>NC_139226.1:74884039-75481539 GCF_055691185.1 Crinia signifera
AGATATTTTGCAGGTCTGCCATTTCCACATACTATATTTTATATGTACTTGTCTGGTAGTTTAGGGATTGCTACCTCTGGCCCTATTTAAATATCCTGTGATAGCCTTTATTGTATCTTATCTTCTTTTTACACCTTGCCATTTCATTTCTATAGTACATTGTCTCATGTATATGTCCTGTCACCTTGCCACCAGTACACAGTATGTAGAATCCTGTATTGCTTGAGAATAGCATTTTCCTCTTTTTCACCTTTATTCATGCTCACTTATCTATACCGACAGTGGCCCTGGTTATTTGGGGTAAGCTTGCACTGGCACCAGTGGCATAAGTCCTGGTGGATCCAAGTATCTGTGGGCATACAAAGCTTTATGGGAATGTGGCTATTATAGGCACGAAGACCTGCTGATGAATGTTCAAATATTCTCTGTAAAGCGCTGCGAAATATGTGTGCGCTACATAAGAAACTGTTAATAAATAAATAAATAATATGAAAACATAAGCAGTTAATAACACATAAGCTCCTTACCTTGCGTCCTGCCTCATTATTGTGGAGATTCATGAGAGCGCGACTAGACGATGCCCCTTTGCTTCTCTCTCTTACGTCTACAAATGACTGTGAAAAGGCTACACCATATGCAATATTATCTGAACAGCCAGACCACTGGAACCCTAAAGGTTGATAGAAAGAATAGTTTATACTTTGCAGAAGAAAATACTACTTTCTCTTGTTTTTTTATATCTCTTTTGTATTTTTTTTTTATTGTATTGTAAAAAGGTCATGGGTTATTCAACTTAAATTTAAATAATAAATACCTTTTAATTTAAAATAACAATAATTATCTGAGTCACTTATTTCTCTACAATTTATTAACCAAACTGCCCCTGGGTTCTTATGGTCAGGAAGCTCTATAATAACAAATGAGCAACTAGGTGTGAAATTAAAGGCACAGGTATCAGTAACTACAGGAGTGTCAGACTGGGACATGCGAGTGTTATACAAAATTCCACTTGAAAGATTATTTTAGAGAGCTATGATTACACTATCAAGGTGTATGTTATGACAAAGTGCAGCAATTAAATATATAACGGATGAACCATCAGCCTCGATTACAAAATAGGAAATATAGATCCTTTAAATTTTGATATTTTTAGCAAAACCACATCTGTCAAGGACATTTAGTTAATTTCTGTTTGAATGCTATGTTTGTAGTTGAAATACATTATTCATCATATTTGGAACTTGTTTCCTAGCACGGCACCCACGATATTCAGTCGTATGGCATCTTATGCATTGTATCGCATCGCATGCCATATACCCGCATGCGATGCGATTTTAAATTGTATAAGCACCATAATGGGTTTTATCAATGTTAAATGGCCCCCCTATATGATTTTTAATTGTATAAGCACCCTAATGGGTGCTTACAATGTTAAATGCACCCCCACGCCACCTCCACTATCAACGCCAACCCGAAGCGTGGCGAGCGGCGGCGATACGCGTCCTCTGACCTTTTCATACCCCCACTATCCACGTTGACGTGGATATAGTGTGGCGAGCGCGAAGCGCGGCGAGCGCACGCGTATTACTTTACATGTATTCCGCGTCCCCTCGCCACACTATATAAAATCAACTCCACGCCGATGTGTATAGTGGGGGTATGAAAAGGTCGGAGGACGCATACCGCCGCCCCTTGCAGGCTCGCTGCGCTTCGGGTTGGCGTTGATAGTGGGGGTGGCGTGGGGGTGCTTTTTACATTGTAAGCACCCTTTACGGTGCTTATACAATTAATAATCTTATAGGGGGACCATTTAAAATTTAAAAAGCCCATTAGGGTGCTTATACAATTTTAAATTGTATACCATTGTATATAGCATACACTTTGAGGAAGGTGGTTTGACACGAAACAGCCCGTAAGGGCTAAACCTGTGGATTTAAAGAGTATTGCGGTCTAATGCTACTGCCACGGATGTGTTGAGTATAATGAATTCTTATACCTTGCTTCATTACATTGATTTTACTGCATGTTACATGCTATGGTGTGCTGGATCTATCTGTCCCAGGATTTGATTTATCTGTCTGGGGACTGATATACTATATATATATATATATATATATATATATATATATATATATATATATATATATATATATATATATATATATACACACTGGAAAAAGAGGCTGGCACTCTGGGGTCTTTGTAACAAAGTGTATTCAAGGCTGTGGAACAAACCAACATTTCGGGGCTGCGCCCCTTTGTCAAGGTGTAGGCGACCGAAACGTTAGTATGCTCTAATTATCTTTTTCACATTTTGTGAAAGCAACCTCCTGATCACTGACAAGGTTCTCAGCTGCACTAAAAACTCTTTTGGAGTACATACTAGAGGGCGGACAACTTAGGAAATATAAAGCCAGTTTGTGCAAGGGCCTCCAAATTGCCTGCTTTTTAATGCCATTACAGATACAAACTGACATGCCGGACCAGATGTCCAAACTTGCTCCTGACTGCCCTGTAGCACCGCCAGCAGTTCTGTTATGAAAGTGCGTTTTTTTTCCCCAACAGCCCCAGTTGCAGGAGAAAATGAAGGAGGAGCTGTTGCCATGACACGTTCCACTCGAACTGACAATTTTCTCACCAGCAGGTCTCTGCACCTCTGTGAATGGCAGCACTCAGTTGGTTCTAGCCAGCTAATCAGCAGCTTATAAATAGGATTTCATTTTGCTCAGTCAGTGGTGGTGACAGCTTCATGTAGGTTGTGTCATTTGACCTGGGAAACTGCTTGAAAGATTCTCTTAAGAACTTTGAAAAGATCCTGTCTGGCATCCTCTATGAAGATCTTGTTGATTTACATCTCCAAGAAGGTCACATGCTGATTTAGTCAGGGAAGATTCCAAAGCTAATCTTGGAAGAAAGATTCAAATTTGTTTCTGTACTTGTATGAGAGATTCTACTAGGCAAACTTTGAGAAGGTCTGTTCCTGCCTAATCTGCTGAAGGATTCTATCATTTTAACCAGAATCCAGAAAGGTCCAATGGATTCTGGTCTAATTATCTGGTAGAAAGACTCATATCTGCTGCTTCTGTGGTGAAAGATTCCATTTGGATTCTGTGCCTTGTGCTGCTTTGTCCATTGGAGGATCCTGTCATTACCATCTCCAGGAAGGTCTGTGGATTCCTGTTAAAGTCCGTGTTTTCCAGTCCGTGTTTTGTCCAGATCACTCGTGTCCATGTCATCCGTGCCTGTCCCAGGATTCCTGACGCCAGTCAAGCTAAGTCTTTGTTTATTCATCATATATTCCAGTTGCCTTGCTTTGTCCTGTTATATCTGTACCGGCCGTTGACTGTGATTTATTGACTGTGCTTAGCTTTTCTGGCAGATACCATATTTACCACTATGGGAGTAATCCTAGTGACTAGTTTACAGTTGCACTTTCAGCAGCTACTGTATATTGTAGTATTTTCCTGCCATCTAACACCACCTACAGAAGCAGTTCTCTGTCTGTTGTATAAGTATCGACTGCCCAGAGGCAATAAGACCTGGCAGTGGCCTAAGTACCGGTGTACCTGTTTGCACTAAGGGAACAATGGGTCATTGTTATAGGCAGAAGACCTTAGACTGAGAGGCTCTAGTTACGTATTCGGCAGTACAGGGTTCCCTAAAACAGAAGCCTCCTCAGCACCAGATATCCCAATATCCTCCTCATCCTGGTGTACTTCTACAGTGACAGCCTCAATCTCAATGTCAGAAACTGGGCCGTGGAGCTCCTTCCAGGACATGAATAGGGTATGCAAATGGTGGAAGGAGCCTCCTCTTCCCGTACAGTGTTGGGAAGGTCATACCTAGACATCTCAACCATGGACATTTTTTCTACAAACACGCACCACCACCAGACTTATATCCAGCCGCACAGCACTATTGTACCTATTTATGGCTGTACAGGACAGCACTACTGCACTTATTTTTTGGCCACACAGGGCAGAGATACTGGACTAATATACATATACAGTATATATATATATATATATATATATATATATATATATATATATATGCTCAGGGCAGCACTACTGGACTAATAAACAGCCGCACAGGACGGCATTACTGCACATATATATATATATATATATATATATATATATATATATATATATATATATATATATATATATAGATGCACAGGACAGCACTACTGCACTACTGGACTAGTAGCATTACTGGCTGTACATGGCAGAAATACTGGACTTTTATATGGCTATGCAGGGCAGCAGTACTGGACTAATATACAGCAGCACAGGGCAGCACTACTGGACTAAAACATTGCTGCACACGTCAGCACTCCTGGATGAATATACAGCAGCACAGTGCAGCACTACTGGACTTGTATATAGCTGCACACATTAGCACTACTGGACTAATATACAGCAGCATAAGGCAGCAATACTGGACTTCTATATGGCCACACAGGACTGATAGGGCAGAAAGGCAGCACATGGTTTTAGGGCAGACAGGCAGCACCCAGGTATATGGCAGGCCGGGCACCCCTGGAATGGTAAAACAGAGCAGACAGGGCATCCTGGAGTATGAGAGCAGACCCACTTGACACCACCACCCACAGACAGACAGAGGTCCATGCTACACCCTCTCCTATTCTGGAGTGAAGATGGTTCTGATAGGTGGGGATTTATATATGATCTAAAACCTGTGAGAATCCAACAGCGGGATGATGATTTTTTGCCTTGTTCTTTGATCCGAGTCTGGTGGGAAAACCCAAGATGGGCTCGGATCCCGTCTAGGAAAATGAATTTCAGGAGGGCTCGGATCTTGGAGATCCGAAACCACTCATACCTAGTATAATGCATAGTGAAAGAATTCAATAAGGAATGGTAGTTCATGGAGGAGGATGCCCCATGGGAATTGGACAGGAAATAGGCAAGATAAGACAAGGTAATAGACTGGTACAGTATAATATACATAATACACAGCACTCGGGCAACGTCAGGGTATAGATTCCTGGACAAGTACCAGCAAGCTATGTGAAAACACAAACTACTGTATAACCAGCAGGGTGGGCGGTCTGGCCAGACTGCAATATATCAGAACCACCTCCAATCAAGAGTCATTAAGAGGAGGCAGGGCAATAACGGATAAAATGAATGCAATTGCAGCCTGCATTTCTGCTGCAAGTTGCATATTTACTAGGAAACCAGGGACACAGTAACAGCCTGATGACAGGCAGTAACTATCGGCCCTTGTGTGAGGAAGGAACAACACTTGGATCTTGTGTCATCCAGAAGCCACACGTCGCCTTTTAACAGGAACTGCTATTTAGGCAGATGCAAAATTATGTTTAAAACAAATGTTATAGTGGACCATACCTATTTAGATGGAATGGAGCCCCAGGGACATTTCAATATTAATAGAGATTGGATGGTGGAATACATTTCCAAAAAGGCATCCACAAAATACTTAGTATATGCGTATACTGTATCTTACCCAGCGATACCCTTTTCTACCAACTTTCCCCAGCCAATCCCTATAAATATTGCATTGTACTGTAGCTGGAGGACTTCATTAAACAACTATGTAATGATACCATTTCAGAGAAAACATACGTGACAGATTTGTCATGTTGGGCCTATTAGATCCCACCCCCTAGTGGTAATAAATTCCCAGTGGCAGAAACCCCTTCCTCTATTTAATTCTGGTGCATCTGGCCCAGAGTGCTGTTCGCACAGCATTTTTAGGCGTGATTTTGATAGTAATGTTAGAAGTCACAGGCCACTACATCACTGATTGGAGGTCAGAGCAATAGGAGGAAATCAGCTAGGGGAGGGACATGGATGGCATAGTCACATGGAATGAAACGGGGGAGAGTTAGCAAGTATGGTATAAACAGGAGAGCTTACACCTATGTGATTACATACTGTCATTTGTTGCTTTTACCTTGGGGGCTGACCCCATGCACGGTCCTATCACAGCCACATTTCTCTAGGTCTCCGCTACTACATGCTCGGGTCACTGCGAAGGCTACTCCTGCTGAAGATATTGCATACACAAAAGCTGCCTCTCTGGTGCCTGGAACAGAAAAAAGGTTATGAAAAATTACTCACTTTAATTATTAAGCCCTATTTGAAACCTTTTTTTAAATATAATCCTAAATAATAAAAGACTAATACCCCTTTCACACCGCCAAATAACCGTGGTTGGACCCGAGTTTCTGACATAATGACTCAAGTTGAGGTGCAGTGTGAAAGCAACAAACCTTATAACCAGGTTCGAGTAACCGGGCAATTCGACCCGGGGTATAAGAAGGGTTAAACCTAGGTCACCCTCTGTATAATGGACGACCCGGGTTTAATTAGTCTCATAGTGGTGTTTAATCTGCTGATAAATGATTGCATGCACTCATGGTCCTTGTCTAGGAGTCAGGGTGAGACAAGGATTAATTGCTTTTGACATAATAGAGCAATTACAGTATTGAGTATGAAATATCTGTGCTGGTGTATATTTATTGAAATATACATACTAACAGAGGTTACACGTATCCCTGCTGGAGGCAGAAGAAAACACAAGGAAAAACAATTCTTAACAATATTATAATTCTTTCTTACTGCAAATGCAGGGTCGCACCAGGACTTTTAAATGGTTCAGTCCCTGAATGTGTGGTCTGTTCAGACTAGAGCAGCAAACTGGCAATATTGCTGGTTCGCTGACGTCGTGAGGGGGTGCGTCGGAGCGTTGGAGCATCATCGGGGGCGGGGAGGAGGCAGCACTTAGAGCTGGCGCTGCTCCAAGCACTGCCTCCTCCATAGTGTGAATGGGAAACAGGTCAAGCCTGTTTAACCTGATCACACTGCACGGCAACACAGCAATGAACTGGAAAGAACTTTGCTTTTTACCAGGTTCGAATTGCTACCGGTTAGCTGTAACAGGTAACCCCTTTCACATCGCACTAATTACCGGGTCAAAAGGACAAGAAACTGACCTGTACCCGGTAATTAGCTGCAATGTGAAAGGGGTATTAGTGTGTACAACCCACTCTGTTGCTTATAGCACCTTGTGTGACAGATAAGAATCCAAGCATTTCACTAATGTCTCTTGTTAAGTTTGGTTTGTATTTTGAGCAGTAAAAGGCTAATGCAAGCACTTTGAGTCCTATTAGGAGAAAAGTGCTATATAAATAACATTATTATTATTATTACAGGTTGAGTATCCCTTATCCGAATATCCCTTATCCGAATTATTCCGAAAACCATACATTCCAGAAAGTGAAAAAAATATTATTTATTTGCTAAAAACTTACTGGGGACATTTAGGACATGATATGTAACTGCCACTATATATGTGCAAGAAAATTATTGCTTGGTATTTAAATTCAGTATCTGATATAGGACACAAATTTTGTTTCATGTTATATGTGTGTGTATTTCATGTGTTTGATGTGTTTATACAGCATACATGCAAGATACTTCAGAGGATATTTGTCCTCTGAAGTGTATATTTGCTAAAGCATGCAGTATTATAAACAGTACGTGTCACTTAGTATTATTGAAATTCAATTTTAAGCACCTGTAACTCCCTTATCATAAATATGTCAAAAAGGTTATACTCAATATTGCAATATTATTTGTAGCAGAAGTATCCCATATGGACAATACATGAATGTTCGTTTAACACCAACAGGGTTGTAATATGATATATAATTCACTAAAAATGTCTCTAACATATGTAGGATATTCTCCCTACTAGAAATAAGTGTGTTAGTTAATTAACTCACTAATTAGAAGGGTAGAAAATCCCAATAGGAGGCTCCCTGAATTTAACAAAAGCAGGTGGAATGAGAAATCTGACTGCAATTGATATGATTCTGATATATTTCATTCAATTGTGTTTAGTTAGATAGCAAATGCACAGTTATATATACGTAGGTATAAGTTAGGTATTCGCATGTTCCAGGTCTGGTGCAGCTGATGCCTGCGCCGTTATGTGGGTGGAGTTTAGACTGCCGTTTTGCTGTCGATTCATCAGTAGGACACTTGGACACTGTAAATCTATTTGTTGTAGTATACGCATATTCCTTTGCCGATGTATTATTATTAATACTAAGCAAATGAGCATACAAATATTTCAACATACACCTATTCTTAAATCATGCAAAATACCTGCATTTGGTTTGCGATGAAAAAGGAGACTATGCTGCGCCATGCATCTTTTTTAATCAATATTCTACTCTGTGACTTTGGGCCTTATTCTAGTTCACTCTTAGAGGCAAATTGATGGGTGACACAGAACGAGGAACAGAAGGTTAAGAGGACAGTTTGGAGGACAGTTTGCTGGGTTTGGTGAAGATGTGGGTCATAAGAGCCCGCTTGAAGTTCTGTATAGAAGTGGAGAGTCTGAGTGGGAGAGGTAGAGAATTGAAGAGAAAGGGGGCAGCACATGAAAGATCTTGGAGGTAGGAGTGGGAAGGGGTAATAAGTCGGCAGAATAGTCAACTGGTGTTAGCAGAGCGAAGGGGAGGAGTGGGAGTGTAAAGGATATAAGGTCAGAGATGTAAAGGGGAGAGGAGTGCGTGAGGGCTTTATAAGTGAGTGTGAGAAGTTTGAATTGAATTCTGGGGAAGGGATGTCAGTGAAGGGCTTGTAGCAGAGGGGAGGTGGAGGTAGTACTTTTAGTGAGGAAGATGAGTCGGGCTGCAGCATTGATGATAGATTGGAGTGGAAACTGGCATTTGTCAGGGATACCAGTTAGAAGGAGATGGTGGTAGTCCAGTCTGGATATGATCAGTGAGTAGATAATGGTCTTAGTGACATCCTCAGTGAGAAAAGGTCTAATTCTGGAAATATTTTTGAGATGAAAATGGCAGGTTTGTGAGAGGTGCTGAATATGTTGTTTGAAGAAGAGAGAGGAGTCAAGGAGTACTCAAAAACAGCATACCTGGGGGCTAGAGTTAATAGTCGTGCCATCAATAGATAATGAGATTGTGGTATTTGAGGTTGTGCGGGAGGGTGGGAAGATGATCATCTCAGTCTTGGACATGTTAAGTTTGAGAAAGTGTTGGGACACCCAGGAAGAGATAGCAGAGAGACAGTTAGAGATACGAGTGAGGAGATCTAGGTAAAGGTCAGGGGGAGGAAAGGTAGATTTGAGTATCATCAGCATAGAGATGATATTGGAAGTCAAAAGAACTAATGAGCTCACCTAAAGAGGATGTATAGAGAGAGAAAAGTAGAGGACCAAGAACAGAACCTTGTAGGACACCAATGGCTAGTGGAAGTGGGGAGGAGGTAGTGTCATGAGAGGAGACAGAGAAGAAACGATCAGAGAGGTAGGAGGACTGCCAGGAGAGAGCAGTATCACGCAGACCAAGGGAGTGAAGGATTTGGCGAATGAGAGGGTCGTCCACAGTGTCAAAAGCAGCAGAGAGGCCAAGAAGAATAAGCAGATAGTAGTGGCCCTTAGATTTGGCAGCATGAAGATCATTGCAGACTTTTGTGAGGGCAGTTTCAGTGGAGTGGAGTGGAGAGACAGAAGCCAGATTGGAATTGGTCAAGCAGAGAGTGGGAGGAAAGAAAGTCAGTGAGGCGATTGTAGACAATATGCTCAAGGAGTCTGGCGGTAAAAGGGAGGAGAGAGATGGGTCGGTAGTTGGAGAGGGTGTTAGGATCAAGGGTAGGTTTTTGATGAATAGGGGAGACAATAGCATGCTTGAAGGCAGAGGGGACAGTGCCTGATGAGAGGGAGAGACTGAGAAGGTGGGCAAGATGGGAACAGGCAGAAGGAGAGAGGTAGTGGAGGAGGTGGGAGGGAATAGGGTCAAGTGGGAAGGTGATGGTGGGGGAGGAATGGACGAGGGCCATAACTTCCTCAGAGTTGATGAGAGGGAAGGGGAGGGGTGATAAGGGATAGGAGGTGGCTGGTTGCTGGCATTCTGGTGGGATACAATGTCTTGATGTATGGAGTCAATCTTGGATGTGAAATAAGTGGCAAGTCAAGAGCAGACAGTGGGTGCATGCTGATTAATCTGATTCAAAACTGCACATGCATCCTGAGCCCTAGTCGCACAATTCATTTGTATATCTCCACAATATAAGGGTTGTGTATTGAAAGGTCTACAGGCAGAAAGTCAATAAGACAACACCAAAGGATCGACATGAAATAGGTTGACACATGCAAAGGGTCAACCTACAGTAGGTTTACCAGGTCAAAAGGTCAACAAGGTCAAGGAGTCGACACAAACAAAAAGCCAACATGGAAAATACATAAAAAAGTCAACATAGTTCTTTCACAGGTTTTGGTGTCAATGTCAACACCTGTCAACATGGACCACCAATTAGTGTAGTGCGTACCTTCACATGGCATGCGTCTGTTGCCATGTTTTTAGTCCTAGTGTCTTGCTTCGCTCGGCAGACTCTATGATTCCCAATTGTAGTCAATGTGGATGGTAAAGTATGATAAAGTCCAAAAAATGTTAAAAACTCATGTCGACCTGTTCTTGTGTCGACCATTGTCATGTCAACATTATAGTTGTGTCGACATTTTGTCAATGTCAGACTTTTGTCAATGTCGACCTAGTGCATGTCAAACTTTTGTCTGTGGTGACCTATTGCATGTTTACCGTTTGGTGTTGGCTTATTGACTGTCTACCTAGACACTGTAGAGCTTTCAACAGCTTCTCGAATAAAAGTCAATTTTTCAGATCAAATGAGAGTTATCCATTAATAGGGGGGAATATTTATTTATCTAAATATCAATGACAATGATAACAATTCCATTTTTCTACAGCAGCACACTGCTGCATCTTACACTGACACTATCACTGTGGCACCTGTGTGGTACCAAGCTGGTTAGCTTCCCACTTCACCTTGGTAGATAATCTATATACGCATTGGAAGTGGAACTAAAATCCCAGATTTGATATTTTCACTCCACTGGAAGAATAAAGAAAAACTATTAAAGCTGTATCAGTTTTAGAAGGACAACTGACTTATACATATAAGCAGAGACATTTTCAATCCTGCAGGCCAGTGATGATGAAAACTTTGAAAAGATCAGATTTAATAGAATCATCAGGGGGTGGGGGTGGGGGGGGGGTGGTGGTGGTGAGGCATACCTGCAGTTATGATGGCGCAAAGGGATGGGGAGTGGGGGTATGTCTGCAAAATCACGTCAATGGGTCGGGGGGCTACACAATGCAAGGCATTGTGGGTTAGGGGGGTGAGGCCATGATGATGTTATGTAGCATCATTGACCCCTTTCCAACTGTAGGGATTATATGCGGCTACAAAGCAAGAGGGATGTGTTTACCTTGGTGACTTGCCCACTCTTAAGGCCCATACACATTGGTAGATTTTGAGCTGAAAGCATCTAATTTTTATCATTTGAGCTGCTTTCAGACGGTGGCTACCATTTGCCTGCTGGTTGTACAGGTTGAGTATCCATTATCTGAAATGCTTGGGACCACAAGCATTTGGATAAGGGATTTTTGCAGATTTTGGAAAAAAAAAATGTTCATACTTACCTGTTCCCCCACTGTGTCCCCTGGCATCCACGGCGGTCTTCGGAATCCTCTTCAGTGGCATCTCAGTGTCCCAGGGGTGCATTGCACGAGTGCGCCGGTGTGCCGGTGATGTCACCGGCATCCCATGCAATGCATCCTTGGTACTGGGGATGCCACTGAAGAGGATTTCGATGGCCGCTGTGGACACCGGGTGATGAGGTAAGTATGAAAAAAAAAGAGGCGGGGAGACAAGGCTTACAGTATATTACAGAAAACATAAGTTACAAGATATATGATTAATAGGTAAGGTCACACGTAAAAACAGTTTCAAATAAAACAGAAATGGGAATAAAGAAATGGTTAGCATTACTGCCTCACAGCGTTGAGGTCATGGGTTCGATCCCCACTATGGCTCTCACTGTGCAGAGTTTGTATATTCTCCCCATGCTTGCGTGGGTTTCCTCCGGGTACTCCGGTTTCCTCCCACAATCCAAAAATATACAGGTAGGTTAATTGGCTTCCAACAAAAATTAACCCTAGAATGTCTGTGTGTGTGTGTGTACATTATAGATTGTAAGCTCCTCTGGGGCAGGGACTGATGTGAATGTTCAAAATATTCTTTGTAAAGCGCTGCGGAATATTTATGCGCTATATAAGAAACTGTTAATAAATAAATAATAAATAAATAACTTTGTATTTTAATGTGCACTGCCAGCTTCAATATTTTATGTAAAACACTATGTACATCATTTTATTTATATATACATGAAAGTAATAAAAGAGTGTTTTATAGAAAACAAAATATTTTTTTTACACCACAGACAGCCTTTATCATCCTAAAATGCTTATTGTTTGACCCTAATTAAGGACACTACCAATGCATGTTTTTCATATTATTATTATTATTATTATTTTGATTACATTGGATTACATTATTGAAAATAATGAAAAAATTGGCAACATATAACTTCTGGTTCTGGGTGTATGGAGTGAGCAGCTCCACTCGATAGCTCCGTGCAGCCCCGGTTGAAAAAATTACTTTAAACGGCTTATAGCCTCCACGGAGCCTACCCTGATAAATAGGAGAAACCTACCCACATTGGAGACCCCTACAGTGAAGTTCCCCAGCCCCGCCGAACACCGGGAACAAAGCTCCGGTGCCCGACTCACAGAAGGCCGGGAGAGATCCCCCACGCCCTTGGAATGCAGCAGTGCCCGGCAAGGCTCCCACCACACAGCAGAGGACCCCACACCCGGCAAAGGTAACCAGCCGCACGCTGACTTAAGGGATCCAGACCAATATATACAATCCATGTCACTAGAGGGACTACCCGAGCTAACGTGAAAGCTTCCATGCGGCACCCATTTAAAGCAGGGACCTTCTCCACGTGCCTAAACATAACATCAGATACGCAGCTGAATACATGCTGCTATAAAATCCTCCAGTATATCCCAGCACATTCAGGCATATTACTGCAGGAAAACACATAAGTCTCCAGAGATAGTGACAAGACTAATAAAAGAAAGTGGGAAACAGAGATGGATAAATATATCACCTCACAGCAAACTGGGAAGCAAGTAAACCGTGACCCTACTCCAACAATGGTGGCCGACTCCAGTGATTCTGCCCCCTTTCCAGCCTCTAAAAAACATGTGGCTGATACACAGGAGGAAGACTATGATTCCTCACAGCATAACCGCATAAGCCCTCTCACATACGATGATATGGTGGATGCCATAACTGCGACGATGGCACCATTATTAGCTAAAGCAGTAAATGACATTTCTTCACAACTTTATTTAATTTAACCCTTCGTGTGGATACTGCGGAAAATAGGATTGGCGCTGCTCAAAACCTAGCAGATTCACAATGTGAGATCAAACGGTTGGAGAAAGAGAACTACCTCCTCACTAATAGGCTGGAAGAGATGGAAAACCAATCCAGAAGAAATAACATCAGGATAACAGGCCTCCCTGAAACTATCAAAGGCCCTGCACTAGTAAGATTTGTTGCACAGACACTTCCACAAATATTGGGTATACGAAGTGAATGTAGCAACATGACGATAGAGAGGGTGCACAGAATAGGCCCAAACCCACGTCCTTTTGATACCCGTCTGAGGGTTACTATATTTAAATGTCTTTATTTATGTCTTTATTTATTTAAATGTCTTTATTTATTTAAATGTCTCACACCGTTAATAAAAGATATAAAGGCCAAGTGTCGCTGTTGGTCAAAACTTCCCATCTCTCAGATTGGAAGGGTAAATCTGATAAAGATGTCGGTATTGCCCAGGTTATTATACATATTTCAACAGTCACCGGTTTACATAAAAGATGATTATTTTAAGAAAATTAACAGTATTATTTCCTCTTTTATCTGGCGTGATAAGCGCCCTCGAATCAGGATGGACATTTTGTGCAGAGATAGAGATAGGGGGGGACTGGCGGTTCCTAACTTTAAAATATATTATATTGCTGCCCAGCTGGTTCATCTTTGTGCTTGGGTTCGGGACGGCGAAGCCACGGTGGAGCTGGCTGGTCTTATGAGCTGCGTTGAGGCCAACCCGGCTCCTCTCCAGTGGCTGCTGTCTATGGATTTGCATCCTCCACCTGTTGTAACGCAAGCTGGGAAAATTTGGAGATGGGTACATAAGGTGATCAAATATGAGGGGTTGGACCCTGATACCTCAATTTTCTCCTTGGATGCACTGAGGGAAATAAAAGACCAACAGGGTATGGAGATATGGGGGAAATATGAGGTGACAAGGATTGGACAATTCTATAGGAATGGTAACATTAAATCGTTTGATGAAATCCAGATGGAATTCAATTTGCCTAGACATATGTTCTTCAGATTTCTTCAGGTTAGAAGTGCACTGCAGCAGGAAGAAGGGGGGATAGGGTATAATATTGTAGAATCACCATGTAAAAGATTTATTAAGCAATTGAGTGGTAAGAGATTGTCCAGAATATACGGTTTTTTGAACTCATACACTCAGGACGAAGAATTGCAGGTCCTTATGGACAAGTGGGCCGCAGATATCCCGCAGGTGACGGAGATAGTTTGGGGGAGGGCACTGGCAGCCCCAGGAAGGGCAACTACGTCAGTCCGCATACAGCAAGTACAATTCAACATCCTCCATAGGAGTTACTTAACCCCGGTCAGGTTAAAAAAAATAGCAGGAACCCACTCTGATTGCTGTCCGAAATGTAGGGCGGAGGTAGGATCTTTTTGGCACCTCGTGTGGGATTGCCAGGTCATCAAGAAGTTCTGGGAGGAGGTGGCGGATAAGTTGGTGACGGTGGGTGTACCTTGAGGTCTCCTTACAAAGCTCAGTATGGTAATGGGAGTGTGGGAGAAGGATGATCCAAATGGTGAGTGGAAGGATCTTGTGATCAATGTGTCAGCAATAGCGAAAGTCATCATCGCAAGGCAATGGATGGCCTCCTCAGGTCCAAATGTTATTGAATGGATGAACTTAGTACGTGTGAACATGAGAGATATGTATATGCCTCCAGAGGGGCTCAGGTTAAATATGGGAAGATATGGGGTAAATGGAGATACTCAAGGCTATTTAAAGTGACAGCCCGGAATGATGGCGAGTGAGTGAGGTAAAGAGAGATGTGAAGGGACAGGTTTAGCACATTAAATAAGCACAACATGTTCATCTCGGTTAGGGGAGATAATTAGTACGGGAATTAAGTGGGCATAAGTTTCAATTAGAATTTAAGGGGAAGAAAGGAAAGGGAAGAGAAAAAAAAAAAAAAAACGCAACACACTGGAAGGGCCCTCGTACGTGTGAGCACATTAATACTACACAACAAATAAGGATTAAATAAATAGGGACACTGTTAGACAACACTGACAAGTATGATTTTTTAAATATCAACACGGATAAAATAATAGGTAACACGGATAATTACTTGATAAATTAAGGAAGGAGTCTCGCAAAAGGAGTGGTGGGGGAGGCGGGATAATGGTAAAGAAAGATGGGGGTTAAGCGGATACACTAATAAGTAATAAAGGATGTAATAAAAAATCAAAAGGCCCAATAGAAATTTTGTTCACATTTAGAGAAATCACGAGTTTAAGGCATGCTTCTAAGAATAGGATACTAGCTCACTTTGTGTTTTTTTTTTTTTTCCCTGTCCCTGTTCCATTTCCATCGCTTTGTTAATTCATTGTGAAATTGTTAAAGTTAAAAGTAGGTCAGTAACCGGGCTATTAAGGAATAAGAACTGGCGGGAGGGGGAACTCCCGAATGAGTAGCATCAGGTAAAGAATAAATTGTAGTTGGTAATTATAATCCAGCATGAGCGGAAAGATAGAGAAAAAGTTGAAAGAAAGGCTAGTGAGGACACGATAGGTCAGGGGGTATGTGTGCTGGGGGGCGGGGGGGGAGGTTATATGTTACATATGTAAATTATTGTCGTACCTACATGAATGTATTTATACCTCTGTTGGTATATTGATGTATAATTTGTGATATATATGGCTATTGTCTTGTGTTTAAAAAAAAAAATGTATAAATAAAGACTCAATTAAAAAAAAAAAATATTTAAATGTCTTAGTTACACGCATTAATTGCCAATATGGAGAGCCTCCAGGAAAATACCCACTATTAAATGGGAAGGAAACAACCTCAGGCTGTTCCAAGACTTTTCTGCTGTAGTTACTAAAGCTCGAAGAGCCTTTACGCCTATTTGCAGCACCTTGATGGAAAGAAAGCTGAAACTCGCTTTAATTTACCCCGCAAAGCTCCGCATCTTTCGCAATGAGTGTCTCATTACGACTTTACTGATACAGCAGAAGCTTTAGAATTCTTACAGGAGGGAAAAAAGCACCATGATCAAGATATTGCGGACGCAAAATAACTGTTACATGAGATAGATAGATCTGATAAGGCTACACTGAAGCGTGAGAGATTACTGTATCTTTTAAGGTTTTGTTTAAGCACTGTTACCCGGTTCTTTCAAGTTATTGTTAACCGGGTCTGGATGAAGCTAGTCTCCGGATGATGTTTAAAAGAATGATACACGTGATGTTATTCATGTTCTTATCAACATACCAGAAGTCCTGTGGTTTAAAATCATTTAGCGCACATTACTAGTTATAGTCTAAGTAATGTGTAATTTGTCTACTGTGATTCCCCCCCCTATCTCATGTGTCTAACTCCTTAGTTTTTTGTTTAGTGATAACATGTTCTAAATTGATACTGGGTCTTGATGCATACTTTTATTACACCTCCATAATACGACGTGCTGGAAATTGGATCAAATTGGATGTGGGAGGGTTTAATTCTCTGGCAAAGAGGAGGAAGATATTGGTATACTGTAATAAGTTGAAACTTGACATTGTTTTTATTCAAGAGGCTCGTCTTGTACCTGCTGAATTTTTAAAACTGCAAATATTGGGATGGAAATTATTGGATTATGCAGTCTACACTTCTAAAGCAAGAGGAGTGGATATAATGTTAAAGAAGGCAATTCCGTATGAGATACATGAGACAAGGTCAGATCCCCAGGGAAGATTCACTATTACCCGGCTTTCGATATATTCTTCCAAATTTACATCATGCAATATATATGCTCCTACAGCAGGCTTTCCCAACCACCGTCCTCAAGGCACACCAACAGTGCAGGTTTTAGTGATATCCAGGCTTCAGCACAGATGGTTTAATCAGAATCCCTCAGATACTAATTAAGTCACCTGTGCTCAAGCCTGGATATCTACAAAACCTGCACTGTTGGTGTGCCTTGAGGACCGTGGTTGGGAATGCCTGTCCTACAGTGTATAAGAAACAATTCTTCCTGAACCTTCTCCAAGATCTGACGCCAGTCATGGATGAGGGATTGATGATACGTGGGGATTTTAATTTGGTTTCAGATATTTGTCTAGATAGATCAGCCCGCCAAACCCGTACTCCCTCTCTACCTGGGATGGGAGTCCCACAATTTGCTTCCCAACTGAATCTTGTAGATATCTGGAGGGCCTCAAATCCTACATCTAAGGAATTAATGTGTCTTTCCGCAGCCCATCATACGATATCAAGGATAGACTATCAGCTACTTTCTGAGACCATGTTTGCAAGAGTCCTGGCCACAGAAATAGAGCCTATATCGGTCTCAGACCATGCCCTATTATGGTTTCAGATTACAGTTTCAGAAGAAACTTCACAAAGAGCTCCGTGGCGGTTTCCAAATCACTTTATTATATCCACAGAATTTAAAAAATATGTTAAAGATAGGTGGGCCGATTATTGTAACAACAACGTTCTTCTGACCCTTCACTATATTGGCAGATGGCCAAGGCTGTCCTAAGAGGGGATATCTTATCTTATGTGATGAAAATTAATAAGATACAGTATATTCAGCATCATATCTAGAGCTTCAAAAATCTTTATCTAAAGCTTACTCAAATAATTTACGAAATCCGTCAGTGAGAAATAGGAAGGAATACCTTCAAACGAAGACACACTTTAATGAATATTTGGCAAACAGAGGAAATAAATATCTATATAACGTTGACTATAAATATCATCGCTTTGGGAACAAGTCAGAAAAATTGCTTACGAATATTTTAAATGGTACCAGACCCTCAGCTGTAGTATGCCCTTTAACATCACCAAATGGTTCCCATACGACTTCTAATAAACAGATTGCTGCAGTCATGAAAGATTTCTATTCTGCTTTGTATTCATGTACCGACATACAACAAACAACAGAAGATAAAACATAATCAATCCTAGAAGATATCTATTCTGGAGTAAATTTCCCTACTCATCCCCCAGATAAGATAAAAAAGCTATACTCCCCAATCACTATTGATGAAGTATCGCTAACAATAAAATCGCTTAAGCAAGGCAAAGCTCCTGGCCCAGATGGCTATGGAGCTAGCTTTTATAAACTGATGCTCCCCCAACTCCTAGACCCACTGACTAATGTCCTTAATCAGATACTACAGAACAATATACTCCCCACTCACTTTAAAGCAGCATTTATTAAAACATTACCTAAGCCATGGAGGGATCTAACATTGCCAGGATCTTATAGGCCGATTTCACTTTTGAACTCGGACTATAAAATCTTGACAAAAATACTGACAGAAAGGATTAAATCCTTATTGCCCCTGATCATACACCCAGGTCAAACTGGCTTTATATTCAGCCATTCAACACCTACAGAACACCCAAAGCCCTATTCCACCAGGCCTTATTTTAACATTGGACACAGAGAAGGCTTTTGACCTTGTTCTGTGGCCACATCTTTTCTCAACCATGGCTAAATTCGGATTTCCTTCAGAATTTATCTATTTTATTAATTATTATACCACAACCCAGTATCCCAAATTGTCTGTAATGGACAAGGCAGGGGTGCCTATTATCTCCTCTCCTCTTTGCTATCACGATTGAACCCCTTGCGATCCTTATCCGTCAGTCTAAAGTGTTTCATGGGATAAAAATTGCCTCATATGAATTAAAAGTATCCCTTTTTGCAGACGATATGATCCTGTTTGTCACTAACCCCCAAATTTCTATCCCAGCCATTCTTTCATTAATTGGTGTCTCAAAGATGTAAACATCAGAAGGTCCTGTTTTTCGTTCACTATGTCCTGTTAGTCCCCACCGGGGACTGGACACTATGCCAGTTAGTCCCCACCGGGGACTAACAGTACATAGGGCCTTATTTTGGTTCATTCTTTCTGACAAAATCCTTCTTAGATTGGCAAAACCATGTGCACTGCAGGTGGGGCAGGTGTTACTTGTGCAGAGAGAATTAGATTTGGGTGGGGTTTTACTTCAAAGTGAGATCTATATTGCAGTGTAAAAATAAAGCAGTCAGTATTTTCCCTGCACAGAAACAAAATTACTCACCCAAATCTAATTCTCTCTGCACATGTTACATCTGCCCCCCTGCAGTGCACATGGTTTTGTCCATCTAAGAAGGATTTTGTCAGAAAGAATGAACCAAAATAAGGCCCATAGTGACCGAAAAACTTGACCTTCTGTTGTTTACATCTTTGAGCTACTTCTGGGAGGTGGACTTCTGGGAGGTGGACAGAGACTCGGGATCTCTCCAGGACACACTTCCCTTATGTTCAAGCGACACGAATAGCCTTGATTAGAATGCCAGATACGGCACTATGCCAGTTGGTTTTTATGTTTTTACTTATTACTAATAAATGTTTACATATTTACACTATGTGGAGCATTTAACTTTCAATCCGAGGTATATCAAAGAATTTGAAGATAAATTGCTGTGATTGAAGCACCAGACAAATATACACAAAACATCTTGTGCCCTAAGTGAAGGAAAAGATATTGTACATCCTTTTTTAGACTATCTACACTATGAGAAGTGCATTTGTCTTGTGTTTTTTTTGAGGTACTTAAACCCCTAAAGCAGGGGTTCCCAATCTTTTTTGAATGACTGCACCCTAGAGTTTAAGAATTTTTTTCACGGCACCCCTAGGCCCACCCAAACAAAGCAGAATAAATATAATATGAAGTAGTTTGGGTTTATATGAGATAGTTATGTGGTAAAGGGCAGGATTTGCTTCTGTTTACACATTTTATGATTGGCAGCCGCCAGCACTGGTTTTGCCCACAAATAATTAACCATAAATAATTTGAATTGGTACTTGACCACCAACCCAGGGCACCCCTGCAAGTGTCCCGAGGCACCCCAGGGAGCCACGGCACACAGTTTGGGAACCACTGCCCTAAAGGATCCTCCGACATTAAGGAAAAAGGGATATTTACATCATCATATTCTTTATACCCCAAGTGGGAGCGCCTTATCCAATTTTTATCTTTTGTGTATTTTCATTGTGATAGCGTGGTGACTATCTTTTGTGTTAGGGCTGCACCCTTTGTTTAGAGCACAGGTTTTCCGGTTTATTTCTGTTATATACGCTCACTCGATGATACCTCAAAACAACATATCCTACATTTTTTTGATAGTCGATACTGGTGTAAAATTAACTCATTAATTGAACTGAATACAAATGAAACAAGTAGAGATGAAGCTCCAATAGTAGAATAAAAATCAACCTCCAAAGTAAAACAAATATATAATGGTATAATCCTCTAAACCCTACCCATAATATATCTTCATTGTCCTTACTAATCGGAATTGGAAAATGGTTTTACACCGATAAAAATTATTAATTTACACTAATTCAGCCTACTTAAGCAGCGCAGATGCAATACCGAAAAAGAAAATCCGACTCTACTTATTCCATTTCGATAACAATATATTTTAATATATGCATTGGATCCCAAAAATAATAAGAAATCATTGAATTTCTCTAACCCCCCCATTTCTTTTAGGTTTTCCCCTTCCCAACCCCCAGCCTGTCTTCGTCTAAATGTAAAGTTGATGCTTATAGTGATGTTTTGTATAAGATTTAAAACCAGTTATAAGTTAATCTTCTGTTAAACAGCAACTTGTATGGAAATGACTGTATTACAAAAGTCTCTACCAAGAGATGACAATTGAGTCACTAAGGAAACACATATTACTCAAAACGGGAAAATCACTATTCGCGAAGACAGAATTGTGAAAATTACATTCCTGTTAATATATATCTATATATCTATATATATATATATATATATCTATCTATATATCTATATATATATATATATATATATATATATATATATATATATATATATATATATATATATATATATATATATATATATATATATATTTATAAAAATGTAATGACTCATTTTATGGATGTGCTGTCTTAATATCTTATAAGCCAAACTGTTTGTTTGGTTTTGTTATGTCTTGTAAAACAATAACAAGTATATATATAAAAAAAAATGGCAACACATAGAAAACACTAGGATACATCCTGACAGAGAGCTGGTATGATATGGTGAGTACATTTTAGTATTGGTAAGAATTCTTTGCAAACTGCATGATCTTTAACTGTCTTTAAAAATATTACACAAATTACACAATCACAGAAACATAAGAGGGTATTTCTATGTGAGGGCTAAATACATTTCAGTGAGCAAATGTGTTATAAATACAATATTCACGTTTATTCAGGGTTCATGCATTAATTAACCACATCAGCAAATATTCTGTGCATCCTGCATGCATTTACTTGGGAAGACAGAATGTTATACCAACTTAGTGGTAACTCTGAATTTAGAACTGACTCTCACCTCTGAGTCCCTCCTTTGAGTACAGCTTGTCAACATAAGTGGGACTACTTTGGTGGTCGTAGTAGCTGACTGGTGGCTAGTCCACACTGCAAATAATATGGCATAGTAGGAAATGTCTGCCCAACAGAAGTCCAAGACTGAGCTATTGTGGGACTGTCTGCTTTCCAAGTCAGTTGAGGTTAAGAGCAAGCTTGTGTGGGTCGTCTTGCACTGTGGTTGCCTCAAAAAAGAAGACTTATATATTTGAGTATTGCTGGTATTTCCGGTCAGGAATCTCAGCTACCACAAGTCTTTCCCCTATTTTTTTGCACAACCCCAATATACATCCAGTGTCAAACAATGAGGCCAGGCAAAGCTGTAAACTAGAGGTTTGCAGATTTGCCCTGTATTTCTTACCACAACGTTACTTGTGTTATGCCAGCTTGGAAAGTAGAGCTGTGCTAGTTTGGGTCCACAATGACTAGCACTGTTCAGTCACTGTATTTATACATAAATACATCTGCTGTAACTATGGTAAAGATTAGTGACACTGGAAACATCAGATAAGTTTTGCAGATTTACATATAGGTAATAAACTGATTAGTATAGAAGTAAAAATTCATAGTATTTAAATGTGATACAGTATCTATCGCATATACATACAAAATGGTGGCAGCCTTTTTTTGCAATGAGTAGATACAGCCTATTTATTCAATAGCATCTAGCAACAAAACCTCAGTTACTAGTTGTTAGTGACACCACTGGGTGGGGGGCGAGGGGTGCTGGTTTTTTTTTGCATCCCAAGAGTGCTGTATGTAATACCTATGCCCATAGGCGTGCGCAGCCCATTTTATTAGAGGGTGCACCATGGGGGGTGGGGGGGGGGGTGTCCATCACCATCTATTGGGCGTGTCCATCACCGCCTATGGGCATCAATGCAAACTAAATAGGTGACTTAGTTATGTATATGCACTTCAGAATACTAAAAACAGGGACAGTGCGCGCCGAAGGTGCGCTACAAAAATTTACACTGTAATGCCCATTATACATAATGCCACACACAGTAATGCCCATTACATATAATGCCACACATAGTAATGCCCATTACATATAACGCATTGCACAGTAATACCCATTCTACATAATGCCATCCAACATAATGCTCATTCCACATAATGCCACACAGCATAATGCCCATCACACAGTAATGTCCATTCCACATGCCAGGGCTTGACAAATTTTTGTAAAATAGGGACCATAGGGACAGTGCGCGCGCTGAAAATTTACACCGTAATGCCTATTACACGTCACACAGACATTACATAGTATACCACATGCCATAATGCCCATTATATGTAGTGCCTCACACGGTTATGCCCATTACGTCTCAGACCGTGATGCCCATTACACATTATGCCACACACCGTGATGCCCATTACACATTATTACATATTATTTGACACAAGTGATGCCCATTACACGTTATGCCACACACCATAATGCCCATTACATGTTGCGCCTCACACCGTGATACCCATTAGATGTTGTGCCTCACACCATGATGCCCATTACGTCTCAGACCGTCATGCACATTACACATTAAGCCACACACCGTGTTGCCCATTACACATTATGCCACACACCCTCGTGCCCATTACACATTATTTGACACACGTGATGCCCATTACACATTATGACACACACACCGTAATGCCCATTACATATTATATAACACAGGACAGACGGGGGCAAAGATGGACAGATAGAACAATATAGATAGATTCCAGATTGTAAAGCAGCGCTTTACAAAGTATAGTTGAACATTCACATCAGTCCCTGCCCCAGTGGAGCTTACAATCTATATTCCCTACCGCATGTACACACAGACACACAGACATTCTAGGGTTAATTTTGTTGGAAGCCAATTAACCTACCAGCATAGGCGTGCGCACGGGGGGTGCCAGGGGTGCACAGGCACCTCCTAATGATCGGGCATCCCCCCCCTCCCCCCGCACGATTGCAGCCAGATAGACCCCGCGGCTGCTTGGAGGAGCAAGCGCCAGCGGGGTCTGCGGTGGCGCCGACGCCTGTGAAGGACAGGCTGTGTGTTTACTTATCGCTGCGCTGCGCCAGGGGAGGGGCGAGCACAGATGGATGGATGGGGGGGGGGGGGGTAATAGACAGATGGGGACAAAATACAATATTGTGGGAAAGACTAACGGATGGAGGGGCAGCATAGACAGAGGGAAGAGTTGGGGGGGCAAAGGAAGGAAAGGCTGGGAAGAGCAAGGGGGGGTTATATATATGTAAGTACAGTATGTGTGTGAGTATATATATATATATATATATATATATATATACACACAAACTCTTACTGTACTTGTAAATGTAAAAGTGCTGCCTGCCTTACTTTCACTTATGTAGATGTTTGGTGAGGCAGACAGTCTGTGCACAACGACTCCTGCAGGTCCACGGCCACGCCTCCTGCCTTCTCTCTGCAGCCTGCGTGCTCAGCCAATCACTGAGCCGCAGGCTGCTGTGTCAGATGTGATTGGACAGCTGAGGCGTCGCTCAGCTGTCCTGTCCTATACGGCGCCGGCACCCTATATGGTGCTGTCAATCAGCAGCAACTAGGACTCCCGGGACCCGGAGAAGAGCGCAGCGCAGCGATAAGTAAACACACAGCCTGTCCTTCACAGGCGTCGGCGCCACCGCAGACCCCGCTGGCGCAGACCAATTGTGCGCGCGGGGGGGTGCCCGATCATTAGGAGGTGCCTGTGCACCCCTGGCACCCCCCGTGCGCACGCCTATGCCTATGCCTGCATTGCCTGTAGGGGCGACAAAGTGGAGCTAAGTTACTGCCTTGCCCCGGATGATGAATATCCTAGTTTTAGCCCAGCCATTACTAATGCCTGAAGTCAGTTTTAAATCACTGGATGTGGGACTTTGTTATAGGGCAGAATGGTGGTGTCTGGCAATATCAGGGATATTGGCAGTAAGGGAGATAAATATGCCATCCTGGAAACACGGTATGGGTAGAAGCAATATGAGGTGTGTCTGGCAGCAGGGAAGAGAATGACTGTTAGTGAGGGGTTATGGCTGAAGCAGATAGTGGTGCCATCCTTTATTTAATACTGGTGACAGGAAGGAGGGTTCGGAAACAAATGAAGAGACGTAAGTGGTGTGAAGTGGCAGGGAGGTAAAATGGCTAGGGCTAGGGCCCGGAGGCAGGGCATCTGGAAACAGGGGAGAGCAGGGGCACTTCTAGATTAAAAGCCTGTGTGCAAACACCAACTAGGCCCACTGGAGCATACTGAGAGGGATCCGTATGTCCCTCACACAGAGCTGTGGAGAGAATCCCATAGATTTCTACAGCAAGCTTTTGCTTTGCGATACCCTCCGCAGCACTGACCCAGCAGAGGGGGTTTAGAGCATCCGAAAATGCAGTAAAACCACAGATAACAGGGTTTTTACTGCATTTTCATATTAGTGCATTCCTCCTAAATTTAGAGAACTGTTCCACTCTCTGCATGTATGTCCGGCTTTAAAAATTACTTTGGAAGGTATGGCATGCAGTAAATGCACTGCACATAAATGTACCGACCACAGGCCTTCTTGAGGTTATTCACTGCAAATCACAACATCGTGGCCCTTCCTACAGTGGCGCAAAGTCAAAATTCACCACAATACACTGCAGAGGTGAAGGGACATACACACCTCGACCACCCTCCACACTTACCACTTAGGGTTCCTCTCTGGTAACTTTCAAATACCCCTTTCACATCAGGTCCGGCACATTCACATTAAGGGCCAGATGTATCAAGCTTCAAAAAAGTGATAAAATGGAGAGTGATAAACAACCAGCCAATCAGCTCCTACCTGCTATGTTAGAAGGCTGGCATAGGCAAACGCAGGTCAAGTGCCTTAAATTATTAACAATAGCACTGGTATATAACATGATCAATAGAGCTGCCATGACATCAGTGTAAGGGACAAAGCAGAGCTGCTGCACATGCCCTGTGAGATCAGCTTTTTCTACCACATTTACTTTGTGTCTGTGTGGATCTGAGCCCTCAAACATTGCACAGACCAGAGAGTAGCTGCCAGGAGGAAGAGACAGGTGCCTTAACATGAGGTGAGAGATTGTGAGATTAGAAAGTGCAGTACTGGTTCTACAGGTTGAGTATCCCTTATCCAAAATGCTCAGGACCAGAAGAATGTTGGATAACGGATTATTCCGTATTTCAGAATATTTTTATATTTCAATGAGGTACCATGAGGTATCTTGCATTTATGTTGTACTAACACATCAAACACATGAAATACACACAAATATATTTTATTTGTGCATAAATCAAGGTTTCAAGACATGAAACAAAGTTTGTGTATCTATCTAAGTTAGAGATGTGCGGGCTCGGATTTCCGAGATCCGAGCCCCCGCGAATGTCATCGATCTGAGCAACGCTCGGTGCTTCCCGCCTGACTCGGATCCGGGTGCGCGGGCAAAACGTCATTGCCGGGTGCCGGATTTTGCGACGCTTTAAATAGCGGCTCCCACGCCCGCCATCTTCACTCCAGTCTAGGAGCGGGTTGGGAGAGGGTGTGTTGGTGCTGCTGCTGGGGCTTGAACTGAAGTTGTCGCTGGGGCTGTCTGCGGGGGCCTGTCTGCTTGGGCCTGTCTCCCTCAGTGCTGCTGTGTACTCTGTCCTCCTCTCTGCTTAGGGTGGGATCACCCTAGCAAGGAGGACAGTCAGCTTTGTAACACTAAACTGAGTGATAACTGATTCTGCTGTGTGTGTAACTGTACTTGTAGTACTACTGTCTCCTCTCTGCTGGGGCCTACCTCTGGTGATGTGCTGTACATAATAATATTATATTATATATATATAGTCCACTGGTGCTGCTAGTGCCTGCACTGAATAGAGGCTGTCAGTACCTACTCAGTCCACTGGTGCCACTACCTACCTAGTAGTACCTAGGCTATTATATTTAATTAATAAATAATACCTGTCCTGCAGTGCTGTAATGAATTCCAGGCTGCTGGTGCTCTGCCAACCAGTACCTACTGCAATATAATTATTATAATATAATTCTGCTGGTGCCTAGTATTGCCATATCTACCTGTCTGGTGACTAGTACTGCCGTATCTACTGACTGGTGCCTAGTACTGACATATCTACCTGTCTGGTGCCTAGTACTTCCATATCTACCTGTATGGTGCCTAGTACTGCCGTATCTACCGTCTGGTGCCCACTGCCTAGTACTGCCTTATCTACCTGTCTGGTGCCTAGTACTTCCGTATCTACCTGGCTGGTGCCTAGTGCTGCCGTATCTACCTGTCTGGTGCCTAGTACTGCCATATCTACTATCTGGTGCCCACTGCCTAGTATTGCCGTATCTACCTGTCTGGTGCCTAGTACTGCCGTATCTACATGTCTGATGCCTAATACTTCCGTATTTACCTGCCTGGTGCCTAGTACTGCCTTATCTACCTGTCTGGTGCCTAGTATTGCAGTATCTACCTGTCTGGTGCCTAGTACTGCCATATCTATTGTCTGGTGACTAGTACTGCCGTATCTACCTGTCTGGTGCCTAGAACTGCCGTATCTACCTGTCTGGTGCCTAGTACTGCCATATCTATTGTCTGGTGACTAGTACTGCCGTATCTACCTGTCTGGTGCCTAGAACTGCCGTATCTACAGTCTGGTGCCTAGTACTGCCGTATCTACCTGTCTGGTGCCTAGTACTTCCGTATCTACCTGTCTGGTGCCTAGTACTTCCGTATCTACCTGTCTGGTGCCTAGTACTGCCGTGCTTCCGTTTGGTGACTGGTACTGCCGTATCTGCCTGTCTGGTGCCTAGTACTGCCGTATCTACCATCTGGTGCTTAGTACTGCCGTATCTACCTGTCTGGTGCCTAGTACTTCCGTATCAACCTGCCTGGTGCCTAGTACTGCCGTATCTACCTGTCTGGTGCCTAGTACTTCCGTATCTACCTGTCTGGTGCCTAGTACTGCCGTATCTACCATTTGGTGACTAGTACTGCAGTATCTACCTGTCTGGTGCCTAGTACTGCCGTATCTACCATCTGGTGCCTAGTACTGCCGTATCTACCTGTCTGGTGCCTAGTACTTCCGTATCTACCTGCCTGGTGCCTAGTACTGCCGTATCTACCTGTCTGGTGCCTAGTACTGCCGTATCTACCGTCTGGTGCCTAGTGCTGCCGTATCTACCTGTCTGGTGCCTAGTACTTCTGTATCTACCTGTTTGGTGCCTAGTACTGCCGTAACTACCATTTGGTGCCTAGTACTGCCGTATCTACCGTCTGGTGCCTAGTACTGCAGAATCAACCATCTGGTGCCTATTACTTCCATATCTACCTGCCTGGTGCCTAGTACTGCCATATCTACAGTCTGGTGCCTAGTACTGCTGTATCTACCTGTCTGGTGCCTAGTACTGCCGTATCTACTGTCTGGTGCCTAGTACTGCCGTATCTACCTGTCTGGTGCCTAGTACTGCCGCATCTACCTGTCTGGTGCCTAGTACTGCCGTAACTACCGTCTGGTGCCTAGTACTGCCGTATCTACCTGTCTGGTGCCTAGTACTGCCGTATCTGTAATTCCTGCCTGCTGGTGCATACCTACTGATGTATTATAATTGCACTCCAGTGGTGCTGTCCTGTGACATAACTCCACAAAAATAATGGAGATCCAAAATATGGAGGATAAAATAGGGAAAGATGAAGATCCACTTCCTCATAGTTCTGAAGCTGCTGCCACTAGTCATGACATAGACGATGAAATGCCAACAACGTCGTCTGCCACGGCCGATGCCCAATGTGAAAGCAGAGGGCATGTACAATCGAAACCAAAGTTTCGTAGAAGGATTCGAAAAAGTAAATGTAAATCATTGGAAGAGAAACGTAAACTTGGCAATATGCCATTTACGACACGGTGTGACAAGGAACAACTAAGGCCATGGCCTAAGTTCATGACTAGTGGGTCAGCTTCACATGACGATCAAAGTCCTCCTCCTCTCCCCCCGCCCTGTAGTATATTTAAGAGAGTTAGGTTGACACCCACTAAAAAAACTCTGAAAACAACTCTGCATTTTAAAGACATATCCCAAATCCCCAAGGAGAGTACAAGGGTGTCGGTGGTTGTGATGCCGGACCTTCCCAACACTGTACGTGAAGAGGTGGCTCCTTCCACCAATGGCAGTACACCCTCTGCATATGCTGGAAGGATCACCCACAGTCTTGTTCCAGATTTTAATAATGAAGGTACAACAGGAGGAGGATATTGATGTAGCTGGCACCGAGGAGGAATTTGAGTCTCAGTCAGATGGAGCGCCTCGCCGCTGGCGGATCACCAGCGGAGACAATCTGGTGATTTGCCAGCAAGAGGGAGGCTGGCTCCATCTGTATATGGCAGAGTTATTTGTATCCAATATATATATAAACTTGGATGTAGTAATTAGTAGAGGTATCCACAGACTGTTGGTACTTAAGAGTCACAAGAGTCCACAGTATAGTGAGTTAGTGGGCAGAAGGGTATGCACAATATGCGGCAGTCTTTTAGCATGTAGGCAAACACGCAATTGGGAATGTTCAGCCGTATTAGTAATAAGTGCAAAAGCAAGGTTAGTATGAAGCGGTATGTTAAAGCTTCTTTCCTCTCCCTTTGCTTACTTACTGTAGATCCCCCACTGGTGAATTGACTCTGGTATGTTCAAAAAGGAGGTTGTTTGAGTATCTCACCCCTTTGTTGGTGGCAAATGCCGTTTAATGAGCCCCTGATCGTTCCATGGAAGGCGGCTGATGAATGTCCCGTGTGGGGCACCTCCAACGGGTGCCGGCAGCCTGTGCTTCTCCCCGTGTGGCAAGACTGTCCAGATGTAACAGCTGATCACATCCCTACTGGACGGAAGCCCGGGTTGCGCGTCAGGAGTAGTGGATACAATTGCAGCGTGAAGAGCAGCGGGAGACCCAACGCCAAGTATCAGTGACGTCAACACGTTTCGTTTCCTTGGTTACCTGGAAACGTTCTCAAGACGGAGGGGATCATCCCAGAGGGGAAGTCGTAAGACCTCTACGTCTTTCACCAAGCAATTGACTGTCCAACTGCTGTTGTATTGACGAAATACAACAGCAGTCATCCTATGGCAAAGCGGATAACGGCGGCCTTGACAGCTATGTTGGTGTTAGACGTGCGTCCGGTGTACGCCATCAGTGGAGTGGGATTTAGACGGTTGATGGAGGTATTGTGTCCCCGGTACCAAATCCTGTCTAGATTCCACTTCACTAGGCAGGCGATACCAGCAATGTACAGGGACATCTCCCAGTGGCTTACCCCCCTTAGACTCTCCTGGGGATTTGTGGTGTCGGACAATGCCAGTAGCATTGTGCGGGCATTAAACATGGGCAATTTCAAGCACGTGCCATGTTTTGCCCACACAATAAATGGTGGTGCAGCATTTCATCAGAAGTGATAGGAGCGTGCAAGAGATGCTGGCGGTGGCCCGCAAAATTTGCGGACACTTTCGGCATTCTGCCACTGCCTGACAAAGGCTGGAGTGGCAGCAAAAAATGCTCAATCTGCCCTGCCATCAGCTTAAACAAGAGGTGGTGATGCGCTGGAACTCCACCTTCTATATGCTGCAGAGGATGGAGGAGCTGCAAAAGGCCATTCAAGCCTACAGGGCCACCTAAGACATAGGCAGAGGAACGGGGCTGCACCCAACTCAAGTGCAGTGGAGGCTGATTTCCATGTTGTGCAAGGTTCTCCAGCCATTTGAACTAGCCACACATGAAGTCAGTTCTGACATTGCCAGCTTGAATCAGGTGATTCCCCTAATCAGGCTGTTGCAGAAGCAGCTGGAGAAAGTGAAGGAGGAGCTAAAGCGTAGCAATTCCGCAAAGCATGTCACTCTTGTGGATGAAGCCCTCCATACACTTTGTCAGGATACGAGGGTGGTCATTCTGTTAAAGTCAGAGGAATACATTCTGGCCACCGTGCTCGATCATCGGTTTAAAGCGTATGTTGTGTCTACTTTTCCAGTGGACACAAGTCTACAAAGGTGCAAAGACCTGCTGGTCAGGAGATTGTCATCTGAAGGGGACCGTGTCACAGCCCCAGCTCCCACAACTGTGCCTGTAAGGAAACAGCTGTGATTTCCGACACAACCCGCTGGCGGGGATGCAGGGCAGGCAGGATGTAGTTTGGACATCTGGTCCGGACTAAAGGACCTGGCAACGATTGCTGACATGTCTATTGTCGGTGCATTGGATGCTGTCACCATGGAAAAATTGGTGGAGGATTACTTTGGTGACAGCATCCAAGTAGACATGTCAGACAGTCCTTACCTGTACTGGCAGGAAAAAAGGCAGTTTGGAAGCCCCTGTACAAACTGGCTCTATTTTACCTGAGTTGTCCCCCCTCCAGTGTGTACTCCGAAAGAGTTTTTAGTGCAGCGGGGAACCTGGTCAGTGAGCGGCGAAGGAGGTTACTTCTGCAAAATGTGGAGAAGATGATGTTTATAAAAAAGAATTATCAATTATTCAATGAAGACCAGGAATTGCCTCCAGAGATTATGACGTGACATGTGATTGTGGTGTCTAGCGGGGACGAATTGATAATCTGTGAGGATGAGGAAGTACACACTGAAGGGGGCGAGGAATCAGAGGAGGAGGAGGATGACGAGTGATGATGACATCTTGTCGCTGTAGAGCCAGTTTATACAGGGAGATATTATGAATTGTTTTTTTTGAGTGGGGGCCCAAACAAACCAACCATTTCAGCCACAGTTTAGTAGGCTCTGTCGCTGAAATGTTTGGTTTGTTAAAGTGTACATGTCCTATTTTCGTAACATAAGGGTGGGTGGGAGGTCCCAAGGACAATTCCATCTTGCATCCCCATTCATTAATCCTACTACTGAGAGTCATTCATATGTGGGACTTGTCTTTTCAACGCATACAACTGTTTGCATTCTTGACAGTTATAACTTATAAGTGCACTTGATTTTAAATGCATACAATTGTTTGTATTTCCACTAATGAGAGTAATTGATTGCTGCTCCTCGGCTGCACATGGTAAACACAATTAAGCCAGATAGGAGATGTTTAACTGTACATGTACGGTTAGGAAGGAAGCCCCCGGTTTCTGAAAAGGTATACATCTCCAACCCAGGGGTAAAAGTGGTCCTAGAGAGGTTGAGGAACTCTTCCATCTGCCACCTAGTAAGTAATTACCCCCCTCCCCTCCACCCATTATGCAATGATTCAAGAGACGACTGGTAATAATCCCAAAGTTGAGCAATCATATTAAATTAATAATAATAACACAATCAAGCCAGATAGGGGTCTTATTGGATATTAAACTGATAAAAACAGTTACACACTTGCAGACAAACTCAGTGCTGCACGAAACGCCCACTGCCCCTCGGCTGCACATGGTAAAACACGAACAAGCCAGATATAGGTCTTTTTGGGGCCTAGTTTTTAAAACTGCCATCCTGTCATCCATGAGTCACGTGTTTGTGCCACACACCGAGGTTGAGAACCACTGCTATAGACCATCTGTAAATATTAATACTGTATTCAATCCAGTGCATAAAAACACTAGTTTTCATGGCTGTTACCAGTCCACTCCTGTTACTTTACTCCAATGTGCTGCAGAGTGGGAGATGTAGGATTACATTTGATAACCCCCCTCTAAAAATCCTGCATTTGCCACTGGGCTGAGTTTGAAAATTGTCATGCAGGAGCTGATTTGGCTGTTTATCACTCTCCATTTTATCACTTTTAAAGCTTGATACATCTGGCCCTAAACCTGGGTTGTCCATTATACAGAGTGTGACCCAGGTTTAACCATTTTTATAACCCTAGTCGAATTGCTTTCACACCGCACCTTGCTGCTCGTGCACATCTGCACGCAGCACCTCCCATGGGCATTTCTGGATCCCAGTCTCTTCTGCAGGCTGGACAGCGGTTTTATCGCTGCTACTGTACCAACAAAACTGAGTGACTACAAAATACTTTGAGACCCAGCCCGTCGCCTGGCCCGATATCATTATGTAGCAGTGATATTATTTGTATTATGATTCATTCACAGTCCCTAAGGTAAAGAAATATTTCTATGCACCACCCATTTGCATGGCAAATTCATTCGAACAGATGTTTTACATGAACATCCATTCGCATGCCAGAATCGAAGAAACGGAACACTAGCCAATAGGTGCTTGCAGTCCAGCAGCCAATCAGAAGCAGCATTGATGGCTACTGGACCGCAAGCGCCTATTGGCTAGCGGTCCAGCGGGAGACTGGACCACTAGCCAATAGGCGTAGATGAGACCCAAAGTGGTTAGTAGAACTACTATACTTATTAAAGAAAAGTCACTGATAATTGTCAGGAATTGTTAATCTATTGTGTATTACACTTGGTTCCATATAAATGTCCACAATAAATGCATGTGGTCGCTGATATATCAATGTATCTCTGTTTCCTTTTTCCCAAAAAAATCTAACAGCTACATAATGTGGGCTAGGTGAAATGAGGGAGATTGCTAGACAAATCATGGAGAGAGGGAGATTGGTGCTATTTCAGGGAGTCATATGCAGAATGCAGGAGGGTAGGAAACTAATACCCCTTTCACACCAGAAAATGCAGGGACCAACCCCAGAATATGGCCCAGGGATCATGCCGGGCCATTCCCAGGTTGGCGCCTTTTACACCAGAAAAGTCCCTGCATTTTGTGGTGTGAGAAGGAGGTGGGGAGGAGGCCAGCAGGAGGTGGCGAGATGGTGACGGAATGGCGCCGGAGGCGGGTAGGAGGAAGAGAGTACTCACCCCGGTTGCTGGTCCTCAGTGCAGGCCGGGGATCCACACAGGCGGCGGGTACAGATGACAGGTCAGACGGCGGGCGCAGATGACGCAGCTCGCCGGCTGCAGTGAGGGCACCGGAGAGCTGCGTCATCTATATACGCCACCTGTCCTGTCATTTGCGCCCGCCACCTGTGTGGATCCCTGTCTGACAGCAAGCAATGAGGACCGGCAACCTGGTTAAGTACCCCTACCCCTTTCACACCGGCCAGGACTCCGGGTTGAACTCAGGAACAACCGTACTCCATAGCAGCGTTGAAATCCCGGAAAAAATTTCCGGGATTTTGGGCCCAACTCTGGAATTTAGGCTGGTGTGAAAGGGGTTTTTGCCTCGTTGCAGCTGTTATCAGCATTGTCCCTCTACTGCTATACAGTTGGCTATTGTGCAGCCAATTGAAGTCTAAAGAAAACATAAAGCACTGAAAAGATGAAACAAGATCACAAAAACTGGGGCTGGTATTCTACAAGCACATAGCTAATGGGCCCTACACACATGCCGATGTGTGCAGGGCTACCTAGCTGCGCTATGTCGGGCTGTGCTGCGCCGCTATCGCCTAGCACACAGAGCTGACAGCCCACACACAGAGCGAGCTGTCAGCTCTGTGTGCTAAGCGAGCGGACAGCACCAGTGTTCTCCGGTGGGAGAACACTGCCGATGCCGAGATTGATGGACACTGTCCGTCAATCTCGGCCACCGATAAAGACGCGCGGGGACGCGCGCCGATGCAGATACAGCCCCCACACATATACCGATGTGAGGGCATTTGCTAAGCGACTTTGCAAAACTAAGCAAAATCGCTTAGAAAATGCCTTAATATCGGCATGTGTGTAGGCCGTATAAGTGTACTTCTTACTTATGCTACCTAAAAATACACATATTGCAAATTGTTAGTACAACACAAATGTGGTTTAATGTTTCTAGAGAATTTAAGATTTTTGTTTTTATCGCATGTTTTGCTCTGTGAAATGTGTCAAACAATGACGTACAGTTCTGGGACCAGAGGGAAATAACCATTTCACCATAAATTGCTCTTTTATCCCACTGTATCCTTCACACAACCACTGAAAAAACAGTCAACAGTGGAGTACAGTGAGTCAGCAAAACCTAACGGAAGCAAAGCCCTGGACTCTCTTACCAGAGGATATTTAATGTCCTACAAGTATGCTGGCCTGAGGTTTCAGGTCTCATCTGCAAAATAGCAGTGTTAAAGTTGTACATCTGTTGTGCTACTCTGCTTCGTCTACTATGCATTCCCTGCCTGTTTTAAAAGTGCACTATTTGGATTAGAGGACACAATCCTTAAACTGTTTATTTCTTATAAAGACAAACAAACCTAGGGGCAAATTTACTAAAGATTCTAAAAATGGAAAGAGGTGATTTTGCCCATAGCGACCAATCAGATTCTGTCTATCATTTTCTAGGAGAAATTATAGACAGAATCTGATTCATTGCTATGGAAAAAATCGGCTGTTAATTTTTAGAAGATTTAGTAAATTTACTCCCTAACTATTTAGGGTGGGATGCACTAACATCCGCAGCCCCTTACCACCACCACCCCCTGCCCACCACAGCAATACTAACTGCATATATTCTAACATATGTGATTAGTATCTCAAAGGACAGCTTTTGCGATAAGTTATCCCCCCTCCTTCTACCCGGCTGCTGCTGCCTGCTGCTGTGGGGCTCCGGCTCCTCCTCCCCGCACCCGGAAGGGGATGTACGGGGCTAGGAAGGAGGTTACTGATCCGGGCAGCACAGCAGGAGGCTGCTTAGACACAGATGAGGGGCAGCCACGTGGATATGTGCGGGGCGGCGGCGGGTCACTATACGAAGCCCATAGGCTTCTATGGGGTATCGCTAGATACCCCGCGCAGAGAAAACCTGGCGTGTGGTTTCCTGCATTTCCGTTAGTGCATCCCGCCCTTAGTATTTTATTATTCGCAAAATTCTACAAACAAAGTAAATAATGTCAGTGCTAGTAAATATTGATATATCATATTGGGTCTGATATTAGTTATAAAATTAAATATAAATGCTGATCTTCCATCACATAATTGGCAACAGAAGAGTTTGGAAGAAGGGAGGATGCAATAGTTGGCAGCACCGGATTGGTGATTTAGTTCTATCATCCAGGTCCAATAAAATATTGCCCTATTTAGAACACGCTAGATCCAATGTTAAGGCCTGCAGACACAGGTCCGATATGGCCTGTTTTCATCTGATTCGACAGATCGGATGAAAACTGATCAAATCTGATGTGTTTTGACATCCGATCCGATGCTCGGCCGGTGCGCATCGGATGCAGTAATCACATGTGCTGCACATATGAGCTCCGGATTTGGCTCCATCCCAGGGGCGGGGAACAGGGTTGCAAGCATACTGGTTGTTAGCAGCATCTTCAGCTCGTATGTACAGCACATATGATGACAAGATTGGGACAACAAATCATACCTAAACACATCATGATGTCCACAAAAAACACACAATTCACCATTTGACCCGTCAGAATTGTGCGTTGGGGCCAAAATCGTTCTGATGTATGGACCGTTTTAACGATTGGGCGATAATTGCACAGTGCATGGCTGCTATGAGCACCAATTATCGCTAACTTGGGCATGATAAATGGTGCTGAGATCTGATAGTGGGTATACTCATCTTCAGATAGAAAAACAAATTAAGGAAAGAGAGAGAGAGGAGAATTGTAGGGAAAGAGGTAGGGAGGAAAGAGAAAGAGGAGAAAGTGATTGGGCAGGGGGAACAGAGAGCAAGGGAGAGAAAAAGAGGCGACGGAGCAAGAGTGACAGGGACAAAGGGGGAGAATGGACCATTAAAGGGGTGCATGCAGGGGTTTAAGTGGGGTGGAACTGTGTTCCACCACCTGTAATGGCAGAGGGAATTCAGTTCCACCTCCATCACAACCATGCACAATAATTACAAAAGAAAAGCCTGCCCCAGTGGCTTCCTTTTCTGGCACACCGTGTTTGATGTCATGCCTTTCACCAACACTGAAGTGAACAAAAGAGGAGAGGTAGCTGCTGGAGGACAGAGAAAGATATGTGTATACAGGGCACTTACTGTGGATATTTTGTTTAAGGGGCACTACTACTGCTGTATATAAGTAATAATACACTGGACAATATTGTGTGGCATACATACGTACTGTATAAGGAATACTACTGTGTAGTGTAATTTCAATTGCTGTGTGTCATAACGTAAATAAGGGGCACTACTTATTCTACTGGTCATTCTGATCTCTTACTCGATATTGATGTGCTGTGCATATATGCTTATGCGCATGTGCAGCCCATCTGTGCGAGCAGACATGACGACTTGTATAGTCGCCGGCCAGTTTGCACAGATCAGTGCGGACTGGAGTCATGCCCATGGGAATGCCCAGCGTTTTATGGGCGTTCCTATGTTAATTAGTCTGTGATGCAGGGGGTGGGCAGCTGACATCACATCCCTCTTCCTTACCATGGTGCCGCATATCTAAGTCACCAGAGAGGGACTTAGATTTGTGAATGCCTTATAAATCATTCGATGGTCAGAGACCATTGAATGATTTTGTACTTGCATGCAAACTGCAAACGGATGTTTATGCAAACATCCATACGCATGCATGTGGGTGAAATCTGTGTGCAGTCGGCTAGCGTTCATGCGGGCAGCATTTACTTAACTCACAAAGTTCCAAATTTCACAGCAGAATGACCTCCATGGTGGAATGATTGTGCTAATTTGAATTGAGGTACTACTTAATAAAGTATGGACGATAAGGCACAAATTTGTAGTTTACAGGGGGTGCTGAAAACCCAGGTGCCGCCTAATGGGGGGGAAGGGGGGGGGGGGTCTACCACCTATGCAGAACCTCTTTAAGCCCTGGGTGCACGGGACAGCTCTGCAGCCAAAGACGGTTGTCTGTATTTTTCTTTAAACGGGTACAGGTGATTTTTTTATGGGTTCTTGGGGCCCCCAGAGGCTAAGCCCCATAGCAGTTGCAACCCCAGCACCCTCTATAGTTAATGCAATGCTCCAGTTTATGCGCTGTCCTGAAAACAGTGGTCATTTGTCTCTGAATCGTGACCTAATTCAGTAAGGAACACATATGATAAGCTGCTCGCAGCAGCTTAGCATTTGCGATCCTTAGCAATTGGAAATGTAGGAGGGAGTGCATACCACCTCCTATCTGCATTTGTGACCCCCGGTTTTCTGGGAGGGGTCAGGCCAAAAAGCTGCAGGTTGGATCGCTTATGCGATCCAACCTGAATTAGCCCCTATGTGTGGACATCTATCAATTTCAGTGTTGAATTATTCCGTTTTTAATGACCCAACATCTTCTTGTCCCTAATGCAGTATTAGAGTATGAGTTTCTTAACTTATGCAGTTATTATACTAATGCATAAAAATGTTCATACTGTATTTCCACTGCAAAAGCTTAAGTTCCCTAGTGAATTCTATTCTGTAACCATTGCATTTTAGTCACGACTATGATGTTGATGAAGCCACATTTATCAGTTATTTAACACAAAGCAGCTTTGCGTGTCTGCAAATAAAATATTTGATCATTTCAATGTGGACAGGAAAAAAATTGGTATTCTGCCTGGATTCTCTGGGGTCTACGTATCGCAAAAAAAAATTGAATATTTACATTACTGACCCCTGGCCAATACACTTAGAACTTGTAAATAGCTGACATTTTTACCTTTTCTTATTGAGTCTGGCGCCCACTTTACATCTCAGAATTCGAAGGATGTGTTTGATAAATTGAAAAAAGATTTTTTACTTAAAATCCTATTTGTTACAGAATAAGCATTTTTTTTTTTCCAATTTGTAGTAATAATACCAAAACATACAGTTCTATAACCAAAGACAAATGTCTATTTTCTGGTCTTAAAAGTTGACATTCTGCAAAAAAAAAAATGATAAAAAATAATAATTTTAATTAATAATCATCATTATCATCCATACATAACCTTACTGTACATGTAACATATTCTATGCAAAACAATGATTTTATTGTCATTACATATTGTTGTTCTGATCTTGCAAAATACTCGAAGCCTATATATATAACCATAGAAAAATGACAAAGAAGGTACTCAGAGACTGTAGATGTAGGTACATAAAAACCGGACCAGGTTTAATCCATGATAGGAGCCTGTCAACGTTTCTGGGGTGGGCCCCCGGCATCAGGACATATAGGCAGGTAAGTGACGCTTCGGGGGAAATTTACGAAGCTAAATTCATGAAAAAAAATCATATTTGCATACTAAAATACGATTTTATTTGGTGTATTCGTATTTTTGGCATTTACTATGCCAAAAATATGAATTTTCGTATTCATATTGATGGGACATTCGTATTTGTATTTACGGTACTTGTTTCCTAGCACAGCGCCACCGATTTTGATTGTGACCATCGCGTCGGAAAAAATTGTGTCGATCGCATCGCATGCCAACCAAATCACATGCGATGCGATCAACGCGATTTTTCCTGATTTTAACATTGGAATCAATGCAAAATGGTCCCTGACACCAGATTTTGCATTGATTTTAATGTTAAATGCCCCAAAACACCCCTTTTTTTTTATAGAAACCCCCCCCTGATGTTTGAAATGGCCCCCAATTTTAACGCCACCCCGCTATAGACGCCAACCCGATGCGTGGTGAGCGCAGCGAGCCTGCGAGAGGCGGCGGTACGCATCCTCCGACCTTTTCATACCCCTACTATCCACATCGGCGTAGAGTTGAGAATAGAAAGTGTGGCGAGCGCAGCGAGCCACCGAGCCCGAAGCGTGGCGAGCGGACGCAGATACCTTCACAGGTATCGCGTCCCCTCGCGGGATTCACAGGTATCCGCGGCCCCTCACCACGCTTCGGGCGCGGTGGCTCGCTGCACTCGCCACACTTTCTATTCTCATCTCCACGCCGACGTGGATAGTAGGGGTATGAAAAGGTCGGAGGACGCGTACCGCCGCCCCTCACGGGCTCGCTGTGCTCGTCACCCTTCGGGTTGGCGTCAATAGCGGGGTGGCGTTAAAATTGGGGGCCATTAACCATGCTTTTTACACATATTCAATGTGAAATGGGCCATATTGGCCCATTTAACATTGTCACCTATGTGAAATCGGGTTGATCGCCATTATAATGGCCCGCGACGGACGCGATCAACCTGATTTTCACTTTAACATTGTTCCCTATGGGGAAATCGCGTTGATCGCGTCGGTCGCATCGCGGCCCCTTATTAGGGGCCACGATGGACGCGATCAATGCGATTTTCACTTTTACCGGCAATTGAGCCAGTTAAAGACAGAAAATCGGGTCCATCGCGTCCATCGCATGCCTTTAGTACCTTAACTTAAGGCATGCGATGTACCACGACGGGCGCCGTGCTAGGAAACAAGTACCGTATTTACAAATATGAATGACTACACCATCGTTAGAATACGACAGAAATCACCATTCAAAAGAATGGTGGTTCCTGATTTACTAAGCGGCTGTATTAAAAATACGGCCGCTAATTGGCGTGAAACGACCGCGAATGGCCGGCCAAATATGGCAGGAAAATACACTTTATTTTCCAGTAATATTTGGCTTTAGCCTGCACGGAGCCGGCAAATCAGGAGCCGGCTTTCTCGGCTTCAATCAAAAAACTTTTTTTACTTATTACATCGCCATTGCCAGACCCTGAGTGCCGCTTGCCAAACAGCATACTTATATATATATATATATACAAACAGTAACTCCGGCACTCCGGGGGTCCCCCACAGGGGTACGGTGCTCCGGTGCCTTCCTAAGGACCCAGGTCCAGATACACAATGGAACAAATGAGGCGGCACTCAAAGGCTTGGTGAAGCAAAAATAGGGTTATTGACCCGGTGTCAGGTGCATCAAAGCAAAGACAAGTCCTGAGTGACGCTTCTTCTCTTCTGTCTATATATATATATATATATATATATATATATATATATACAAGATGAATCTTCTGTTAGTTCAGCTGTAACAAATTAAATGCAATACGTGGCTCTTTGAGAGTATTTAAAATCAGAGTGGGATGATAATTGTGTCCCTGTAGAGGGAACTATCACTTATAATGAAAATAGATATTTTGCATGTTTTTTCCCACCTGGTTAAATGTACATATGATAATGTATTTACTTTAAAGTGTTTCTACACAAAGAACCATCAGCCATTTTGTTGGTTGAATTGTCAGTGCAGCCTACCCTGGCATGAGGCATTTAGTCTCTCATGCCTCAGTGATGCTACTAGTTCATAACGGTAGGTAATTACTAGGATGCATTCTCCTTGATACTGTCTCGGGTATTGAAATGGCTGACAGATTGAGGGAAATTTACTAAGAAAAATTAGTGGGAAAAAAAAATTCCTATGCCAAAAATACGAATTTTCGTATTCGTAATGATGGGGCATTCACATTTGTATTTACAAATACGAATGATAACACCATCGATAGAATACGACAGAAATCACCATTCAAAAGAAAACCAGCCCCAGGCTCCAGGTCCGGGGCTGGTTCCCAAAATACGGGGGACAAAATGAATAGGGTTCCCCCGTATTTTAAGAACCAGCCCCAGGCCAAACCAGCCAACAGGGTAATGCCACAGCTGGGGGACACTTAGGTCCCGCGGCCAAAGCATTAACCCCACCGACCAGTCAGCCTGGCCAGGGGTCCTGGGGGAGTGGGGACTTGGACTACGGCGGAGAGAAGAAGACGGGATCTTCGCCAGAGGACCTGGTGAGTAGGATTTCCTTCCACAGGTCCCCATAAGGATTACTTCAGATCCTGGACCCCGGACTCTTCAGCCCTGGAGTCTCAGACCCCGGACCAGCCCTGGAACCAAGGCCCCGGACCCCAGACTCTGCAGCCCCGGACCCAGGAACCAAGGCACCGGACCCTGGACCATGGAGCCCCGGACCCCGGACCCAGGGATCTACCGACAGGATCAAGATAGGTAAGTATCAGTATGTGTGGGCTTTGGATGTATTAAAGTTTTATTTTTAATGTGTGTCAGAGTGTTTATTTGACTATTTTTCATACGGTGGAGCTACAAGTGCAGCGGGCCCTCTAATGCCCCGCATGCTGGGACTTGTGGTTCTCCAAGTCCCAGCTTGCGGGGAAGGCTTGCTGGGACTCATAGTTCCACAGTATAAGACAATAGTTTTTTTCTTCATTTTTTTTACACAAGTTCATCAGATTGATGCCCACCGCCCAGGGGCATCGAGGACAGCACCAGGCTTCAGCCTGGTCAGGTAAGTCCTGGAGGGGGACCCCTTTATTGGGGAGTGGGGTCCCCACTCCCCCAGGACCCCAGGCTGACTGGCCAGGGATTAATAACCTCTAATGGCGCTGGGTAACTATTAGCCCTTATTGGGCAACCAATTGCTCCAATTCTGTTCCAAACTTCATTTGGTGCTAATACAGGTCCACAACCGAGACGGGACAGTCATTCCCTGTGTGCGTACACATACGCCACCTCCCGCACTATCCATTCATCCGGTCCATTCTATTTTTTATGAATTTACATGTAAAAGCAAATTTTTATTGTCTGTGAACTATGTATTTTTATTTTTTGTTTTCATTTTATTAATGTTATTAAATTTATATATCTTTTTCATCAAACAAGCTCCACTTCTTGCATTTATATCTTTGGGGTAGGGTTAATGCTTTGGCCGCGGAACCTTATATAATAAGTGTCCCCCAGCTGTGACATTACCCTGCTGGCTGGTTTGGCCTTGGGCTGGTTTTTAAAATACAGGGGACCCCTATTTGCGGGGTTCCCTGATTTTTTATTACCGTCCCCGGCTCTTTCAGCCTCGTGCTGGTTACGGCTGTGGGGGAGACCCCACGCCATTTTTTTTCCATTTATTTATTTATTTTACCATTTTTTTTTTTACACTCTGCAGCCTGCACGGATCTGACTGATCCGTGCAGACTGGCTATACGAATTCGTATTAGTGGCCGTATATACGGCCTCTAATACGAATCATTACGCCATCGGAGGGTTACAAAGCAGTCCTATTTGACAGCTTTGTAAATTCCCCTCCGGAATACGACTTTGCTTACGGCTGAAACAGCTGTATGCAGTCGTATTGATTCGTATTAAGAATACGAATACGAAATTCTTAGTAAATTTCCCCCATAATGTCTAGTTTAGTAGTTAATAGGTTGACACCAAAAAGTCGACATGCACAAGGTGGAACCCAAGCAAAGTGTTGACATAGAAATGGTTGACAGATGCACCTGATACACACTGCAGTGCACCTGATACACACTGGGCCTGAGTCTTAGTCGCCCACTTTCAAAGTCATGTTGCGGTGGAAATCTGTCACTGTGTGCCATCAGACACACCATAAAAATTTGCATCAGCCCTATGGCATGTGCAGTTTTCCATCTGAACATGGCCTATAGCTTTTACAGAACATTTTTCAATGCCCACAACTGGTCACTCGCCCACTTAGCCAGCCCCGTTACCTCACAGAAATATCCCCTGAAATGCACACACTCTACATCCAGATTAGTTCTGCAACTCCACATGGTAAATGCTATGGTATAATGTACAAGAACACGTTTACCCTTTTCACTATACTGTTAGGGTTATATGAGGTAAAGTAAAGATTTTTGGGAGTGGAGATCAGAATCTACTTTTTATAAGAGAATAGCTAGATTGTATTTTCATTGCCGGGTAATTTTGCTGGTCCCAGCCTGACCCACCTTCACACAGAAAAGCAAATTACTGGGTTAGAAATTCCTACCCAGTAATTTGCTGAATAACACAGGTATTTTCGTCTGTGTGAAAAGGTAAACCCAAGTTGAAAATCCCACGATCCGGCTTGACCCTTTCACACAGTAAAAGGACCCACGTTGAAAGGCAAATAAACAGGTAGAAATGCATCACCCAGTAATTTGGTTTTCTGTGTGAAATGGGAATAAACCTGATCTTTATAAAAAGCTGCACTTCAGTAGTTATACCCCATAGACTCAATCTTGCCGTGGCGGATTATACATGGGGCGACAGGGGCAGGCGTCCACACATCCGAGGCCCACACACCGGTCCCCCCCATCCTCCCCTGGTATCTGGCCAGCATGGGGATCCGAGCAGCGGGATCCATGCAGTGGGGTCCCTGCGGCGGATGGCAAGTCAGCAGCGGGGTCCCTACGGCAGATGGGAACTAGTAGCACTACTAGTTCCCATCCACCACAGGGACCCTGCCGCTGACTTGCCATCTGCCACAGGGACCCTGCTGCCCCCTCAGCGCTGCATGGACCCCGCTGCCCAGATCCCTGTGCTGGCCAGGTACCAGGGGAGGTGGGGGACCTGCCTCCATCCAAGGGCGGGGGTGATCTGCCTCCATGGGGGGGGGGGGGGGCTGTGGGTGGTTATGTTTGCTGCCTCCATTGGGGAGAGGAGGGTGGTCGTCACACACTTAAACACTGCAATATTTAAAGGCTTTATTACAGCATTCTTTGTTTTGTTTTGTCCTGTAAAGTAAATTCCCCCAGCAGAAGCCCTGAGTTTGCCCCTTACATTCCCTTTTCACAACAAAGTTTCTAGATGCCCGAACATGGTCATGTACCAATTAATAAGCTATGCAGACAAGCACATTTTCTCCTTTGAATAAATATGCCGGTACTTGTTTAGTTTCACGGCGGCAGCTCTACGCTACACTGACAATGTAGCCTAAGCTACATTGTCAACGTAGCAGGTGCCGCCGTGAAACAACCCTGGGAGCAGGGTGGTGGGTGTCAGCGGGAGCAGGGTGGGTGCTTCATTGTATACTTACCGATCCCCATGGGCAACGGTCATGGGCGACAGGTGTCAGCTTTCAGTACCCCTCCTCCGGCAGTCACTCCCTGGCGCCAGCAATGTACGTAATTCAAAACAAAACAAGTACCAATATGCCTATTTGGAACAGAAATGAGAAACTGCGCTATCTAGTGTACTAGGTAAGTATCCACACTTTATGGGTATTGGTAATGTGCATACCGTATTTACAGTAAGTGGTTTTTGTGCTCATCAAATAAGTGGTTTTGAATCCTTTAACCTGGAGGTTACCAGGATGCTACCCGGATATACAGATTAGGCCTCTTAGGGCGACTTTCCACAAGTTCACAATAGTGGTCCAAATGCAAGTGCCACGTGGTGTCATAAAAAGAAAACTCCAATTAAAATGAAATAGTGGAGTTTATTAAAGTGCATAAGTGAATAAAAAAATAGTTTACATGAAGTGCTGTGGTAGAAACAGGCTGCTCACAATGCGTTTTGTCACTCATGCCCTATTACATGGGCTGGACTTCATCAGGAGAGTTACTCCTGATGAAGTCCAGAGAGTACTCTCCTGATGAAGTCCAGCCCATGTAATATGACTTGAGTGATGAAACGCGTCATCTAGTGGAAAAGGCTTCATTGCCCCAATGCCAGAAACTGTAATATGACTACTTCCATCAACCAGCTGAATGACCTGGTGAATATTTCTGCCAACCATAGCAGTGGGATTGTGCCCAGCTGTATATATTGCGTTCAACTATACCCTGCCTCCAGGATGCTTAGCCCCATCATCTGCTTACCGGCAGTGGCGATATGACCATTTTCACCAACCAGATGCATTTCAGATGGACACTTCCGCCATACCACGGTAGACGGATTGGGACCTGCTGCACATATGGCAATATTTATCCTGTTTGATTCCAACTTCTCCTGTGTGGTACATCACTTCAAAGGTAAATTTGATTATTGTTCCTTATGTGTTTTCATTTTTGTATTTAATTTTATTTCACTTCAGGCTAATTTCCAGGTCACATGACCAGTTCCGGTCATGTGACATACACAATTGATATTAGTTTTTTCTTAATAAGAACAATATAAATGCATATATGTTTTCTTTCCCCCGTACATGCGTTTTTAAGCAGATTTTTTAACTGTGATGTTTATTTATTATTTGGTGTATTTACATATGTTACTCCCAACCACATCTGGGATTAATTCCCTAATCAAACCAGGTTATAGTAACAGCTGCCCAGCATCGACCATTCATTCCAGTTCCTGATGAAGACATTTGAACACGTTTAAACGCATTGAGCCCCCTTTTCACCTTCATGCACCCCTGAAAATACAAGACTTTGATACTTTTCTGTTCTGGACCAGTTATTCATTTCAAGAGGACCATCTAATCTTAGATATCCATGCAGCCACAAAGCCAGGTATACCTTTACCACAAGACTGCCTATATACATGCCTATAGGAATTCCGGGACTTTTAAACATCATCCACCTTTGTTGCAAGGAAGTTCTTTCAACATCCTTGTATCCAGTACCTTCTAGTCTAGTAACAATTTCCATACAGCTACATCAAATGGTTGCATATATTCTTCACATTGGAGCAACACGCTAGCATTATATATATATATATATATATATATATATATATATATATATATATCGAGAAAACACACACTGCGCACAATAGAGTGGATGGAAGAGCTGCTACCCTGATTGGGTCCCCTGTTAGATATGACCCAGTTTAAGAGATGGGAAAAAAAGGGGAGATTCAGGGTGCGCTAAACCTTAACTTATTGACCAGAATCATACAAGTTGTAGTAAATTTTCATAGCAGTATACAACAAAAGTTAATGTCATTTAGTTTACAGTGAATCACTGAACACAACGTGTCCTCTTGTACAGTAAACGGTCAAGATGGATATTACAGTAAGCCCATAGGACCAACGCGTTTCGTCATTAACATGACTTCATCAGGGGCACTGGTACAGCAGTTGAATCTGATGATCACACGATCACAAATTGAGATTTCTTCCAGAGTAATTGAGTAATATGATGGAAGTCTTGGATCCCAAAAGACAGTTATAAAATCATCATGATATCTACCAGCTGATGTCAATTTTATACAAGGAGGGTACAACTCAAGTTCTTTTAGGCGAAATGACGGCCTTCAAAAAACTGTTTTTGGATTAATCCAAAAAGGACATTTGTGATCCTATATGGAAGTGTACACTGCTTAGCTCCTGCACTCTGACCTTTTCATACCCCGACTATCCACGTCGGCGTGGAGTTGATTTTATATAGTGAGCCCGAAGCGTGACGAGCAAAGCGTGCCCCGCAAGGGGACGCGGATTACTTCACGTGTATTCCGCGTCCCCTCGCGGGGCTCGCTGAGCTCGCCACACTTTGGGCTCGGTGGCTCGCTGCGCTCGCCACACTATATGAAATCGACTCCACGCCTACATAAAAGGTCGGAGGGCGCGTACCGCAGCCGCTCGCCACGCTTCGGGTTGGCGTTGATAGTGGGGGTGGCCTTAACAATGGGGGTGGGTTTAACATAGTAATCACCCATCAGGGTGCCTATACAATTAAAAATTGGGTCCGATTGCATCACATGCCATTGTAATGGCATGCGATGTGACGCAATATTAAAATTGTACAGTGCGGGTCTTAGGACCCGAAAATCCGGTCCTATTGCATCCCATTGCATACCTTAATTAGTGGTATGCGATGGCATACGATGGGCGCCGTGCTAGGAAACAAGTACCCAAAAATCATATGAACTATCCACAGAGCTGACTTAAGTCAGGCCCTATGACTGTAGTATTAGCAAGGGTGAGGCTATAATAGTTGCAGGGGGTGTGACTGCCAAGGTGCCTGGTTCACCTTACATACCCTCCAACCGATTTAGCCGGTACAGTACCATTTTTTAACGGTCTGTACGGCTAAATAAAAGTGTACCGAATGTACCGTTTTTTGGCAATCAAGGGCCCGTCTCGGAGGTACCCACACAGCCTTAGTGGTGGTGTTAATGGAGGCAGCGCTGGGAAAGGGGCTGGCTGCAGAGCGAGGCTTGAACTGCATCCAATCACAGCGCAGAGACGGAAGGGCGACTAGCAGTAACTGCAGCCCAGCCTCCGCTCCTGAGTGACAGCTGTGATGGGCAATAGTAGCTACACCCACCATTCCCCCCACCCCCCGCCTCTCAGCTCCGTACCAAGACCACAGGCACCTGCGACCTGGCGGTGGCGTCCTCCAGCGCTCATCTGGATTTCAGTGGCAGCTGGACCGGATTACTGCAGGATATAGTGAACAACTCTCTGGTCAGTGTTTAACCTGTGTAACATTCCTGTCGCTCACCGAGCATTATATGCAAAGACGTGGGACACAAGGACTGGCATGGACTGCTAATAGAACTTCCATTGGTCCATTTGTTGTGACCTTATTTATGTGATGTGCGGTCACTTATTTTATCCCATTTATTTGTACAATGTATAATTTTCAGTAAAACTTCATTCTGATTCCTAATACTGATGATTAACCTGTAATCTTATTAGTACTTGTGAAATAGGGAGACCAGCCCTGAAGCAGCTGCAACAGCACTGCCATAACATAGAGGTTAACAAAAGTGTGCAGATAACCTCTCTGATGACTGATGGCACCAACAGCCAATCAGCACCCACCACATCCATCCCCCTCATTTTCTCCTGACTGACGACGGCGCCAACCAATCAACACATGGCACTGTGACCAATAGCAGAGGATGGTATTACACTGCATACCTGAAACCTATGCTCCTGTACAGTTGACAGGTGATTATCGTTTCTTTTCTTTTTAAGTATACAGTTGACAGGTATACCCAATTCGGTTCTCTCCCCAGCTGGGTGTCTTCCCCACAACTCTGACTTCAGCTTATACAATATTTATTTAGGTGTATTATTATTATTATTCCTGTCACTGTGGATGACACGCCCATTTTACCCATGGCCAGCCCATTTTACCCATGGCCACTCCCTTTTGCCACCGTGGCCACGCCGCAATTTCTGCCCATCAGATGTTGGAGGGTATGACCTTAGGGTCTAGTGTTTCCTCACTAATGCTGTGAAGAGGTGTGGTTGTGCTGGGACATTCTCGGACCACAATTATGTCCCTTTCCAGTATTAGTGAAGAGAGAAGGTGCAGACTGGGACAGCACACTGCTATGAATGAAAAAGCTGCCCACGGGACTCAGAAGGGAAGTGCCTGCATTGCACTGTGTCCTTTATGGCTGGTGGCCCATGGAAATTTTGCTAAAGGGCCACCTTAGATCTACAGGTGTGCCATAAACATCTACCCACCATACGATACAAGTCATGTTAAACATAAAGCGTGAGCTCTGTGTTACTCTGTAGCACAGGCTTCTTATTGGATGACCTTTTCCATTAAATAGCATCATAAAATGGATCTAATATACCCAAGCGGCTTATGATGATTAAAATGATATGCCACATGTCTATATTTATTGCATGACTGTTGCTGCATCTGCATAAGAAATGCAACTGTTTTCCTGGAAAACAGTTGAATTTTACATATATTTACAGAAACATTACAGCAAATTACATATATTTAAATAAACATTACAGCAAATTACATATATTTACAGAAAAAGTTTCACAAAAAGTTACTCAGCGATACCGAGTCACGCCGCTAGAAGGGCTGTTTAGTGTGACAGTAGGCTAGATCTACGTGGATACATCTGTAGCTTGTAGTTCTAGTCTTGTGTTTGGTCTACCTACTCAGTATTAAGTTATCTAATATATAATTTTTATAGTACAGTATATTTATAGTTTTTTTTTACTAAGCCCCATAAACGGGGATGTGCTTAGTAAGTATCATGTCCCTTTTGCAGTTAAATCTTGGGCAAACCCCAAACAAACTTGTAAGGATTGACTTTCAGACCATTTGTTACACCAGTAATAAAGACAGATCCCTTAATCACTTTTCTGATAACCTTTCCTGTCCTCTGCGTCCAATTTCCATCTCTCAGCCCCTCCGCATCCGTCTAACAACTTTCCAATCCTAAGCAGTCACCGAGACTGGGGGAGCTCAGCCCACAAACATGCAAAGAAAACATTTATGTTTAATATCCATGTAACTATGCTGCACACATACACATGAGAAATGGATGTTTAGTTACAGTATTTGCGGTGATTATCTCACATTTCAGTATCATCTGTATGCTGATGTTACTCAAATCTATATATCCTCCCCTGAATTGTCACAATCGGTATAGCTCCATGTCCCTGAATGATTTTCTGCCATTTCACCTTGGATTTCAAACTCAACTTTCCAAAACAGATTTAATTATATTCCCACCAGGTAAAAGTAGTTACCAACCTGATATCTCTATCACTGTTGAGAACACAACAATTTCCACAAGCTTGCAGCGTAGATGTCATCCTTGACTTTGAACTATCCTTTGTTCCTAACATTTAGAGAAGCCAATCCCTGGGCATTTTTTTAAATCCTGGAATTCAGAATAATAAAAAACATTTTTTTGATTGGCTGAGAGAGCTCTCAGCCAATCACTGGCTGCCCATTCATTGGTATGTGTTTTTTTTTTTCTATGTGCGCCTGCTGCCCAGCTTCCCATGCTAACCGGCTCTCCGGTCCCCTCGCTCCATTCACCGCCCAGTGTGCCCACTGCCTCTCTGCATCCCCCTGCCCGCTTGGCTCACGGCTCCTGGCTCCCTACGCCTTTTATGTGCGCCCGCCGCCCGGTGTCCTATACGCCGTGTCCACCGCCATTTTCCAAATCTTATGTGCAGCCCATCCAACCTCCTGACTCTGACCCGATGTGCATTGGGTCGGACGGGATGTCTGCACATGCGATTTGGGACGATTTCACGGCCCAATCCATCCGAATCGGGTGAAATCGGGCCAAAATCGCATAGTGTATTTACAGAAGAAGATAGACTCTCACTACTACAATACATTTTGAATGCAGTTGTGAGGCTGATCTTCCTGGCTAGACGTTCAACATCTGCTGATCTGCTCTGTCAGTCCTCTATTCCTGTATTTTACGGTATGCAATATAAAATACTTCTACTCACATACAAGGCCATTAACCTGACTACGCCAACATAAATCTCTTCACTTATCTCAAAATACATCACCACCCGACCTCTCCGCTCTGCACAAGATCTGCGCCTCTTGTCCACGCTCATTACTAGATCCCATTCACAACTGCAGTACTTTCTTTGGGCAGCAACCATCCTATGGAATGCCCTTCCTCGCACATGAAGACTCTCCTCTAGCCTCCAGGAATAGAGCATTCTGTCCCTCCTTGAAAAGGGTCATGTTGGATACATCAAGAGGCATATCATGTAGAAATTATCTCCAGCAATACTTTTTTTTTTGTTACCACCTCCCACCCCCCCTTCTCCCCCCATAGCCCGATCTGGAGACAGCATTGAGAAGCCTACATTTTTGTCATTAGGATATGTCATTAGGATATGAGATTATACCCAGCAATGGAAGATCAGCAGAAGGAGAGGTTTCACTGGATTGCTTCCCTTTACAGCCAAAGCAAAGCTGACAGTCGAGAATAAAAATAATGCTTATGCCATGCACACATGGCCAGACCCAGCGGCCGTCGATACCGATTAGATAACAAAGGCCACTGGGACCTGGCGGGGGGAGGGAGAGGGGATGATGCATTGAGCAGCATGGAACTGCATCAATCTGGCATACTGAAGTAGAAATAGACTTTGGCTGCCAAGTCAATTACTGCTTTCAATCCCGATGCCGCGGGGCCGCGCATCGGGATCAAATGCAGCAAACACTATTCAATTCAGTGTAATTTTTCACTTTGATTTGGACTATATATATGACACTGAATCGAACCGTGTGTACACAGCATTAGGCTTTGGAGGAAAGGATTGACACAAGATTAATACATATGGGACACACTGCATTCTGTGTTGCTCGAATATGCAGTGAAACAGAATGCAGACACTAAACGACCAATGACACATACAGTGCAGAGTGCCAAATACAGATATATTAACCTATTCTTAATGATGCTTTTGTGTTGATTATGGGCTTTAATGATAAAATACGAATTGTGTATTAAAGATTCCCACAGAGAATAGGAGATGCACATGGATAACTGTATGGATGAGAGCCTCCTCGGGCAATAATCTGTCAAATCTGTTTATGTGGCTTTATGGGATACATACATTTGAAGGTCGGGATGTCGGCAGTCAGAATACCGACACCAGCATCCCAAAGAAGGAAATGCAGACTGGGGTCACCTAAGTATACTTGTCCTTCCCCTACCAACCCTACCCCTCCCTTCCAGCAGCCGAAACCTAACCCCACCCTCAGCCTGACCCGAACTCTCCCCACTAATGCGTAATCCTATCCCCCGCACCCTGCCACCTACACCTAACCACCCCTCTCCACAGCATAACCATATCCTTCCTGTCCCTGCAGCCGAAACCTAAGTCCCCCCAGTAGTGGATTAATCTAACACCTCCACATGGGCTTGCTGCCCGCTACCACTCCCTGCATACTTACCAATCAGAATGCCTGCTGTAAGGATTCGGCATCCTGATCCTTTTGAAGTTCTGGCACTGATCTTCTGATGGCAGTCGGGATGCCGGCGTTGGTATACTGAAAACTGAAATCTTGACCACCAGGATGCTGACTTCATCCTGACTTAATAATGGTATGAGTTTCATAAAAACATAAATTATGCATCACCAGTATATTAGTGGCTGCATAAAAAAGTTTTATTAATTAAGACAGTCCTCCTAATGTACGACTGTGTACTGCACATTTTGCAGCAACTGTTTCACCTTTAAAACATAATTGCCTAATTTTTAGCATTCCTCTCCAGGAAAAGCCTTGATTTGAGGGGCTAAATTACCCAATTTTGATTAATTTAGCCTCACCCCATCCAAACGGGCCATAATTCCAATGCAGTGTAACATCATGCCCACTTCACTACAGAATGAATGGAACTTTGGGGGGCAGGTAATCTATTAGTTTGCAGCAATTATATTAGAAATTTAACTGTTTTACTGAATGTGAACCTCTGGCTTTACTTTGAGTTCTTCAGCACTAGTTTAAAAATGTTAGATTACTGGGAATGTTGCCAGGTTTAAAGAGAATCACACATGTCAACACGGAGTGCTTATATGAGAGTGCATGAGGCTGAGATGGAGCATACTGTAAGTTTATATTTTTCCTTTCATTTCTATTCAGCTTTTAAAACAACATCACCAGGCTACTGCTAACACTACAGTACATAGCAAAAAAAATTATGTACAGCAACACTTCTTGTGGACAAATATACTTCTAAATACTGTGTATGTCTAATTAATATTTATTCGATGCAATTTGATTTTTAAATGTGCCAAACTGTAACGATAGCAAACATTTATTACTTTAGTTCATTCAATTTATCAAAATTAGCAGTACAGCAATTGACTTATATCTAAATCCCATATCATTCGAATTGAAAGCGGGGACTCCCAACTACCCCCCCCCCCCACACACCGTGGGAAACTGCTGGCCCCAGGCAGGATGTGGGAACGTTCCACAAAACCGGGACATTCCCATGGAAAATGGGACAGTTGGGAGGTATGCGCATTATGCCGCACACCATAATGCCTATTAATTATCATACCACATGCTGTAATGCCTATTACATATTATGCCACAATAAAATGCCTACTATATTTTATGCCACACATACACAAAAATGCTGCTTACAAATTATGCCCCACAGTAAGACTTCTCATTCTTCTTTACCAGTGGTTTTATGGTAAAATATGCAGCTTGTTATACATGAGATGCAGCTTGTTATACACCCCCAGCGGCATTTTACTGGCACTTACACATAATGCCCCCACTAGTGCTGCTTCCACACATAGGGGGAAATTTACTAAGAATACGAATATGAAATTTCGTATTCTTAATACGAATGAATACGACTGCATACGGCTGTTTCAGCCGTATGCAAAGTCATGTTCCGGAGGGGAATTTACAAAGCAGTCAAATACGACTGCTTTGTAACCCTCCGATGTCATAACCATTCGTATATACGGCCGCTAATACGAATTTGTACAGGCAGTTTGCACGGATCAGTCAGATCCGTGCAGGCTGCAGAGTGTAAAAAAAAAATACAAAAATATATAATAACAATAACCAGCACGAGGCTGAAAGAGCCGGCTGGTAATAAAAAAATCAGGGAACCCGGCAAATAGGGGTTCCCCAATTTTTTTAAAACCAGCCCCAGGCTCCAGGTCCGGGACTGGTTCCCAAAATACGGGGGACAAAATGACTAGGGGTCCCCCATATTTTAAGAACCAGCCCCAGGCCAAACCAGCCAGCAGGGTAATGTCACAGCCGGGGGACACTTATTATATAAGTTCCCGTGGCCAAAACATTAACCCTACTGACCAGTCAGCCTGGCCAGGGGCCCCGCTAGAGTGGGGACCCCCCAATAAAGGGGTCCCCCCCTCCAGGACTTACCTGACCTTCCTGGTGCTGTCCCCCGTGGCCCTGGAGCGGTGGCCACCAGGCTGATGAACTTGTGTAAAAAAAAGAATAAACTATTGTTTAATACTGTGGAACTATGAGTCCCAGCAAGCCTACCCCACAAACTGGGACTTGGAGAACCACAAGTCCCAGCATGCGGGGCATTAAAGGGCCCGCTGGCACTTGTAGTTCCACAGTATGAAAAATAGTCAAATAAACACACACACAGACACATGAAAAATAAAACTTTAATACATCCAAAGCCCACACATACTGATACTTACCTATCTTGATCCCGTCGGTAGGTCCCTGGGTCCGGTGCCGCTTAGTAAATCAGGAATCACCATTCTATTGAATGGTGATTTCTGTCGTATTCATTCGATGGTGTATTCATTCATATTTGTAAATACAAATACAAATGTACCATCAATGCGAATACGAAAACGAAAATGAGTATTTATGGCATAGTAAATGCTAAAAATACGATTTTTTTTCACAAATTCATCTTAGTAAATTTCCCCCATAGTGTCCTCTGGAGTGCTGCTAACACATATAATGCCACCTGAAGTGCCACTTACCTTCATGGTCATTCCAGGGGTTACATGCTCTGTGCCAGGGAAATATGACTATTTCCAGGAGGGACAAAATCTTCCCTCTTCCCTCTAAATTTATGATTGCAATCCCCTATGTTGAAATACCTTTGTTATCAATTAAATAGTTCAATACAGGTGATTCCAATCATACAGTATATTAGGAGGGAAGTAAAGGAAGAGAGCATTTTGTACCTTGTGGAATGTGTCTTGTTGGAAGGTATGTACAGTCAAATTTACACCACCCCCCCCCCTTTCCCGGGGCCCCCTGTCTTAAATGCCCTGCGCCCCCCCAAGCCTAAACCTGCCCTGGCTACATGCATAAATGGCCAGTATTAACTCTGCACAGAAAAATATAACTGTACATACATTGCATTACAGCATGCTTTGTTACAGACAAAATGTTACTTGCTTTTTGCTTTAGTTACAAAAAAGAAACCATGCCCCATATTCATTAATCAGTACACACAGATGATATTATTTTTTTGCAGCAAGACTGACAATTATGAAAATACAGAGGCACCTGCCTCCTACATGACAACTTATGGTAAAGACATGAAAGAGATAGAGCAAAATCAATATAGTAAACTAAACACTTTACCTTGTGTCACCACCTTGCCAAAGACAGGCAATGTATCAAGTGTTGAGCAGTTCCACCGTCGATTCCTAAACTGATACTGGCATTCTTCAATAGCCAGCTGTGCCCCTCGCCTTACAGAATCCATGACTTCCAGATTCCTTTTGCACATTTGCACCTGGCGTTGAATTAATCCCTTTAGCTTCTCACAAGTTTCTTCCTCTGAAATGCTTCCTACTGAGGACAGTTTTGCAAGGTACCTACAACAGACACATAACATAAATGTATGGTTTGCAGAGCAACACTAATATTAAGCAAATAGAAACAAACAGGTATACTTTTTAAGACACCATTGTGGTTTCAATGTTGTCAAATATATTAGCATATTATAAAGAATTTTAGAAGGCACAGAGGTCAAGTGCTCAATTAACATTGCAGTGAAATTGCAGAATTGCACAGTAATACACAGCAATAGCCAGAACTTCAGAGTTCATTATGTGCAGTGTAATCTCTGTCTGAAGTAATTTAGTAATTAATACAGATTTATATATACATTATTGGTCAAATAGAGTGCATAAACAAGTGTGAAGTATGTTCTATGTCACTTTCTGCTAAGGATGAGCCACCATGATGTGTTGTCTTCTCTAGTTGCCATGACCTCCAGTACCCTAGCCCAAATGATGTCTCAGTGGCTCTAGATGTGTTCTAAAACCAGTGCCACAGTAATTTTGTAATGTTTGATGACTACGAAGTCAGAGTAACACAGATGTGCTATACATATGTTCACAACACTTACATATTATACATGCATCCAAATAACCAACTTTTTCCAGCCCAGAAGGGAGACAGAGTTGATAACAGTATGGGCGGGGCTGTGTGCTTCTCCACTGAGAGGCACATACAGTAATTGTGATATGAGCGAGAGTAGGCTGCACCTTCATGAATCCATGTGGACTCCCCAAATTGTGGGAGTATTGAGAGAGTGGGCAAGTATACCAGTGTTAACAAAATATATATGATCTATCTACAAACTGGGAAAACAGAATACAGTACCTATTATTCCTACTACTACTGTCACATATTAATATATTGGATACTGAAACCCAAAGCTTTGCTGTCAGGTACTGCAGTCTTGCATCCCATCACTTACCGCTGGCTTGTAGTATCCCATGGGCAGCATCCTGGCCTCCATACTGTCTGCCTCTGTGGTGGTCGCAGCACAACTAGACACCAAATGGACTCCCCACAGAATCCCCAAAATCCTTTCTGCAATCACCTGGAGCTGGACACCACCATGTTGCTGCTGGCCAGCTCATGATTTTCGCAGCACTTGCAAATGCCCCAGAACAATGCATGCAGTTATCTGTTCCAGCAGCTCTGTTACCTTCCTCTGCGATTCACAGGTTTACCCGTCCCAGTAAATTGCAAGTCCTACAGCTTGTATTCCATACTACTGTAGTAGTCAGTACACATTGCTGTTCCTATTGGTTCCAGTTCGGTCAGTGCAAACTAGAAGTCCATCAGTGCAAGACTGTTGCTGTTCTTGTTCCAGTCCGGCCAGTGTAAGCTACTTCTAGTTAGAGCAAGTCTGATTCTGTTCCTGATTTCTGTTCCAGTCCAGCCTGCACAATTACCTATTTAGTCTCCTATATTTTGTCAGTGCAAGTCTGACTCCAAGTTCCTTTTTTTCAGAACGGCTCCAGTCCGGCCAGTAAGAACTAGAATCCCAGTCTGGCCAGTAAGAACTAGAATCCCATCAGTCCCATCCTGTTCGTGCTTTCCAAGCAAACTAGTATCCAGTCAGTGCAAGTCTGACTCCCAGTAGATAGAGCTATAAACAGTTCTATATTATTGAACAATAGTTCCAATCTAATGTTCATCATTGGTTTAAATTTAAAATGGACAATCCATATCTTCCAACACGATTCATTCCAGGCAGTACACAATGCTCTGTACCTGGATTTCCTCTCTTAAGTTATGATTTTACAATAGATCTTATGTGAAATTACACACTGGGGAAATCTTTAGACAACTTGGATCTGATGCTGTTAGTACAACCAGCATCAGGCCACCTTTAGGGCGAGATGTACTAAGCTTTAACAAAGTGAAAAAATGGAGAGTGATAAAACACCAACCAATCAGCACCTACCTGACATTTTTCAAACACAGACTGTGACAAGGCAGTTAAGAGCTGATTGGCTGGTGGTTTATCACACTCCATTTTATCAGTTTTTAAGCTTAGTACATCTGACCCTTACTGCTTTACCCACCAATGGTGTATACAGCACCTATTAACTACTACAATGCTATATAGTTAATTGAATAGGGACTGTCCAGCCACAATTGGGGAGATATGAAATCTTTCAACACCAAAGAGGCATAAACCAGCACTTTGTACCTATGACCTTAGTGATCATTTTAGTTCCATGTGAATTCATACTGGAGCTCTACAGTATATTAGCTAAGCTCCTTAAATGCCTGCTACTTCTGTGTATCAGCAAAATATAATTTCAATCTCTATAACAAAGACTATGGGCCGGATGTAACATACCCTCCAACTGTACAGAATTTGCCGGTACAGTACTGTTTTGTAACAGTCTGTACCGGCAAATTGCAATTGTACCGAATGTACCGCATTTTCAGCGGTCAGAGTCAGGCTCACATGAAGTTACATGCGCGGCGCCGCATATGTAACTTCAAGCCCTGGCTCCGTGTGCTGCCTGAGTTCTCCCCCTTCCTCCCCATCACCCGTTCCCAAGAGTGCAATGCGCAGGCCTTACTTTCCCTTTCGGCACCAATCTCTGCCAGTGGCCAGCCGGGACTCATATTGGAGGAGCCTGCCACCCGCACACACTGTAAGTGCACTGCAGAAACTTAGATGGCTCAGGCCTGGCTGTACTGGTACTTTAAATATTAAATATCCACACTTCTCTTGACCCTGCAGCCGGTGTGTCAAGATGGATAAGAGTCAAGAGAAGTGTGGAGATGTGATATTTAAATATTTATATTATAAGCGCTCAATTTTTATTTTAAATGCCCGGAAAGTGGGTGACCACGCCCACTTTACATATGCCCATGCCCACTTTGCTTATGGACACGCCCACTTTCTTTGTGTGTACCGATTTTGGCCCTTCAGATGTTGGAGGGTATGATGTAATAAGTTGCGGATCTGGCAGCCATACGTGAATTTGGAGGTTTTTTTTTAAGGGGCAGTCATTTACATGGCCGCCAAACTCGCAACCCATTATATCCGTCCCTATTTGTTTGTCAATGATGGTAATATCAGTAGCGAACAAAAGCCAATGTTGATTAAACCACTCTGGGTGTTGTTTTTTTATTCTCTGATAACAGCCTGTGGGATACAAGATGTGCAGGGAACTTGCAGCCGTGTTAGATAGAGTGGTGATGACAGACTGTTTCGGTGTGTTCTCTTTTCTCTAGTAGATTTGCAGGATGTTTTGGCGATACATGAAGAAATTATTTACAATTATGTATTCTGGCTGATTAAACACTATGTGCTTGTTTCATTACAGAGCGGACAATGTACAAAGTGTGAGAAATAAAAGTGAATGTAATTTAATGGGAATGTTATTGGCTTTAAGAATCTGCAGGCACTTGGCCTCTAGAGCTTGCAATCCAAATTTTCTCCTGTGCTGGAAACTCTTCCTCTTGTAAATGTAATCTTGGCTGCCTGACAACCCATCTGTCTCCCACTCGGTGATCAATCGTCTTCATACTGACATATCTCGCAGGAAGTTTGGGCAGTGATCCGCACTCATGCTTACAACTCGGCAGCTTTGTCCTGTGCCTCGCTGATACTGTAGAGATGTGCATTCCTTGCTCTGGATCTATCTTGTCAGAAATCCTGATTACTGCTGTATCCAAGTACTACTCGGAAAAGCCAGAGGTCTCTGGAGTCAGCCAAAATAAGCAGTAAATAGTTGCGTGTGCCAGCTCACAGCTGCCATACCATCCTCTAGCCTTCTGCTGTTTTATAATCACTTACAAACATCTCCTTCAAAACAGCAAACCTTCTGTAATCTGAATTTCAGGCCTATAGCTCTGTTATACAGAAGAATAGTCAGCATTTGCAATTTACTAAATCAGGCAGTGGCCAATTGTAATACGGAGGTTTGGGATAGTAGCCCAGAACTATGGGCCTGATGTTGACCTGAATGCAGTCTGCGATTTCACAGCGGCCAGCGGTCATTTAAGCCACTGCCATGCTGGAGTAAAATCCTGCCTTGCCAATCAATGTGCACCCTCTATGGCTACACATCCATTTGCAGCCATACGAAAATGTACAAACCCATTAAAACAGGCTCACCATAGAATGATTTTCACACTGGCCACAAGTCATCCCAGACGCTGCATAACCCAAGGCTTACTCGGCGGTGTGAAGGATAAAGTCTGTGGTGGATATCCAGCCTTGAGCAGGTGTCCCCTAAAAAGCCATAGTTCATATTGCACCATGTGTATGCCCCTGTAGACCTGAGATATGTACAAGAGATAATATAAGCTTGAGGCATACTTACCTACTCTCATAAAATGTCTGGGCTACTCACAATTTTGGGGTGTTTGTCTCTCGTACCATGGGAAAGTGGATGGGCTAATTGCATGCTTCCCACTTCTGTAAAATGGACAGTACTAGAGGTTGACATAACCAGTGTCATTATAATCAAACACTCTTATTGAGCTATTAGATCCAACATAAGAAACAACTATGAGATTTCTAAGTATATGAAGTTACTTGTACTTTGTCATGTACAATCAGTATTGCAATTGAGCAGGCCTTTGTAGTGTGCACATACATACATTATGCTCATCTGTAATGCTGATTATTTTTTCACAAAGTACAAGATGAACTCAAATAGTTCAACTTCTCAGAGTTTCTATGCAGATACTGTAGCTCAATGAATAGAGTGTCTGACTACAATACCACAAGGTGAAGGTTTGAATCCCGGGTGTATCAGTATTTTCATTATGACTGATTAAGAAAGAGTTCTCATGTAATTTTTATAGGTACAGATGTAGCCAGGCTCATTGTGGCTACAAAGAGCCGTAGGTGCGAAATGAATGTCGTGACGCACGCGCACACAAGCGCGCATGTGCTTTGTAGTACATGCTAGTGATTAGAAATCTATTAGCAATAAGAGTGGGTCATCTGTTTTAGTGATGGAAGTTGTGTGAGAACGAAACAGGGACAGTCAGGAGGGAATGTATACTTGAAATCAATTAAAACAGGTAATTCACAAGTGTGGATAACAGCACAACCTACCCTGCAGCTCTGGGTGCAAGGCCCTGCTCCATGGCACTTCGGTATCTGAACTACATATGGTAATTTAGTGTCATGTGAATGCATTCTGTATTGTAATTTTTGTTTTCCATTTTCTGTACTTACACTGAAACCACAACTCCTGACATATTACTGGCACATCTACTACAGAGACATAAAGGGGAGAGAGATGATGACTAGTGTATCTACTGCATCAGGATACACAAACATATCTCCAAGAATTAAATGAATTGAATCCCTCAACTAGTAATTTCGGCAGAATGTACAACTCATGGAACAATTTTTATTCAGTGGGTCTCGTGTGCCCTACTATGCAGTTGTGGTAACGGGGAGTTAGGGACAGCTGACGGTCGGGCAGAGAGCAGTGCCAAAAGGTCAGAGAGAGAGTGGGAGAGAGAGAGATAGAGGTGGGAAGCCTGGCTGTATTCAGAGAAGGTCCGTGGTATTTCATATCTCTCGCCTGCTTGCGAGCCAATCGGACCTTGCGGTCCGGCAGCCAACCAGGAGCATTTCCAATTGGTTTGTGAGCCAGCACAAGATTTGAATACAGCCAGGCTGCCTACTGCTCTCTGCCCAGCTGTTACTCACCGTGCTAAAATAATTTAACTCCCCCTTGGCAAGGAGCATTTCATTAGGAGCACTTCTCTCCCCCTCGGCAATGAGTACTTCCCTTCACCTTGGCAAGGAGCATTTAATTCCCCTGTGGCAATGAGCATTTCACTACCCCATGGCAATGAGGAAAGTTATTTCCTGTGGCAATGAGCATGTATTCCCCCATGTCTTGGAGCATGAAGCCCCTAGCATGGAGCATAAAGCCCCTGGCATGGAGCATGAAGCCCCGGGCATTAAGTATGAAGCCCCGGGCATTAAGTATGAAGCCCCTGGCATTGAGCAGGAAACCTCTGGCAACGAGCATGTAACCCCTGGCATTAAGCAAGAAACCTCTAGTAATGAGCATGTAGGTAAGTGGCACTTATTTGGCATAATATTTAATAGCCATTACTGTGTGTGGTATTATATGTAATGGGCATCATGGTGTTTGACATAATGTGTAATGGGCATCATGGTGTGTGGCATAATGTTTAAAGAGCATCACAGATGATGAATGTGGATGCGGACCTGGATGATTGTGTGACTAACCGTGGATTCCAAGGAATATCAACCACATGGAGACAAAAGTATTTGTATACAAAATACTTTTATAAGAGACTTTTTAAAATATACTGTTTGCGCATACCACCATACTTCATCTATTTAATGCATGAAAGCCCTGGCAACGAGCATGAAACCCCATGCAATGAGCCTTTAACTCCTGTCAATGAGTATGAAACCCCTGGCAACTAGCATTTAGGGAAAAAAAAAATCTTGGCAGGGGGGGGGGGGGGAGGGGGTGATGCACAATATCTAATTACGCCTCTGCTAACCTGCATCCTAGGATGCAACATTGGATCATCTGTGACACTTTTAGTTGACTGCATGACTTATGGGTCATTCAAGCTGGCTGATGCATTTTCTACAAACAAGCCAAGAAATCTCTGTCCTCAGAAATAGTTCATGGTCCAGTTCCTTCCTAAAAACCTTGGCGACATACCTTCTCACTGTACACCCCCTCCCCACTTTAAGATGGCATCAGATGCTAAGGACTGTTGCTGCAAATATGCAATATGGACCAGCACATGAGTATAGTACCAAATGTACTTTGCAGCAAGCTCTACTTCTGTGTTCGGACCTGAATCAGTACCATACAGTAGTTTCTTATAATAATTTTTTAGATGTATTTCACCAATTTCTTTCAATATGACAAAATAATCTGAAATGCAATGTCAGTTTAATAAGTAAGATGACAAGGCAACCTGCACTCTCTAGATGTTTGACAACTCAAGGATTGAAATACAAGCTACAGCACTTCGGCCTGTAATATGAATGCGTTTTTACAGTTCCTATTAAAAAAATATAATTTGCTGCAGACGCTGAGCTATACATTATGTGTTAAGTTGCTGAAATTACTTGTTTTGGACTTATAGACAAACCTCCTACCTCCATGTCGGTTTGTATCTACCCAGTTTGTTTAATCACTGTTGTTTCCAATTGTAAAGCGCAATGGAATATGCTGCGCTATATAAGAAACTGTAAATAAATAAATAATAAATAAACGTCCAGCAAACTCAGAACACACAGACTACTACAGTTTACAGGACAACGCATATTAGACTTACAGTATAGTCCTCGTGGACAGAGCTTCTACATTTCAGTCATGCCCACGAAAGACACACATTTTAAACTTACTTTCCACAGCAATCCAGAAATCATATTTATACTGTATTCAGTATATAATTGATATTTCCCTGCTCCAACACTTCAGCTCAACCTGTTTTCTGCCACTGACACCAGGCAATGGGTTTACCATCTGCTGTAGACTCCCAAATATGGATGCTCCAACCACTTTATAATATTGATCAAGTTACGTCCTCTGAAACACAGCCCTGGGTCAGGAGATTCTGTGCCAGCTAAAACAAGATTATTGATAAAGTTACCAGTTACTAAACTCAACACAAATCCAACCATGTCACATTGCAGCATTTTAATGTTCAAATAGTTTTCTTTTAAAAAAATAAAAAAAAGGTAAAAAAAAATGTAATAGTCATACAGTAGCTATTGTAATTGCTTCACAAAAATAGGTTATACCACCATTAAAAGTGCTGTTTTATTGTGTACTGATTTCTACATTTCACGATAACTAGGGCACCACAGCTTTAGCAGTGGCGGGGTCCTCTGCAGATTCCATGCGGTCTGGCCTTCCCCATGGAATCTGTTAAAATGGCAATCCAAAAATGGCAATCACCTTGGAGGAGAAAGATGCTAGAGGTCCGAGTGGATATCTAGCGTCTGTCAGGGAAGCATAGCTTATACATCACTACCCAGAAGTGCCATATCCTGGGAACCCTGGAATGCTGTGAGCATATAACCCCCTGGCATCTAGGATGTAACTCCGTGGCAATGAGTATGTAACCCCCGGCATTAAGCATGAAACCCCTGGCAATGAGTATGTAACCCCTGTTTAAAAAAATACAAAATATCTAGTTACGTCACTGCTTCCACACCATTAAAATGGTTATATAATGTGAAAGGTAAAAGCGTGCTAAATATTTAGTAAGCTTTGTAAACACTTAAAACACAACAAAACCACTATCGCCAGCTGTGACCCCTTGTTGTTTTAGGTGGATGCCCTATCAAAAGTGATATTATGCCCCCTTTGTTGAAATGGAGAAGGATTTGGGGGTACTCAATGACAGTAGACCTGGTGGCACTGACCAAAGAAGCAGCATTGAATGCAAATAAGGTATTAGCATGCATAAAAATAGGCATATGAAAGACAGCGTAGTCACGAAACTGTATAAATCATTGGAACGGCCTCATCTAGAATTCGGGTATGGATCATTAGATCACTAGCATTATGGTCGACACCATTAGGTCGACATGCATTTAAGTCGACATGAGTTAAGGTCGATATGCAGGAAGGTCGACAGGGTCCTTAGGTTGCATGGGTATGGTCGACAGGGTCATTAGGTTGACATGGGTAAGGTCGACATTGAAAAACTCTACTTTTTTTTTTTTTACAGGAATGTCACACAGTCAACATAAACACTAAAACATGGCGATGCCCTGCCCGGTGATACCCTGCCCAGTGAAGATGGGACGGCCGGGTCTTAGTGCATTTGAAAATGCGGTAACAGCCCCGAAAATGGGGGTTTTACCGCATTTTTCCCTTAGTATATCCTGTCCATAATGAGATGCAAATTTTGTGGCAAATTCACACATTCTGAAGTGGCAATTTTTAAATTTCCATCCAGATGTTTTCCCATTAAAAAGTATACAAATCGCAAATTTAATGGTATGCAAATTTGGGAAAATGTTACTAAAAATCGCCACACAAACAGACCAGGTTGTGATGGGTGATTTTGATAGAACCATGCACAGATCAGTGCGATTTGCGCATGGTTCTGTCCAAAACAATTTTTGCCCATGATTGGCTGGTGATCAGGCCTAACTCCCGATCTGTGGGAAGATGGGCTTGTGTTTACAGTGTTCCAGGGGTCCCGGAGAAGCACCGAAGCTGGCTGGTGAGTATGTTTTCTTTCAACAGGAACCCCACATGGATTCTACTGGACAAGCAGACCGAACTACTATCAACATTGGTAAGTTTATGTATGAATGGGCTCCGTATGTAATAAAGTTTATCTCACATCACATCCCCTGCTTTAATAATGTTGGGGGCATGCCTATTGCTCTGAGTGATGATACTTTGGTTACTGCCATCTTTCTGCAGTCTCAGCAGTCACATATGCTGATAAGGCAGCATGGACAGAGTAATGGTTAGAGTTACTGCCTCACAGCACTAAAGCCATGGGTTTGATTCCACCAGAGGCAGAACTCTGGGAGGCAATGGAGTCATCTGCCGCCGGGCTCCTGCTCCCAAGGGGGCACCTCTCCTACCCTGCATTCTTGAATCACTTAATTGAAAGCCGTCTATAATGGTTCTGTGGCTGAATCCCCCTCCTAACAGGACTATAGACGTCAAACTCTTGTTATTTTCAACATAATATACATAACATACAGTATATTTATATAAAGTGTGGGGGGAGGGCATCAATTTTTACCTTGCCTCCGGGCCACTGGAACCAACTTACGCCACTGTGTGTGTACATGTGGTAGGGAACATAGGGCCCGATTTAGAGATTTCGCTAAGCTGTGTTTACTCGCAGCCTAGTGAACAGGTCAGTGCAGCACACCACTCCACTGAACAACCCCCGCCCCCTCGCTAGCATGTGAGGGGATGTGTAAGAGAACACGTCACCAACCATCAAATTATTTTTCTCCACTTTGGTAATGAAAGTCAGTCTGAACTCGCCGAAGGGGTTTGCACATGCGCAGATACTCCCATGTGCATGCATAGACCCAAACAATCTGAAACAGGGCCGAATTTGGCCCCGACTGAATGAGCCTGAATCAGGCACATAGATTGTAAGCTCCACTGGGTCAGGGATTCTCTCTGTAAAGCGCTGCGGAATATGTGTGCGCTATATAAATAACTGTTAACTAATAATAAAAAATTAATTGATAAGAACATACTGTACAACACTGTGTACACACGGTACAATTTGACATTCGATTTTGACTATATAGTCAAAATGTAATCAGGATCGCATATACATCATATGGAGATAGAACATGTTTTTAAGCTTTCGATCCCGATTCAATGCCGATGCGCGCTCTCGTTCAGCTAAAATCGTAAAGCCAAATTGTGCAGCAATGACTATATAGTGCAAAATCGAATGCAGATAGTATGAACTGTATGTAAATAGTAGCAAAGATTGCATAGCACTCGAATCTAAAGGAGCATACACACGGAACAATTTTGTGCTATTTTCTAAGCAATCTGACTAGATTAATTATCTCCTGCTATCTAAGTCAGTGCATGCAGTCAAAATTTAGTCAAATTGCTTAGCAAGTGACTGCAAATCTCTCTGTGTGTACAGAATGAGAGATATTGATTGCACTCTCTCATTCCCAACCACTACCCGGCTTATTTTTGCTTAAGCAAAATTGCTTAGCACAAATCTCTGCGTGTGTATGTGCTCCCCGTTGGAGATCTGGTCACCAGGAAATCGCCTACCCTAAATAGCTTAGCAAAATTGCTTAGCACACATCTCTACGTGTGTATGCCGTTAGTCGAATAGCAAATGAATCTCACCATGTGTACACACAATAACACATTTGAAGAAAAGTACAATAAATCCACAACTGCTGTGCAAATTTAACATAACAATCCTTCACTGCACTCATTGAGTGAATTATTTATTCACTGTCAGACATGTATACAATTGTTTTTTTTTACCACTCAAAAAGATTATGGTACATGTATACAAACCTATGTCAGTCTAGTCATCACAGACACAGGACAACATTATTAAATAAAATAAAATAATGGAAAAGTAACAAAGATATACATGGTTTATACTGGTGCTTACGGCCTGATCAGACCTGATCGCTGGGCTGCCCAGGTAAATGCTGCTCCGCCAGTTTCTCCCCCAACCCTTATGCACGGCTGGGACTTACATCTAGACTTACTCAGCACTGCAATGGCTGTAGGAAGATGGAGGCCGCTGCTGACATCAGCGAACCTCCCTACCAATGGAAGGGTCTGCCTGCATCTTTAGGCGGTATTCTGCCTATTAACGCCCCCGGCTGTCAATCAACTTGCGAACAGCCAGTGATAGCTAGCCATCGCTGGCTTAATTCGGAACAGGACCCTGTGCATGTGCACAGCATACCGTACACATGCACAAAATCATTCTATAATCAGCAGGGCTGTAAATTCGCATCCCTATATATGGTCTGAAGATCCTTATGCCTGGTACACACCAGGACGACTAGGGCCCGATCCCATCAATCTAGATCCAATTCCGACCAATTGGATGTAGATTGTGTGGTGATTGGGCCCTTTTCTGTCCTGGTGTGGACCGATAGCGATCCGATGCGCGGTCCCGCAGGTCGGTCGCTCGTTATTCAGATCCGACCTGCAGCAGGTAGGATCTGAAGAACGACCATACAGCCGGGTGCGGGTCGCCATCGGATCGGACCCGCTCACAGTCTACATCGTGAGCGGGTCGTGCCCCCCCGCATCATCGTGAGCGGGTCTGAAGAAACACTGACGACCCGCTCACAATGTGCATCGTGAGCGGGTCGTCGTGGTGTGTACCCCACATTAGTATAAGTGCTGTATTGCTAATTTCATTCTTCACCATCATGTCAGGTTATTAAAAAAAATCTGAAGAAATCCAATACAGTGTTTTTATTGTAACAATATTCTTACTTAATAACAACAATCCTATAGCAATATTTCCACACTGCTATCTTTCTGTAGTTGTAGTTAACAACTGGCATTTTGTAATATTCTCACAATCATCACATTAACATAACATGTGTGTTAACAGTTGATGCAGTAAAGCAAACATATTTCTTCCTAAAGTGACTTTACATTCCATCTGCGGGATAGGGTGAGTTCCATGTCATGCTCTATTTACCAAGGCTAACATTTAAAAAGAGGAGTACTGCTTTTTAAATAAGCAATGAAATGACCACTTGTGTTCCAACTAACAAAGTCAGGCTATGAAGAGATCTCTGTTGATCCAGTGGCGTAACAATAGCCCCGCGGGGCTATCGATGCGCTGCACTGATGCGGGGACCAGCCCTACCCTTCTGCTTGCCATCGCCGGCACCTGCAGATCTACTTATCTGCGGTCCCAGCTTTCCTCCTGGCTCCTGCTAGTGAAAAATAGCCCACACAAAATGTCCACCCCCTTACAGCAGACACTATTTGACAATGCTAGGCCGCAGCGGGGTAATGCCCCACATACACGGTCCGTTTTTGCGGTCCGTTCTGTACTTTTAAAGTACACATCGTATCGGATCGCATCCCTTGTACATGCATTGTGCATGCACTGCAACCCGATCCGATGTGTACCTAGTACAAAAAGTATGTGCAGCACATACTTTTTGTACCGTACTATGTGATGCGCGGGAGCGCGCATCGCATAGTACAGAACGGAGCCGGCAAAAACGGAGCGTCTATGGGCTCCTTAAGGCAGGGTTAGGGGGCTTTATTTTACCGGGGGAGGCGCTGCTGCAATTTCCGGCAGAGGATGCGCACATTTTAAAGTTATCCAACAGTTTTGATCGTATATTTCATTAAACATTTATCTACAGTATATTAATAAAGTAAGAATGTTTCAAGGAGGAAATTCCAGTCTTGTGCTGAATGCAAGCCTAGTATCTCTATCATCCAATCAGGGAATTACAGGAGAGGTCAAAAATACTGCACACTAGCGATATGGTCACTAGGTCGACACACTTTAGGTTGACATGCATTGGGTCGACCAATGAAGATCGACGGGGCTTAGGTCGACACCTGAAATAGGTCAACATGGCTTAGGTTGACAGGGTGGAAGGTCGGCACAAGCATTAGGTCGACACTGGCAAGGTTGACAGTGAGAGTGCAGCTGTACACTTTGACGGTGTCCATGTGGACTATGTAGACTTTCGGGACAAAAAAATGAAAATTCATGTTTACCTTTTGACTGTCGCCACTGTTAACCTAATGATGGTGTCAACCTTTCAACCCTGTCGATCTAAGTCATGTCAACCTATTTATGGTGTCAACATAAGCCCGGTTGACCTTCAGTGGTCGACCAATGCAAGTCGACCTAAAGTGGGATGACAAATACCCTTCCACTAAGGGCCTGATTCTGGTTCACTCGCAAAAGCAAATTCTCTCTCTAATGGACAGACCCATGTGCACTGAGGGGGGGGGAGGGGGAGGAGGCAGATGTAACATGTACAGTGCACATGGTTTTGTACATTAGACAGAGAATTTGCCTTTGCGAGTGAACCAGAATCAGGCCCTAAATGCAAAGCAGTGCCACCTACAGCTAAGAAAGCACAGCAACCGAACCACCACACATCTCAGTATAAAACAACACAAGTACAGTAACAGATCTGTAAACTTGACATCTTGTGTAGAAAATTATATATGTATAGTCTTACAAGATAGGCATATATCACATAGAAAAGGACCATGTGAACATGGCTAGTTTAGTATGAAGTGAAGTGTCCTGGTTTCTGGAAAATGTAAGTTGTAGACTACATAGAAGCTCACATATATAAAACTGCATGCCCACCATCCCCCCCCACCCCAACACACACACACAAACACACACACACACACACACACACACACAAGCAGTAGGCCCTTTAAGAGAGGAGGAGGCCCGTGTGCATCCTCCTCCGTTCGGGGCCCTCTCCTCCGGCTGCAGTGCCCCAGCACGCAGGACATCAGACCTAATGATGCAAATCATGTCATTGACTTTAAAAGTAGGCCGCTACACCCCACGCAGGTTTATATGCCAATCGTGGCACTCCAAAATAACAAGACAACTATGAAATCAGTCACGTAAAGTAGAACACCAATTTATTTATTTACAGTTTCTTATATAGCGCTGCAGATTCCATTGCGCTTTACAATAGTAGACAGTGATAAAACAAACTGGGTAACAACAGACAGACTTGGAGGTAGGAGGGCCCTGCTGCAAGCTTACAATCTATAGGGATATAGGAGGGAAACACAAGGACAGGCATCAGTAATAGCACAGCAGGTCCACCAAGTTACAAGTCCAGAGGGGAAGCTATACAAAACATAAGTACCTCAGAGGGTTATGCGTGTAGAACAAACAGACATACTTCCAATCTCTCATCTCTTCTCATGCCACCAACCCTAAGTGACTGTTTAACACATTTAAGTCTCTTCTGTACCCTCCACCTCCTTCCCCACCAGCTACCATGAGTGCACAAGATCTTGCCTCCTAATTTTAAGACAAGAGTGAAAACACTTACAGTACTCCCCCCCCCCCCCCTCACCAACTGAACTCTCTGGCACTTTCTCTTCATTTGAGCCCATAACTGAAAAAGAAGTATCCACACTCTTCTTATCCTCCTACTCCTCAACCTCTCCTCTTGATCCTAATACCTGCTCAAGTCATTAAAACTCTACCTCCTGTGCTTATACCAACCTTACCTAGAATCTGCAATCTCTCTCTTGCTACTGGTACTTTTCCTTCTCTCTACAAACATGCAGTGATTACTCCCATTTTGAAAAAACACAATTCTGACCCTAACTCTCTCTCTAACTGCCGTCCTATCTGTCAGCTCCCATGCCTCTCCAAGCTACTCAAGCGTCTCATCTACCTCACACACTTTCTTACCTCTCACACCCTATTAGACACACTTCATTCATGCTTTCGTTCCCAACACTCCAGTGAGACAGCACTGACTAAAGTGGTGAATGATCTGGTCACTAAGTGCAAATGCCATTACTCACTACTCATTCTTCTAGATCTTTCTGCTGCAATTGACACTGTTGATCACACTCTTCTCACGCTACACTCCCTAGGTCTTAATGATACAGCCCTCTCCTGGTTCTCATCTTACCTATCTGATTGCTCTTTCAGTGTTCTCTTCTCTGACTCTACCTCCTCTTCACTGTTAGATGGAGTTCCGCAAGGCTCGGTTTTAGTTCCTCTGCTTTTCTCAATCTATACCTCATCTCTTGGCAAACTAATCAGCTCTTTTAGTCAGTATCACTTGTATGCGGACGATACTCAAATCTATCTATCAACCCCAAAGTTGTCACCAGTGGTTTTGGGTCGAGTCACTGAATGCCTCTCTGCCATTTCATCTTGGATGTCTTCACACCACCTCAAACTCAATATTTCCAAAATGGAATTACTTATATTTCCACCAGACAAGAACAGTTACCATCCTGACCTCTCCATAACTGTTGACAACCCGACAATCTACCCTACCCCACAAGCTCGTTGCCTAGGGGCAATCCTCGATTTTGAACTATCCTTTGTTCCCCACATTCAATCTGTCTCCAAATCATGTTACATGCATTTAAAAAACATATCCAATATATGACCCTATCTTACACAAGACACTACTAAATCTCTTATCCATGCACTCATTATATCCCACATTGACTTTTGCAATAGTCTCCTAATTGGTTTTCCCAAGAACAGACTCTCGCCACCACAATCCATTCTTAATGCTGCTGCTAGGCTCATCTTTCTAGCAAGATGCTCATTGTCTGCTGATCCGCTCTGCCAGTCCCTCCATTGGTTGACTTTATTTTACTGTATTCAATGTTAAATACTTTTACTTACATATAAAGCTATTGACCCTACTACACCAGCATACATCTCTTTACTTATCTCCCAACTCAACCAAAAATGTGTGGGTGTAGATTGTGCTGAAAAGGTACCTTGAAAAAGCTTCCACCACCCTTCCCTCCTGGAACTAATTCCATTTGAAAACACCAGTGGAGAACCAGACCAGGACTGACTAATTACCACACATTCGAATATGGTACCAACCATCTGAAGGAAAGCCACCTATCTAAGGTACCCATCCTTGGTCATTCAGTGGATCCCGCACGGCTTCAGATATTCCAACTGGGAGGAATGTCACCCCCTCAATCTCTATTGGAGGAAGCAACATAAGGGCAACCACGTCCTATTGTCTGGAGGACATTTCCACCGTCCATTCTCCCTTCCCCCCATCCACTTGTGGATCAAAGTGATAACATTACAATAACTGGACGCAGCCTTTCAAATTCCCCATTTTTACTTTTACTTATTCTATTGCAATTGCACCTATTTTAGCGTGTTATATGTACCTAATAAATGGTTATTAATATTTTTAAATATAAACCTTGTTCTACCATTAATTCAGCGCAATCTACACCCACACATTTTTGTTTCTCTATAGGGACTGACAATCCCTTTTTTCAGATTGCTGCTGGCGTTACAACTCACACAGGCGCCTCAACAGCTACTCCGGTACCTGTTTTTTTTCAGTATTTCCCAACTCAACCACTCTGCTCTGCACAAGATCTGCGTCTCTCTTCTGCATGGATCACTAGCTCCGATTCATTATTACAGGACCTTCATTGGGCTGCTCCCGACCTATAGAATGTCCTTCCATGCACAATAAGACTCTCCACTAGCCTCCAAACTTTCAAGCGTTCCCTGAAAACTCACCTCTTCAGGTAAGCCTATTATATTTGATTACCACACGGATAACCCTCTGAGGCACTTATGTATTACATAGCTTCCCTTCTGGACTTGCAACTTGCTGGGACTGCTATGCTATTACTGGTGCCTGTCCTTGTGTATCCGTCATATGTCCCTATAGATTGTACGCTTGCAGCAGGGCCCTCTTATCTCCAAGTCTGTCTGTTGTTATAAAGGGCTAGATGTATGAAGCATTGATAAGGGAGGAGAAGTGATAAAGTGCCTGGTACTTTATCCCCAACCAATCAGCTCCAAACTGTCCCTTTTTAAACCCAGCCTGTTACTTGACTGTACCAGGCACTTTATCACTTCTACTCCCTTATCAATGCTTCATACATCTAAGCCCCAGTTTGTTCTATCACTGTCAACAATTGTAAAGCACAATCTGCTGCGCTATACAAGAAACTGTAAAAAGGCTGCACTGTGTATCGTGCATGCCTGGCTGGGGGAGGCGGTATGCGGGGGTGGGGGGTGTCGCTGTGGGCAGCTGCCCGGGCCCCTGCAGAGGCCAGGGCCCAGGACAGCTGTAACCACAGCACCCCCCTGTCAGCGGCCCTGAGTACAGCACATCACTGCCATGAAATTCATAGTAATGAAACAAGTGAGTGCTGAAACACAGGTGACAGATACTAGTTACTTATAGTACATTGTGGAATGGTCCATCATCTTTATTTTGTTGGTAGACATCCTTAGCAAGGAAGCTACTTTTGCACTGTGCATTATACACATCTTTGAGCAACTTAAGGTGATTCAAAGCATTCTTGCCTACTATCCTGGAAGTGGTGGAAGACTACAAATTTTTCAGGTGGTCCTGCGTAGTAGCTTCCTACTAGTGAAGCGGGCAGGGTGGGACTATAGTTATGGAAAACAAAGCACAGTATGGAGGGGGTGGGGCTAAATCATGCTTATTGCCATCTCCCAAAAAGGGGACACAAAATGTTGGCAAGTAGGATTCATAGTCATACACATCACACTTATGGCTGAGTGAGGGTATCTGGGAGTTTCCACATAGGAAAAGTAGACTGAGGCCAGGTTGTGGACTTGAAGGCATAGGGGACAGACAGGTGGGAAGGGTGTTGTGGGAAAATACGTCATCAATGCCCGCCCATGATTACCAGAATTATGAACTGAGAGGGAGCATGATGATGTGATTCAGCATCTTCCGGGTAGCTGGAAGACGGCACCTGACTTTTGTGAGACTCCCAGCTTTTACCTACCAACAGCAAGTATTCTGAAATGCTACCTATTCATTTTGTAGAAACCAGTGAACCCAGTGATGTGTTCTTGCTTAGGGGAGTTAGACAGAGCCAAGAAGTATGTGTTATGTTTCCTATCCATCTGTGTGTATTCTTTATGATGTATAAAGTATTTTATTTTAGTAAAAGGTGTCAAATCTGTTGTCTCTGAACTTGCCCCTTAGAAATCATGGAGAGTTTGAAAAGTAGGCTAATTTGCTATATTATTATCACTTACTTTGAAATAATAAACTACACTGCCATAAATGGGTTGAGTATGGACTTCCAGTGGTCAGAAGACACAGAATCCCCACACCCGTGGGGCAAGTATGCTAACCCTACCCCCTAATCCTCCATTCCTAGTGCATTACTCTAACCACCCTGCAGCCTAACCACCCCATGCATCCTAACCCTTAAATTCCCTATACTAAGCCTACTACCCTCCCAGCAGCTTATCCTAACCCTCCTTAGATTACTTACATTTAAGATGCCAACTGGCAGGATTCTGGCGGTGGCACTGTTGGAGTTCAGGCGCCACTCTTCTCACCAGTGTCTGTATTCTGGTGTCAGATCCAGCTAAAAATATTCATTGAACCCTCCACCTCTCACCTCCCCCAAGAAGTGGTCTCAACTATGTAAAAACACAGGTTGTATATTTCCTGCCACTTTAGCCTCCTCTATCCATCACTGATTCCATATTACTCAGAATGAAGAATTTCTGATACAATTTAAAAGCATTTTATAAAAAAGACTATGGTTTATGGCAGTCACATATTATCTGATACTATGGTCATACACACATTCTAACTAAACACAGTCAGTAGATGTATATAGCCTTTTCAATACATGGAGTAAATTAAGCTTGGTTGACCATAAATATGACATCTGCATTCAATGTTTACTTAAGTAATTGTAACTCCAACATGTATACTAACGTCATGTAACAGCCTTGTAAACCACAAAGGTTTATATATAAATGATACAGCGCCCCCAAATATGCACTCATTCTGGAGCTGAGAGGCTTTATGGACGTATAAACCACAAGAGCAAAGGTTAAGTGATTATTATACTCAAAAAGGCCATAAAAGAGGAGGAAAATGGCACACTGTAATTTAAAGATTCTATTCCATGTTGTAATAGTGCTTCAGTGAAAAAATCTAGGAAGAAAATATATAAGAATTTAAATAAGTTTAAACTTAGTCAAGAGCCAATTAATGTAAGCATTGTAGATCCCTTACCATGTGGCTTACGTTAGTGATAAAGATGATTATGTGCTAACCCTTCTCACCACAAAAAACACACACGCAATAATATGAATCCCTGTTTCTGCACATACAGTGTAAGTGTAGGTAAGCATAAGTTGGAGTGCAATGTGTACAAAATGACCATGTCAATAGTTTTGTAAATAGACTGTACTGTTTGTAGCAATATATCCTATAACAGATAACTTAGTCACACAACAAGGGTAGGGGCCTCTATGGGTCTTGACCACTGAGGAGACCCTGTGGGGCCCATAACATACAGGCTCCTGTGTAATTGCCGCTTGTGCTACTAAGGCCTTGCTCTTCCCTAGGGTCGCCCTAATGAAAAAATTCTTCTGTTGGATTACACAAAACAATACACCTTGCTGCTTTCATTAAAATGGGATTTTGGTACATAGTGTTTAATCCATTTCTATGTTTAATCCATTTCTATGAACTCTGGACCTATGTCAGTTGGGCATAGATGAGTGGTGGAATGGTACCGGCACTTTTTTTTTAAGTGTGACTGCCCCATGAGCCCCAGTTTTAGAACTGATCCTAAGTGGAGACAGAGGGAAGACAACAGCTGGAATAGAAGACGAACATCAGAATCAGAAATGGAAAAACTAAAGATGAGCGGGTCCGGATCTCCGGGATCCGACAGACCCGAATATGGTGATCCGAGTCAGGATCCGAGCCGGCTCGGGAGTTCCCGTCTGAATTCCGGACCGAAAACGAGGCAAAACGCCATCATCGTGCTGTCGGATTCTCTCGGGATCTGGATTCTATATAAGACGCACGCGCGCCCCGCCATCTTCACTCCATTATAGGAGAGGGAAGAGGGTGGTTGGGATCTATGCTCCGTGCTCTGTGCTCCGTGCCCTATGCCCTGTGCTGTGATTTATTTACGCAGGGGCTGCAGTGCTGCTGACTGTACACTCAGTGTACAGGGGCTGCAGTGTCCATAATACAAGGGGCTGTGTCCAGTGTGTCAGGGACTGTGTCCAGTGTACAGGGGCTGTGTCCAGTGTACAGGGGCTGTGTCCAGTGTACAGGGGCTGTGTCCACTGTCCAGGGGCTGTGTCCAGTATACAGGGGCTGTGTCCAATGTCGAGGGGCTGTGTCCATTGTCCAGGGACTGTGTCCATTGTCCAGGGACTGTGTCCAGGGTGACAGGCTGTAACCAGTGTCCAGTGTAACGGGCTGTGTCCAGTGTGAGGGCATATATATCTAGTGTCCAGTGTGACGGACTATATCCAGTGTCCAGTGTAACGGGCTGTGTCCAGTGTGACGGACTATATCCATTGTCCAGTGTGATGGCATATATCCATTGTCCAGTGTGACGGCATATATCCAATGTCCAGTGTGACGGCATATATCTAGTGTCCAGTCTGAGGGCATATATATCTAGTGTCCAGTGTGATGGACTATATCCAGTGTCCAGTGTAACGGGCTGTGTCCAGTGTTCAGTGTGACGGCCTATATCCTGTGTCCAGTGTGACAACCTATATCCAGTGTCCAGTGTGACGGCCTATATCCACTGTCCAGTGTGACGGCCTATATCCACTGTCCAGTGTGACGGGCTATATCCAGTGTCCAGTGTGACGGGCTATATCCAGTGTAAAGTAAGAGAAATAAATAAAAGTAATAAATAAAATAAAAGCACATTATTAAACAGCCACCCTGTCTGACCCTGCAGTGCCTCTCTGCTTCCAAGATGTGGCAGGTTGGAAGTGTAAGGTCCACATGTATGTGATGCCTACTGCTGTCGCTTAGCTTAGTCATCCAGCTAACTCGGTATAACCTTTTGGCCCAACTACAGTAAATGAAAACAATTTTGTGAGCAAAATTGACTAGAAATGAGTGGAAACTAATGTTATTTAGGTCAATAATACTTTTATTTTAGCCATTTTTAGCATTTTTTCATAAAAATCCAGATCCAAAACCAAAACCCGCAAGGGTGGTTTTGCCAAAACCAATCCAGATCCAAAACACAAAGGGAGATCCAGATCCAAAACCAAAACCCGAAAAAGTGGCCGCCGCACATCTCTAGGAAAAACTAAGAATGGTCCCAGGACCAACAGAAGTGAATGTTAGAGCATTGGAACAACATGCAAAATCACACAAGGCAGATGTACAGTGCAGGGAGGTTATCCAGTGTCCTCTATCTAATCATAGAAATGGATTTAATGGTAAGTACTAAAATCTTTATTTCCCCTTCCTCTCTAGGGGACACTGAAGCTATGACAGCGGGGATGTACTAAAGAAATCTATAAAACAGAGGTGCTGAAATCAGAATTCAAAGCTAGCTTAAGGGGAAATTATTATTATGGGTGACTTTAACTACCCAGAAATAAATTGGAAAGATAGATCAAGCAGCACCGCTAAGGGAAATGTTTTATTGGATGCCCTAAATTACCACTATTTGTATGAATTTATTGAAAGTCCAACCCCTCTTAGGGGACATTCTTACTAACATAACCAAAAGGGAGTCATTGGGGAACAGTGATCACAATATGATCACATTTGATACATATGATTTAAATTTTAACAAAGATAATTATATTGGAGCAACTACGTCCTTAAATTTCAGAAAAGCAAACTTTGGTAAGTTTGAGGAGTCCTTAAATGATATAAACTAGAAGGAATTTTTTAGAGGTATGGATACTACTAAAAGGTGCCAAACTTTAAAAAAAATACCGCTGGAGTGCACTGATTAATTTATTCCTAGTAAATAAAAGAACAAATGTCAGAAGGAAACCTATGTGGCTTAACAGCAAAGTCAAATTTGAAGTAGATAAAAAAAGGAGGGCAATCAAAACGTTTAAACAAGATGGGGCACCCAAATAAATTGCTGCATATAAAGAATGTAATAAAATATGTAAAAATACAATCAAGATGGCTAAATTAAAGACTGAACATAAAACAGCCGCAGATAGCAAATCTAATACCAAAAAATTCTACGGTTATAGAAACGGGAAATGGGTAAGGAAGGAAAATATTGGCCCACTAAAAAATAAGCAGGGTACCCTGGTAATAGAAGGAAAAGAGAAGGTGGAATTATTCAATTAATTTTTTGCTTCAGTATTTACAAGGGAATACTCTTCAGAAGATCTCCCACAGATTAAATGCTCGGATCTTGATAGCTCCTAAACTGTATGTTGAGTGAGGAAATAGTCAAAAATAGATATCTCCTTGCCCGGACAAAATACAACCTAGGATATTAAAATAATTGAGTTCTGTCATACCATTATATCTGATATTCGAAGAATCAATAAACTCAGGGACGGTACCAAGGGACTGATGCATAGCTAACGTAGTAACAATATGGAAGAAAGGTAGCAAAACTAACCCTAAAAAAGGTTAGACCAGTCAGCCATACATACATTATTAGAAAGAATAGTAAGAGATAGTATCCAAAATTTCTTAGAACAGGAGAAAGTGATAAGTAAGGCTCAGAATGTGTTCGTCAAATATAGATCATGTCAGACTAATTTAATTAGCTTCTATGAGGAAGTCAGTAGGGGGCTGTACTTAGGGAAATCTGTTGACACAGTGCCTCATAAAAAGGAGATTTTTGTAAGAACTTACCATTCAAAGATCTTTCTCTGAGTCCATCCCGGTGACACAGCTAACCTTGGGGATGTAGGAGGGTCCGCAGGAGCCAAGGCACCTATGCTGAAAGCTTTCCACTGGACGCAGGCTCCTCCCTTCTGCATCCCATCATGGTTCAGTTCAACTTAAAAAGCACACTAGGATACACAACTCAGTACAATGCCCGACATCTTATATGCACAATCATATTACCATAACATGACACTTATGACTTACAGGGAGGGATCGCTGTGTCATCAGGATGGACTCAGAGAATGGGGATCGAGCGGTAACTTCTTACAAAAATCCAGCTTTTCTCTTTCGTCCATCATGGTGACACAGCTAACCTTGGGAAGTTCACGAGCCGGTCCTTTGGGAGGGTACGCTCAGACCGCCAGTTCTCATCACTGCCCGTCCGAATGAAGCGTCCTCCGACGTGAACTCATGGAACCTGTAAAATTTGGTAAAGGTGTGAACAGAGGACCAAGTGGCAGCCCTGCACAACTGCTCCGCTGTAGCCCAAGAGGAAGCCATTGACCTGGTGGTATGTGCATTTATTTGAGAAGGAACAGGTCTACCTACCTTGGTGTAAGCAAAGGCAATTACTGACCTGAGCCAGCTGGTAATAGTCTGCTTAGAAGCAGGCCAACCTCTCTTATGCACATCATACAAAACCAATAACAGATCTGTTTTGCGGATGTCCTTTACCCTTTCCACGTAAATTCACAAGGCGCAAACTACGTCCAGCTTCCTTAATTTGTCCCTATATTTTGGCAAAAATTTAGGTACTTTTGGCAAAAATGTAGGTACTGTTCGAAGCACAGCCCTATCTTCATGAAAAATTAAATGTGGAGAATTACAAGACAAAGCTCCCAACTCTGAAACACGACTAGCCGAAGCTATGGCTAACTAAAAAGTCAATTTCTAAGAAACATATTTAAGGTCAGCCGACGTTAACGGTTCAAAGGATTCTGTAACACTGACAGAACCAATGATTCCAAGGCGCCACCAGCTGCCTTTATGGAGGTTTTAACCTGGTAACACCCTGCAAGAAGGTTTGAACCTCAGGTAAAAAAGCTATCCTTTTCTGGAAGAAAAATTGACATAGCAGAAAGCTGTACTTTTAAAGACTGTAATCCCAATCCAGCTGAGAAACCATCCTGCAGGAAATCTAACAATCTAGACACCTTGAACCTGGATGTGTGCACTTTTTGACGCTCACACCACCTGATATAAATTTTACAGACTCAATGATAATTAGCAGCTGAGACTGGCTTACGAGCCCTAAGCACAGTCTGAATAACTGCATCAGACAGACCCTTTTTCTTTAATCTCATAAACCAGTGCGTCAAACTGAGCCGAGCTAGGTCCAGGTGCAGAAAAGGCCCTTATATTAGAAGGTCCTGACGAAGAGGAAGATGTCTGAATACCATGACCTCTTGGGCCAGGCTGGTGCAATCAGAATGGCCTGCACTTGCTGAGACTTCACTCTTCTCATTGGGAATGGAGGAAAAATGTAAACCAGGTGAAAATGCCACGGAACTGTCAAGCCATCCACCGCCCAAGTGGCTGGGTCCCTAGTCCTGGAACAGAATTTCGGAACCTGACAGTTGTTCCTGGATGCTATTAGATCCACCCCAGTGACTCACAATCTCCTGGAATAACTCCGGACGTAATGACCATTTCCCCTCCAGCAGGTCCTCCCTGCTGAGGAAATCCGCCTCCACATTCTGGATCCCCGGAATGAATACAGCGGACAGAACAGGAATGTTGATTTCTGCCCAGGTGAAGATCTGCGAGACTTCCCGCATTGCCATCATGCTGCGAGTCCCGCCCCGATGATTCAGGTAAGCCACAGCTGTGACATTGTCCGACTCTATTCTGATCGGAAGGCCCTTCAGACAATCCTCGGCCTGTTGGAGAGTCTTCCAGACTGTTCAAAGTTCCAAGATATTTATTGGAAGTCTGAATTCCTGTTTGGACCACAGACCCTGCAACAGATGGTCCAAAGTGGACCTTACCCCTTGTTTAATATACTCAGTGAGTAAAATTACAATATTTGCAGTCGAAACAAAATTGAGTAAGGAAATTAACTCAGGAGAGAATGTGGATACACTACAAAGTGACTTAATTAAACTGGAAAGATGGTTGGAAAGGTAGATTCCTTGAAGTGCCCCCAAGGTGAATGGCAGCATATCATGCCACTGACTTGGCAGGTTTGAGGTTCTGATGATGGGAAGCTCTATTGTCTCAGTTTGCAGAGGAAGCACCTCTGGATTTCAACTGAAATCTAAAGGGAATATGATAGGAGCAATAGAAAGGCCCAGAGCATAGGAAGGGGAATATAAAAAAAGTAGATTTACCCACAATAGTCTGGGACACCAACTTGACCTATTCTGGAATGAATAATATATTTCTGGTAAATGATAGAGCCTCCACAGCACACGTGTATTCTTCATCAGCCTGCCAAGTCCTAACACATAGTCTTGGGCAGTTAGTAATCTCTGAAGCAGAAATCGTTGAGCCAATCTGGCCAACATCCCTGGATGCCTCCCCCAGGTAAATAGCCAATTCCGGGATGTGTTGCTCAAAATTGATGATATCCGTCTGTGGAAAACCGGACTGCACTACCTGGGCTAACTATTCAGCCAATGCTATAAACCAAAGGTTTATAGACTCAAGAGCCAAGCAAAGCTGGTTCAATAATGCCCCTTTCAGACCACACTTTAAAAACGGTATATTGCCGTTTTTTTACCGTTTTAAAACGGTAATGTGTGCGGTCTGAAAGGTGCAGGACCACTTAACCGGTTAGAAAAAAACGTTTTTTCTAACCGGTTAAAATGCAGGGTCCTACCCGTTTCAGAACCGGTATTTTAGGCTCAAAATCGGTTCTGAAACGGTATTTAGGACCCAGCCAATGAGCTGGGTCCTAAATTCAGCACAGTGAATACTTAATGAGCGCTCATTAAGTATTCACAGCACTTTAGCCCCCCCCGCGCGCGTGTCGACACCCCCCGCGCGCGTGTCGACGCCCCCCCCCGCGCGTGTCGGCGCCCCCCCCCCCCGTGTCGACTTACCCCGTGCCGGTATCTCCGTTGTAGTTCCCGGCACTGCAGCTCAGTATGCTCGGACTTATGAAAAAAGTGTCTTTCAGAAAATGGCTGCCCCCATACGAAAGACAGTTTTTTTAAACTGGGTTTCCTATGGGGCAGCCATTTTCTGGAAGACACTTTTTTCATAAGTGCTTTCCGAGCATACTGAGCTGCAGTGCCGGGATCCACAACGGAGGTACCGGCACGGGGTAAGTCGACACGGGGGGAGGGGGGGGGAGCACCGACACGCGGGGGCGTCGACATGCGCGGGGGGCGTCGACATGCGCGGGGGCGTCGACACGCTCTCGGTCGACATGCGCGAGGAGGGGGGGAGCTGCACGGAGGGGAGGGCTGAAGGCTGCACTGGCTTTGACCCTGTATTTGGAAAGTTTCCAAAAACGGGTCTGCCAGTGTCAAAAAATCGGCACTTAAACGGTAATATACCGTTTAAGTGCTGCGGTGTGAAAGGGGTTTTATCTGGCAGACCCGTTTTTGGAAACGTTTCCAAATACAGGGTCAAAGCCAGATATGCGGTCTGAAAGCAGCATAAGGATACCTGCATCTGTGTAAATGTTTTTTTTAAGTAGTCTTCATTTTACAGTTAGAGATTTACATCAACAAAGTTGCACTTGGTAACGGTAGCATAGTCTTCTTGGAAAGCCTAGACACTGAGGAACCTACAGGCAGAGGGGTCTCCCATTTAATTCTGTTGTCTGCTGCAAAAAAAAGTTAAGAAAGAAGGCACTTGGATACCTAGAACTTTTTGTGAGGATATTTACAAATGACTGACAACTAGCCATCCAGTTCCATTGTGATGGAAAAAGGAACAGATGACCTCTATTTCTTACCAAAGAGAGACGTATCATGAGATTCAGGAATCATCTAATCTGAAATCTTAAGTAACTGATGAACAGCAAGGATGAGGGCCTGTATGTCTTAGCACCCGATTCCTGCAGCAACTGTTCTTCACCTTACAGAGAAGAATGACCCTGATCAGAGTCGCCTGACTGCAGCAAAAGTAATTTCTTAGACAGTCAAGGTAGAAAACCAAGGAGGAGTCATGAACTGGGCAGTTGCACCCACAGGTGTTGAATTCTCTGACACAGGATTCACATATTTGGATGCCCTCAGAGTGGGTCTGCATAAATTTAACATTACTTTTCTTGCAGGCAAACAGCTTCTGGCAAGCCCTTGAATCTAAACCATTGCTTGTTAAGGATACAAACAGCAGAGTAAACACTGATAGTACACTCATGCACAAAATAAACCAGTTACACAGATGTATAGGGAAGAATGAGTGTCACGCCATTTAATTTATAGCTCCCCGAAGCAATCCAGCAGCCTCCCTGTGCACTAGGAGCTAATAATGCTTCCATAATCATCTCTTCCCGCTCTTCCTCTCCTGTGTCATGTGCAGGAGAACTACAGGGAGCTGGCCACTGAGAGGAGAGCAGGAGTACAGAGAAGGGTAGATTCCACACTGCTGCTGGCATTCACTGCCTTGTGTGGCAGACAAGGCTGAAAGAAGAAAGGGAAATTAATGATGTCGGGACTAACCTGATGTTGGGTGGGGGGGGGCATGTTGGTATGCAGGGGGAAGGGGCATATTGGTATGCAGAGGGGACATTTTAATGCGCAGGAAGATAATGTTGATGTACATTATGACGGCGTGCAGTGGATTATACTAATGTGTTTGGTAGAGTATGTTGGTGTACAGGGGGATATTGTTTTACAAGAGAAGTCGTTTTTGCTTGCAGGAGAGTATGAGCATAAGTGTGTGGCGTAATGTGAATTTGGCTCAAACTCAGTACCAGCCACTTATTATATTATGCCTCTATTTTGTAGCAACATAAATGGTGAATACAATGAAAAGAAAAGTTGATGCAGTTTCAATCTTTCCAAAAGAAATGGACAATTTTTCAAAGGCAACCCTGTGTGCCTAGTTGGCGGCAATGCGTTAGCAGTAATGAAAAAAATCCAATCTCTACAGCTCAAAACATGCTAAACTCAATACATTGAGTGGTCTAATGGGCCTGGATAAAATCAATGCTCTTCAGTAGAGCTTGGAATCCCAACAAGCCACTTCCACTAGACCTGATTGTGACAGAGATAACATTATTCAGACAAGTTATGTAGTGAACGAGGTAATCACAAAGAGGCTGTGGCCTTATGTAAGGGAGATTTTGTGAGAGAGTGCATGCAAAGTTGTTAGCACCAGACAAAGGAAAATTGTTTCAGACTGTTAGTTTGTCTCGGAGAAGCAACCCAAATTGGATTACTAATTTAGCATAAGATATCACGGGATCACTGCAGAGTTTGACACGCGATAGGAACTGCTCTCACTGGAAGCCATGCATGGCACTACAAGAGGTGAGGGCTTATTTGAGAGATTTGTTTTATCAATGAAAAATCTTGAGCTAACATTTGAAAAGTCAAGTGACCTTTCTACAAATGGAGCTTTAGTCATGGCTGGCTCACAAAAATGGTTAATTGCATTTGTCAAGTAAGAACTGATTAATCTCAGTCTTGATCCAAGTGAGTTCATTTTATGCCACTACATCATACACCAAAAAAGTCTCTGTGCACAGTTGCTGTGGCTCAACAGTGTGATGTCAGCAGTAGTGTCATGCATACATTTTGTCAAAAGCAGAGGGCTTAACAGCTGCCAGTTGAAGGAGTTACTGAATGATCTTAACTCTGAGTGCGGTGATCTTGTTTATCACTGTGAAGTGTGGTAGTTGAGTCGCAGGAACATGCTTATGAGGTTTTAGGAACTACAGGATGAAGTTAAGCAGTTCATGAACATGAAGGGAAAAGCTGTCAGGGAACTTGATGATAGCAAATACATTTCTGAGCTGAACATCAAGCTGCAGGGCCCCAACCAGCTTCTCAGCTCCCTGCTTTCAAACGTGAAATTAGTTGAAGCTAAATTAAAGCTGACCATACATCTACAGGTCGATTGTCAGATTGGGCTGATTGGAACAAAATATGGAAATATCTGAATGACCGCTTTTGGCAGTTTTCCAGGATTTCAAAGCAAATGGTCAACTGTCATTTGCTCTCATCCATTACCAGAAGTTTGTCCCAACCAGCCCAATCTGACAATCGATCTGTAGATGTATGGCCAGCTTTAGGCTGTGGAAAGTCCAACTCTAAAGGAATAACACAGGGCATTTCCCAACTCTGGAAGGACAACTTAAATATGCTGGAGAATGTGTAAATTTAATTGAGGCATTTAATGAAAGATTCAAGGATGTGAAATGTAAACAAATGGAATTGAACATCTTTGCTACACCATTCAATGTGAAACCAGCTGAGGTGCCTCATAACTTACAACACAAAATAATTTAGCTATAAAGCGATGATGAGCTGAAAGCTAGGTACAACAACTTCCCACTGCGTGAGTTCTATAAACGTTACCTAAGCAATGATGTATTTCCCACTTTGAGGAGACATGCATTAAAATATGCATCTCTGTTTGGAACAACTTACTGCTGTGGGCAATTCTTTTCAAAACTTACTATTGCAAAGAGTCGATTGCGCTTCAGACTGACCAAAGCAAATCTAAAAAATCAGTTGTGAGTTGCAACATCATAAGTACCAGATAACATCAAAAGCCTGACCAAATAGAAGCAGTTCCATCAATGACATTAGGGGTTAGTTAATTACATTTTTAACCAAATATAGCAGGGTCATTTTAATTTGATAATTTTTGTATGGCCCCCGAAGGATTTTATAAATATCCAAATGGCCCTTGGTAGATAAAAGGTTCCCCACCCTCTATCCTCTACCTTTCTTCTTGCACATGTTTTCCTTATTCTCTATCCAGTTCCTTGCTTTCTATCTTTCCCACCCAACACAAGGGGTTATTCAGCAGTAATCAGGCGGGGCTGAATTCATCCCTGTTCTGATGGTGGGGGGGCCACACCCACCAAGGCGTTTGCATGAGTAGGTGAAGGAGGGTGGCAGACAGGGGGTGGACATTGGCCCAGAGCAGGGGAATACCCAGCGTTTTATGGATGACACCATGAAATGCAGACGGGCTGATGCCTGGTTGGACCGTGCGGCTGACATCACATGATGTGGCTGACTTTGTACTTCCAAAGGCATGAGAAATCATTCGATGGTTGGCGACCATCGAATGACTTCTCCTGCAAGCAACTGCAAGAGTGATCACATCCCCTTGCATGGCAGGGAAGAGATTTGGGCACTGTGTATGGGGGGTTTAAGGTGCTCACTTAGCGAGCCAATGCCACCTCTATCACTGCCACATATTCTCTATTGTCCATCTCTGAAACTGGAACTAGAGTAAAGGTTCAGAGTTCATACCAACTGTTATTACATCATTTGTATGTGTTGTCAAGTTTATTATATAGTGTATCTTGATATTTGTAGGCCCATAGCATAAGTTTGTATGGGCCCCTACGGTAAACATGTAACATTGATGAGATTCCCACCTCTAACATATGCCAAATAATTTTGGTACAGTATATCATTGTGTTATGACTGTTGTTTCCAATTGTAAAGCAAAATAGACTATATAATGGCGTGTACACACGGTGCGATAGCCTTGCTATTTGATCCCGATTTGATCTGGATTGAAATGGGATCGAATCGCACCGCAAGCTAAAACGCATGCCTTCAATTTTGACTATATAGTACAGATCTATACAATATAGTCATTGCTGCACTGTCTATTTGGCTATTCAATTTGAGTTGAACGGGAGAGCACATCAGCGTCAAATCTGGATAGAAAGGCTAAAAACATGTTCGATCTTTATTAGATATGTATTTGATCCCGATTCGATTTTGAATATATAGTCAAAATCGAATATCAAATTGTACCGTGTATACACATCATAAGAAACTGTTAATAAATACAGTAAGTGAATTATAACAACTTCACTTGAACTTGCAGTCAGCAGCTGCCAGGTATTTTGCTTAGGAACATATGTGCCAAGTAACCTCAGGCTTTAATATTCTGTATGTCCCATAAGTTCCTCCATACCTGCATATGGTAGTTGTAGCATGGGCTCCAACTTTACTGATTTAGCGGGTACAGTACCATTTTTTAACAGTCTGTACTGGCTAAAATTCATTGGACTGATTGTACCAATTTTATCCTTTTGTAGCTGTGACAGGTGGTAAATCCTCCCCCTTCACCCACGGGCACAGCGGGTACCAAGAAAATCAAGACATGGCAACCTGTCCGGCACCTCTTTCCCAGAGGTACATTGTGGGTACAGTCCAGCATGTGTCATGACATCACGTGGCACCGCAAACACGCCCGCACTCAAGGGTTGCCTTTGTGAGCATCCTTACAGATGGCGCATGCGTGATTGCAATTTGTCGACCCGTTGAGCTGTGTTAGGGAGGTGGGGGAGAGCGACACAGTAGTTAATTTGTACCTAGTTTTAATTATGTGGTGCTGGGGGGGGGGTAAGATTCTGAATATAATACAACATGGTAACATTATAAATGTAATCAACAATACAAAAAACATACTGTATAAGACACATTTTACAATTGGCAAGGGCCTACATGTACAGGGGGGTGAAGCTAGCTGTTCTTTTCCGTAAACGGGATTAGTCTGGGCCAAGCATAGCATCAATAGCATCCCTAGACATCGAGTATTCCTGACAGATTAAGCCATTTAGTCGCTGGAGAGTTAGATTTAGAAGAGTGTGGTAAACCAAAGGTTTCCATTTGGTATGCATGATGTATTTTTCAGATAATCTTCGCAAGTGGCGGGGGGGGGGGGGGGTTGAGTTTTTCCAGTTTTGTGCTATCGCTGCACTAGTGGCTATTAGTATATGTCCAAGGACGTATGTGGCTGAGGTGGGGATATCCTCTGGATAGGTGTGGAGTAGAGCTAATGAAGGTAATACCGGGATAGATATTCTCAGGACCTTAGAAGCTAATGCAAATACGTCTCCCCATAGCTGGCAAATTTTGGGACATGACCAGAATATATGGAAGCTATCTCCTATCTCCGCACAGTGTCGCCAGCAGTATCTGGAGACCGACAGCCAGATCTTATGTAACTTGGCCGGTGTGAAGTAGAGACCATGTATCAGCTTAAAGTGCATCTCCACATGATTGCTGCATTTAGACATTGAATGAGGTGACATATAAATTGATTCCCTATTTTTGTGTGAGCGAGAGGTTTAAGTCGGAGTCCCATTTCAATTGTGATGGTGATTTAGCGTCCAACTGACCGCTGTGTGCCAGCATGTACCAAAACTTAATAGAGCCCCTAGAGTTACCAGACGTGATCTTGGTCATTATGTCAGGGGGTGAGAAGAGCAGCGGCCCCGAAGAGCAAAGTGAGCTTGTTATCCAGTGGGTAATGTGGTTATATGAAAACAGCTCTGCTGTGGGTAAGTTATAATGATTTTGCAATGCAGTGAAAGGGGTAATTATGTCACCCGCTACTAAATCTGTTGGCAATACCTCAGGAAGTCCAACCGGTTAGTGTCAAGTCTGGGATTATTACAGAGAGGGCCTGTAGTGATAGAGATCTAGGGGGTAGATATATTCTCTTTGAGAAGAGCAAGACCTCGTCCCATGCTTTCAGTTAATTCTTGATCGCACAAGGAATGTTATGAGCTAGCGGTCTTTGTTGGGCTGGAATCCACAATAATACAAGTAAGGGGAGCCAGGGATACCCAGGTCTACCCAGGGTTTGTATCACAAGCCTGAGCTACCAAACTTGCTAGCTGATGTCTTCTCAAATCCAGCACGGCCAATCCACCCAATCTCCTACATCTAGTCAGACGTGAATATGCCACCCTAGGAGGATTCTTTCTCCAAATGTATTTAAGAATGATGGAGTGTAACTTTCTGGGGAATTAAATATGGTATGGAACGTAAGAGATACATTAGCTTTGGTAGACATTTTAAATGCGTCTAGTCTACCCATCCATGAGACCTCCAGACTCCTCCATTGTTGTAAAAATTGGTCTATTTTAGATATGAGCGGTTTATAATTAATATCCACCGTCAATAGAATCTGTCCTCCAATTGTATCTATAAAGTTGTTTAAACTGGGAAAGTTTACAGGTATCTATATTACAGCGCTCAGTGATAGCTATGTCGCAGGGTGTTTGATGCCACTGCAGATAATACAAAACCAAATGAAACTTTAGCCGGTATCACATAGATGACCAAAATCCAAACGGTCCAATGGTTATGACAACTGCTCCCCTATTGCACATACAGGGAGACAGAATAAAAGGCAACATAGTGCAGGTCAATACAATAAAACAAATTTTAATCTATAAAATGCACTTACAATAAAGTGACTTTTGTAAAAGCATGAACAGGATGAACCAGGCAAACAGCATACATGAGATTATAAAAGCGTCCTCCTTCAGTCTGGGTCCCTTGTCCCGGAAACAAGGGGGGCTCAGTCCAGGGTTCGGCAATCTGTAGCTGTCCAAACAGGTCCAAAGCGTCAAGCTGGATGGTAATACGCTTAAACGCGTTTTAGGATAATATCCTTCATCAGAAGCGACGCTTCTATTGTATTGACCTGCACTATGTTGCCTTTTATTCTGTCTCCCTGTATGTGCAATAGGGGAGCAGTTGTCATAACCATTGGACCGTTTGGATTTTGGTCATCTATGTGATACCGGCTAAAGTTTCATTTGGTTTTGTATTATCTGCAGTGGCATCAAACACCCTGCGACATAGCTATCACTGAGCGCTATTATTGCCTATCCACATATTTTTGTTCTATCCTGTATCTTGAGTAGTCTCAGGTGTTTCTACTCTGTTGATTGGCTTATAGCTGCACTGTGTTTTAATTGTGCACCTATCTGGTTCATATCCTTTTTTCCAGTTATCTATATTAAATGGCACCGCTTCTATTTTAGTGGTATTGAGTTTGTAAAATGATGCTGCACTATAATGTAGTTCTCTATGATCTCGCAAATGATAGGTAGGGACATTGCTGTAAAAAACAACAGAACATCATCTGCAAACAGACTCAGTTTGTAGGTGGAGGACCCCACTTTTATCCATGGAAACTCCAATGATTGGCGTTTTGCCACTGCCAGGGGTTCTATAGCTAGCACATACATTAGGGGGGACAGTGGGCATCCCTGTCTAGTACCGTTTGATATCTTAAAGGGAGATGAGGAGAAACCGTTACTAAAGACAGATGCTGTTGGGGAGCTATATAAAGCTAAAATGGAGGACAATATACTATCTCTCAAACCAATTTTCAATAATATTTCCTGGAGAAAACCCCAGTGGAGCCTGTCAAATGCTTGTTCAGCGTCAAGGGCAAGGAAGATAACTTCCTCACCACTTTTCGCAATGTACTCATCAAGATAGTAGACACGTCTGGTGTTGTCTGTTGATTGCCTGCCTTGGATGAAACCCGCTTGGTCTGGGTGTATAATTTGGGGGATTAGGGGGCTAATTTATTGGCTATCAGTTTAGAATAGATTTTAAGGTCAGTGTTGAGTAGGGCAATCATTCTATAGTTTGAGCAAAGGGAAGGATCTTTGCCCTGTTTATGAATAGTGATTATTCATGCATGTAGCATTTCCCAGGGAATGAGCCACTATCAGTTGCATGCTGATATAGCTGAGTAAGTAGGGGTACCAATTCTGGATTATTTTTTTGTACAATAAGTTAGTATAGCCATAAGGGTAAGTAGCTTTTCCATGGGGTAGGGACATCACTACCGACTTTATCTCTTCTTCAGACCATTGTACGTTAAGGGACTCTATGACCGCAGGGGGGGGGGGGGGCTCGGGAGGTGGAGGCTTTGCAAGAAGGAGTGTATTAAGATTATACAGCTTTTTATAGAAATCAGCAAACGCTTCTGCTATGTCTGTTGGGTTAAGGAGTTTCTTACCGTCAGGGGATTGAATGCGTTTCTATTTCTAGTGTGCCGCAGTCATAGCTTATGAACTAGAAGGGCACCAGATTTGTTTCCCAGAGAGTAATATCTCTGTTGTAGTTTATCATGAGCATACTTCATACGCTGCAAGAATAACGCCTGTAGTTGATTACGTATTGCAACAAATTCCCGTTTCAGTAAGCGAGATGGTTTTGATCTATTTAGAGATTCGACTTGGAGCAAACGGCACTCCAGGTCTTCCTGTTTTGTAGATATTGCCTTTTAATTCTAGCTCCTGTTTGGATGATTATCCCCTATAAAACAGCTTTCAGGGCACACCAGTGTGTGGGAATAAATATGTCTAGGAGAGCTAAGTAGGATTTCAGGGCCTTGGTAATAGCTGTGAGAGCTTCAGGGGCTTTGAGTATAGAATCTGGAAGCCTCCAAGATCAGGGTGGTATTCTAGAGTGATGTAGATTCGAAGACCAGGTCACAGCTGAATGGTCCGACCACATAACTGGGGTAATAGATGTTCTGGAGGTGTGCTGAAGATCTGATCACTTGAAGATATGATCACTTATCCAATAGAATTAAGTCTTTGCAGGAATAGGAGTTATGTACATGGGAGAAGAAGGTATAGTCATTAACTGAGGGGGATCTGACCCTCCATACATCATATAGGTCATAGGTGCCGACTCTGTGGGTGCTCAAGGGCCCGAGCACCCACGGAAATTGATGAGCACCCACGGGCCCGAGTCTCGCTACTGGGCCGCCATATTAACTTGCTAATTTGCGGCTGCAGGACCCGCATTGCCGGACCCGCCTCCTGGGAAACAGTATGCTGGGAAGAGTGTATTCTGTCCGCGGAGTACCTGCACTGTGGGGGCATTTATGTACCTGCACTGTAGGGCATTTATGTACCTGCCCTGTGGGGGCATTTATGTACCTGCCCTGTGGGGGCATTTATGTACCTGCACTGTGGGGGCATTTATGTACCTGCACTGTGGGAGCATTTACGGATGTGGAACTCTGTTGCCGTAATTTGAATATTGGAGACAACTGTGCTCCGTAATATAAATTGGTATTATTTTGTGGCCACACCTCTTCCCCATGAAGCCACTCCTCTATATTATTGGCTTGAGCATCCACCAGCAAAAACATAAATCGGCACCTATGATATAGGTCGAATTCTGCTAGCAAACTTCTCAGAGGGGATGGGGATCTTTGCTGGTGTGGCAAGCTTTTAAACGGTGTAGATTTGTCTAGTCTCTCGTCTGGAACTAAAATAAGATACCCCATAATAACCACATGGCCTTTTTTGACTTTCTGGACCGTGTCTAACAATTTTCTTAAGAAAGGGATCTGCCCGTTGTTAGGGGCATATAAAGAGAAAATTGTGATTAGTTTGTCTTCTAATTTACCAACCAAAATCAGATAGCAGCCATCCTTGTCTGATGTTTGAGATATTAAATCAAATTGTACAGTGTTGTGGAACAAAATTGCTACACCCAGTCTCTTAAAAGGGCCATTGAAAAAATAACCTAATGGATATCGCAAGTTGTGGAAAGCTGGGGGGGCTAGTGCTGCAAAGTGAGTCTCCTGCAGACCAACTACTCTGGCCCTCTCTCTATGAAATGTTTCCAATGCTTGACGTCTCTTGTTAGATGAATTGAGGCCACGGACATTCAAGGAATAAAATTTAACCATAGCTAGATCTTAGGTCATAGATATTCAGATTATAGGACTTCAAGGGGATGGGGGATGAGGGAGGTGGCAGAAATATTGGGACATGGGGTGCACATAAGACAAAAAAAAGGTACAGAATACATAGTGCGGAAGATGAACAATATAATAAGCGGCTATTCCTGAAACACAGTGATGCTACAGTACGTATGAAATCAGGGCATAGTCTGATGATTAAGAGAAATGATAACATTGATATCATAAAGTACTAATAACTAGGGAGCTTACATCAACCTTAATATGTTATAAGCAAACAACTCAAGACTGATAATAAGAAAAAAGACATAATACTTTTTTTGCGGTAGTGGGGTTAGCCAGTATAACAGCACAGGCAAGGAGTGGCTCTTTCCACCATCAGTCCTCCAGTGACCGGGAAGAAGCAGTAGACTTAAGAGCAGGAATTGTGGTGTCCCAGTCCGCCAAGAGTTTGACTCCCGCCTCAAGTGAAGAAATCACATAGGAAGAGGAGTCATACCTAATGATGATCTTTACATGGAATCTCCTGTCGTCACAAAGCGCAGATGTTATAGGGTGGAAGGTACTTCTTTTGGCCAGGGTAAATTGTCACAGATCAGAGTAGATTTGTAGGCCTCAGAGGATGTCAGATCCCTCGGCCATTCTTGCGGCCTTAAGGATGTCCTCTTTAATATGTAAGAAGTGTATTCTAAGCAGAACATCTCTTGGGAAATTAGATGAAAATCCCCTCTAGGTTTGGGGAGCCGATGCACTCAGTCAACAATCAGGTCTTGTGGCGTGGCTGCTGGTAGCAGTTTCTGAAACAGTTTGGTAAAGACTCAACTCTGCGGGGGGCAACTGAGTCTCGAACTCCTCTGATTTTAAGGTTGTTTCGTCTCGACCTGTCCTCCAGTTTTATCGCGCATCAAGCCGACCTCCACTTGTAGTTCAAAGTGGGAGGTGAGAAGGTCATTGTAAGAAGTCATCAATTCTTGCATCTTTGACTCCAAGTGATCTGTGTGACCTGTAATTCCTCCCAAATCGGTTCTGAGCATTTGGATCAAGGACTCTAGTTGGTGAGGATGTCGGCACGAAACACTGTAAACAGTCTGAGCATAGACTGGGTTGTGAGTGGAGCCTGTAGATCAAGTTCCGTTTCCTGGTCATCTAAGGGGTTGGAGGAAGAGGGATTGGAGGGGGTGTTGGGGGCCGGGGTTGACTTCAATGGAGTCGAGGAGGGCTGTTGCTTCTGCATGGTTGGCTCCTGGAACTGTATAGGAGTGCCTTGTTTATGGGTCTTGCCCCCTCTCTTCGGCATGGTAGGGTCAATGTTAGAGGCCGGCCCAGGGCTAAGAATCAGACTGCAGAGTCAAGAGACCGTGTGGTAATTATTAGTATGTTATGTAAATAGCATGGAGAGGCAGGTTAGGTGTTCACTCCATCTTGTTTCACTTGTTAAGCAGAAGGACCCATGGAGGAGGTTCTAGCATTCCACCATTACTGTGGAGTAGTGGGCATATCTGTGGAGGAGGGGGTTTCTTATATTTGAAGTGTTGGCGAACACCACCCGAGGGCCCTGGGGACACGGGAGGTCACTCCCAAGGGGGTGTAAGGACAAAGCTCACCTTGGTGTTTACTGCTAGTGTGGCAAGGGAGGAGGCCTCAGTGGCTGGCCGTGTCTGCCATCCATGGTCCAGCCTGTGGATGGGTGCACCTAGTCAACTGCAAGTGGATGGGTAGGGGGGAGAGGCAGAGCAAAGCCCACAGTCCATTTGGGAGGTTATGGGCAGCAAGGTGGGCCCAGTGCCCCCACAGGGCCACTACCACAGTGTATGGCAGGCAGGACTAGGAGGACTCTAGCCAGGGAGCAGGAAAGGAGACACTCTCCTCTGTGGGACAGGTGCCTTGGAAATTTAGGGCCTGGAGAGGTGAAGGCAGGTCTGTGTGTGCCAGGATAGATGGGGCACTCTCAGCACTCCAACCCAGCTCCCCCCCCCAGTCACCCCGCATGGTCAGCCAGCCGCAGAGACCAATATAGCTGCACTTCCCCTCTGGGCGATGCAGGGGGGATGTTGCGGGTGCCACGACCGGCGTGGAGCCCAAATCCCGGGCTGACACCTAAATCAAGTCCCCAGATTCCGTTAGCGTTAAAACGGCTCCCTGACTCTGAAGCTCACCCGCTGTGCCTCTCTGGGCTCGGAGAGAGAAGCCTGCAAGGGGTCAGTCATCCAAGAGACCTTTTCCAGCCTCAAATGGCTCAGATGGCTGCGTCTAAGGGTGTCTGCTCAGCTCAGGCCACCGCTAATTTCTATTTTAAAATATTTGTCTAATCACTGGTATATTTTTATTGCTTTGATGTTTCTAAGCACATATGTCCAGTGAAAGTGTAAAAAAAAGGATGTGGTTACACCCCTTTACCCATGGCCATGCCCGCTTTACTCACAACCATGACCACTTTCCGAGTTTGTACCAATTTTTGCTCTTCAAGTGTTGGAGGGCACAGTATGTTGTAGTTACAGGACCAATTACTTATAATTAGAAATTAGTAGTGTAGATTTACTTGTTCTTAATGCAAATAATAATAATCCTGCTTTGAGAGCCGAGTAATTCCAAGTAAACCGAACCCACACATCTCTACTGACAATATGATCCTTTTTTAGGGGCACAAACTCATAAAACCAGTAGGGAGATCTGCTGTTTTGAAAAATGTATTTAACTTACATCCGTCATGCTATCCAAATATATAGTAAGAATATTGATTGTGGACAAGGTCATTGGGTTTGTACTAGACGTGGCAAGTCTTTCGTCCCAGTCCCAAACTACTTGAAGTGATCACTTATCTGCCATCTTGGGTGCTTCTTTCATTTTCTTAGATAACAGTAGATCTCCTCCTCCAAAGATACAGAAATTAAACCTTTTAGCCCAGGATATGTATGATTTTGAATCAGGCTTGGTTGCAATCACAGGGTGAGATGCACTATAATCCACTGCCCCCCTCTGCTGGCTCCTGCAATGATGCTAACTGCACATGCTCTAACATATGTGATTAGTGTAGCAAAGGGCAGCTCTTGCAATAAGAGCTGCCCTTTGCGAAGCAGCCAGCAGGGGGGTGAGTGGGTCCTCATCGACTCTCCCCCCTCCTCCAGCATGGAAGACACCTGCTCAGATGGCTGCAGGGACTACCGGGTTCCACCTCCTCCTCCCAAGAGGTGCAAGGAGGAGGTCATTGGTACGGGCAGCACAGCAGGAGGCTGCCCAGACACAAGTGAGGGGAGGCAGTGCGGGGAGACAGGGGTCATGCGGGGCAGTGTGGGATGAATTAAGAAGCCCATAGGCTTTTGCTGGCGATACCCCCCACAGCGGAAACCCGGCGTGTGGTTTTCCTGCATCCCAAAATGCAGTAAAACCCCTGATAACTGAGTTTTTACCACATTTTTCCTTTAGTGAATCCCATCCAGCCTTCTGTTATTCTCCACTCTGTGTTTTAATAAACTACTGGTAACAGAATTCTCTTTTGTATATCATCAACCAGAACTCTCCATGAGTTATAGCTCAATGCACAAACTTTACTAATCCTTAGTCATTAAAAGTTGCATTAAACATTTCAGCAATTCAGGGTGTCATCTTGACCCTATACACTATTATTATTATTATTCAGAAACACTCATATAATGGAAAGGTTGCTAGATGTACTTTTATTGCACAGTGCAAATTATTTGTGATTGCATGATATGGCTTTAGGGCAGATATGCACCATTCAGCAGTGAGCAGTGTGCACCACTGGTGCAGCACCTCTAGAGCCCCCCCCCCCATCGCAAACCCCTCCACCCCCATCACCTTTGCTCCGTACGCCGGAGCTCTCCTGACCCAGCCGCCATGCTGCCAGCCATAACTCATTTTACAGCAGCAGTGGCGTTGGCGGCAGGCTCGGGTATGTTCGGCGCGGCTCAGGAGGGACTCGGGAGCACTCAGGCACCCGAGTCCTCCCTAGCCACCGCAAACATCCCCCAGCCTGCCGCCGACGTCACTGCTGAATCTGAATAGGCGGCTAAGGCAGCTGGGGCAGCGGCGGCAAGGAAGCTTCGGCGTACAAACGCCGGAGCGGTGGTGAGGGGGTGGGGGACTGGGGGTGTGTGATGGGGGGGGCTTCCAACGCCCTGTGGTGGGTTTTGCTGGGGCAGGACAAACCTGCCCTGGTAGATTTGTCCTGACCCAGTAAAACCCACCACTCAGGGGGTTAAATGATTAGCTCATGTCTGTTCTCCTCCAGCTTTTACTAATGAAAGTGCATTCGCCTTCTACCTACTGCCAATGCCTTTTTCCCATATATGTATACCATCAGTTAGAACTTAACCTGGGATACAATACATGTCCCCTGTGTTCCATTCACCTAATATAATTTACCCAAACAACTTTTGAATAAACCCCATGGCTTAAAAAACAACTTAGGAAGGTGTTATATATATTCATCAATGTGGCACAGATTCACACCATCACTGAGTTAAACAAAAAACTTCTGCACATTCTTGTTAACATCCTGCCTGCAGCGTTAGGCTACTGGTGAATTTTTCAATCATACCAGAAATGCAGGGATGTTTTATTTGGAGACCAAATTGCAGTCTCTGCACAATAAATAGCTGCATTATTACATTGTATTATACATTCTATTTTGATCAGTAGTACAGAATGGCATCTAAAGCACAGGTATATCTCTAAGCATAGAAAAAAATAAAACAATAACACAATGGATTAGTCAACGATACATTAGATAATCAATATATTCAATCATTTGAAATAAAAAAAAAAGAAGTCTTTAAATTCAATTAATTAAATAATCTGATTTTTTTTTAACTGAAAAATCCCTATAAAGCCTGAGAGTGATCATGTCTTACAACAGCCACTGAGTGGCACTGTTCTATTGTTTACATGGAGTATGAGCTTGCCCAAGCAAACAACACATTCAGTACAGTACAGTACTGATACCTGGTATAATTAAGTCCTATATGCAGAATAATTTGTGGTTTTATGCTGATTTTATGATTTAATCAGCAGTGCTAGAATAATAAGGATCAAAAGGGGTTGAGAATATACCTAAAGGCTAAATTGTGTGCTGTGACTCCCTGGGGTGCCACAAGACACTTGCAAGGGTGCCCAGGTTGGTGGTCCAGGACCAATTCAAACTATTTATGGTTAATTATTTATGGGCAAACCCAGTGCTGGTGGCTGCCAATCATAAAATATGTACAAACAGAAACAGATCCTGCCCTTTACCACATAACTGACCTTAGTATCGCATGTAAAACTAATCTACTTAATGTTACTGTATATTTATTCTGCTTTTTTGGGGGGGGGTGGCACCTAGGTAGGGTTACCACCTTTGTGTTGAGAGATTTCCGAACAGTGGCCCGCCCCTTGACACACCCACAGTCCACCCATTGACCCGCCCCCAGCTCTGCCCCTTGACCTGTCTTATCATGTTTTTTTTTAACCTCTGCTTCAATTCTATTCTTAATTTTGCACACCGTAATGCCAGTTACATGTTACGTCACACACTGTGATGCTCATTACATGTTATACCACAAACCGTGATGCCCATTACATGTTAGGCCATACACCGCAATGTCCATTACACGTTATGTCACTCACCGTGAAGCCCATTACACATTATGCCACACACCATTATGCCCATTACTCGTCATGCCAGGACTCAACAAATTTATTGTAATGTAGGGAGAACGTGGACAGTGCGCATCCAAGGTGTGCGCCCAATAATTTCACCGTAATGCCGATTACACGTCATACTTGACTTCCTGTCAATCACTTTGTGCATGGCTAGTGATGGAAAAAAGTAGCAGGATTTCATCTCTGGCCAAGGATGCGCACGTGCATTGCAGCCCAGATGCAAGCGCAGTGTATCGATAATCGGCCACTGTGCGAATTCGCACAGCAGCAATCAACTCTGAATTAGGCCCATTTTCATGATGATGCAGACTGTGTAAAGCACTAAGTAGGTAATGATGGATACATTAATCAGGGGCAATGATAGGTGTTAGCTGCTATTACAATGTACGTAAGGTTTGCTTTTTAGGATACAGTACAGGTGTCTGGGCACAATCCATGTGGCATTATGTGAATTTTGGCTCAATCCATGTGGCACTATGGGAATTTTGGCTCATTCAATTTGGCATCATGTGTAAGGGGATAATATAATGGGGTCTAGTATTATATAGTATATATCTACAGCATAATTAGGGGCCAATCCCGGGATTTCGGGATTAGACTGCACATGCGCAGTCTAATGTCGGGCAGCGTCTGAGCTAGTGCTAAGACGCTGCCTGGCTTCTCCCGTCCCAGGCAGTGCAGCTCTGCGCAGCGTGATGACGTCAGAGGTCACGTTGCGCAGGCCACACAACAGCCGCCTCGCGTCTGACTCCGTGCACACCGCTCTGACCTCCCGCCGCCGCCCGCCCACCCACCGAGGCTGCCTGCATGATTCGCCTCTTCCCGGACCATCGCCCACCCAGGCTGCATCATCCCACCTACACGCCCAGGCTGGATCCGCCCGGCCGCACCCACCTGTAAGTAAATATGCGGGCGGGTTTTTGTATTAGGGAAGCCAATCCCGGGATCCCAGGAATCCCGGGATTGGGCATTTTTCAATCCCGAATTCCGGGATTGAAAAAATGCCCCGGGATTGGCATTCCTAAGCATAATGTGTTAAAGTTGTATATGGTGTGCTACACTACACTCATGGACCCCTTTTGAGTGGCCACACCAGCTTTTCCAACTACAACTACATTTTTCAATCTTGTTGCCAAGGTGGGTCTGTGTACATTATACGCCAGGGCCTATTTTTAATCCCATTTCCGCCCTCTCTCTGCTCTCCTCTCTCTCGCCGCTCTCTTAGCATGTACACTGGCACCACTAACACCCTCCCCCTCCCAAACCCTCCCATAGCATAGGCTGCCGCCCTAGACAATTGCCCAGTATGCCTATGCCTAGGGCGGTTCTGTCTGGCTTAATTTACACACTTGTGTGTGTGGTGTTGAACACATTGAGGCCTGACGCTGTGGAGATAATCATTTTAGCGGCTTTATCAGACAAGCGAGTCTGGAGGCATATGGGATCTTATCCGTGTTCAGCAGGATAAATAGAAAAATAAGTGAAAGTAACCACCCATGAGATTAATGTATGAAATTCGCTTTATATTACTAGAATCAATTGCAATGTAAATAAAATGAACAGATACTACACTTAGGGCCTTATTCTAGTTCACTCTTTCTGACAAAATCCTTCTTAGATGGACAAAACCATGTGCACTGCAGGTGGGGCAGATGTAACTTGTGCAGAGAGAATTAGATTTGGGTGGGGTTTTACTTCAAAGTAAGATCTATATTGCAGTGTAAAAATAAAGCAGCCAGTATTTACCCTGCACAGAAACAAAATAACTCACCCAAATCTAATTCTCTCTGCACATTTTACATCTGCCCCCCTGCAGTGCACATGGTTTTGTCCATCTAAGAAGGATTTTGTCAGAAACAGTGAAATAGAATAAGGCCCTTAGTACATTAGTATCATTTTTTTCAAAGTGAGCCAGCGAGACACCCAAGAGAACCGGATCTTTTCGCTGAACCCTCATTTGATCCCCGCTCTCTTTAGTGAGTCACTTTGCCCAATCTAATCTGTATAATCTGTGCAAAGCATGGAGCACTCCTGCTGTGCAGCTCTGACATGTGGGGACCTGGGTGCAGAAGGGGACTACCTGGACTGGTGACAGTGTGACTGCAAGGTTAGGAGGGGACCCAGGCAGCAGCTGCACTGCTGACTGCGCTGTGGGTCATGGTGTGGGCTGTGTACTGCTGCTGGCTCAGTCTCTGGCTCTCTGCCCGGCCACGGACTGGGGACAACTGCCGAAAACTGGACTGCGCCACACAACTCACCAGCTGACCATCCACCACTCCGGACACAGGCACTCACGTGTCAGGTGTCACGCAGCGCCGCAGCCTGCAGGAGGAGCCGGAGAACCTGGACACATGATACTGATGAGTGACACTGTCTGTGTCCCGCCTCCCTCCTCCCACCAGCGAGCGCCGCGGCGGAGTGTCATTGTGTCACTCATCATCAGCATCACTCACAGACACTGAAGAGGGCAATCGTCCGCCGTGTGTCACCGTCCGCGGCTGCTCCCCCCCCCCCCCCCCCCCCGGCTTCCTCACGTGCCTGGGTATGTGGGTACACTACACTGTGATTCAAAAAAGATTGAGAACCCCTGACCTAAAAAATACAAAAGGGGAAGACTAGATAGGCCAAGTGGTTCTTATTTGCCATCAAACTATGGGCCTTATTCTAGTTCACTCTTTCTGACAAAATCCTTCTTAGATGGACAAAAACATGTGCACTGCAGGTGGGGCAGATGTTACTTGTGCAGAGAGAATTAGATTTGGGTGGGGTTTTACTTCAAAGTGAGGTCTAAATTGCAGTGTAAAAATAGAGCAGTCAGTATTTACCCTGCACAGAAACAAAATAACACCCAAATCTAATTCTCTGCACATTTTACATCTGCCCCCCTGCAGTGCACATGGTTTTGTCCATGTAAGAAGGATTTTTTCAGAAAGAGTGAACTAGAATAAGGCCCTATATGTTTCTATGTTAATAATGAAGTGAACTAGGCCAAAAGAAAATTATATTTTACTTTCATATAAAAAAGAAACACAATCAAAATAAGAAGGCTGAGCACATTATATAGTAAGTGAGATCAGGGAGATCTATACTGCAGAGATTACAAAGGGCTCAACTCATGGTCACCACCTCTGTCCTGCTGGGATTGTGACGACAGCATCTTTCAAGACATATATGATGGAGCAGCAGGCTGTCATGCTCTGCATTTCCATCAGTCTTATATACAGAACATCACAGCAACGGTCCAATGCCAGGTACTGTAGAGTGTCTAGGACACAGTAACCATTACTCCACATACACTACAATTATTACTATACACTACTTATCTAAATATATCATTTCAAGTTTATCCTATCTTAAAAAATACACAAAGGTTATCTTATATAAACACATCACAAACACAGGATTTTCTTGTGCAAAATCTAAATATGCAATAAACTATAGCAACCAATCAGTAATTAGATCTAAACAGTAAACCATAAGACCAGTCATAAAAGCTAATGTTTGATTGGTTTCCCTTTATCAGTATATATCTACATATGTTGTCATATTCTTGTGTTCTGCATTTTATATCAGAAATAGTATAAATACTGTAGCATAACCACTATTAAATAAGCATTTTTTCAGATGTACAGCTTTTAGAATTTCCCAAAAAGAAATAACTAATCTGTACAAAAAGTTTATAAAACTACACAGAAAAACAACACCAACATATATCAGCATATGATTCTCAAAGGCCATGATGCTTTTATGCAATCCTATGCAACCAATAGACATGCAATAGAACCATAACCAGCACGTAAGTCTCAGGACACTTTCATTAAAGGAAAGACTGTATTGTAACTTTTACTAATCTGTCTCACACACAATGCACTTCTATACAGAAAGTATGATGTTCTTTTTTCAAAAATACTTGGTTACATATTAACAAAAGGGAAACAGAAGAGAAAAGGGGGAGGGGAGATGGAAAGAAATAGTAAACTAAGAGGGTATTAGTAATACGTAAAATGAGCTATAACAAGACAAGTAGAGTGCTGTATCAATGCTAATAGCCTATTGTGCACTCCCCATTAAAATCATATGGGGGAATTCTATTGGTATTGAAAGATATACATAATAAATGTCAACAATACTTTATATTTTATGTGCTGTTTTATGTCAACTATTTTCACCCAGGGGATTATGGGTCTGTGCATTAATGGGCCCCAATTATCTTATCATACAGTATGTCTCTTTGTTGTATATATAAATATTATACAATAACGAAAATGTACAGCTGAGCATTGACCTTTGCAGTAACATAAAAATCCTTGCCAGTTTTGCCTGCATTAATCTAAAGCGATTTGCTTCATTGATATTGCAGCAATCACACTGTTTATAATAATAGAGATTTTAAAGGTTTGACTGTGATTTAATAAGCATCCATTTAGCTGACACTACCATTTCGAGTGCATATTTTCTTCCATGGGAAAAAAAATAAGATCTTGCTAAACTGGACAATATACTGTAAACTTTCCTCCCAAAAACCATTCAATAAACATAATTGCAAGGGAAGTTTATATTTACAGGACCACCACTTGATTACTAATGAGGCCAACCTTAAAGAATAACTGTTTGCAATTAGTTAATCATTTTCAAAGCTCCTAGGTTGTTCTTCTTTAAAGAAAATGTAAAGCTAAAAAATGTGCCTGCAGTCTGTGAAAAACAATTTTTTTTAAATACCTAAAATTAAAACATGAACACCAAGCACAAATACATTGTATTGCATTAATATAATGATAATTCTAACATTGAATGTAATTTATCAAAATGTAATTGTAAATTAAGATATATTGCCATTTAATATACATCTCAACACAATCCAACAGTTGTTCTACAAACATTTGAGAAATAAGGATTTACAAAAAAGATAGTTTCTATGATTTTGATAATAGATAATACTAAACTAGAAAATGTATCATTTAAATTATATTGCAAACAAAGACAATTTATAACCTCTAGTGCAAAATTTAGGGAGGTATTCAATAAAGCTTGGAGAGATAGATAACTTTGCAAGCGATAAAGTACCAATCTGCTCCTGTCATTTTTACACAACCTGCAAAATGTAAGGCAGAATCTGACTGGCTAATACTTTGTCTTTCACAATTGTATCTCTCTCTCTCCTAATTTTAATACTTATTTATTTTAAATGTTCTGCTTTGGGACATGACTGGTTATATTACATGGGTGGCTACTGCTTATCTCTTGGGTCATAATGAATTGTAAACAATTCTAAATGTAGACTCTACCAGTAATATTTTCAGTGACCCAGTACTATGGGTGAATCTCAATTTTAGCTCCATGAAATGTATATTACAGATCAGATTACTCTATCAGCAATACATAACTGACAGGCTTCACTTGCAGTTAAGCAAAGATCCCTGAGGATAGACGAGTGACCTACAAAAGCAAAGTTAAGAATATCTCTATCTGTTGTATTATATTACATTTCATGCAGCAGATTTTATGTTGCAGATCTGTAAATTTGATGCACATTTTTGCATGGTTATTCAATTGCATTTTAACCTTAAATATAAATTTGTTTTAATAATCTGTCATGGCAGGCTGTTGGGAATCTTTAGGTCCCAATATTCCCTGCCAGCCAGAGCAATCTGGGCCTTGTAGTTCCACAACAGCTGGTGCGCTGCACATTACCTAAGCTTAATGTTAAAGGAAAAATTACAAATTGTACAAGGAAATTATTGTAAATATATTCTATAAACTGACATTATTTAAATGTATCAACTTTTCAGAAGGAATGCTTATAGAAATAAAATAATATTTTGTTAGCAGAAAAAAAGAATTGCATGAAATCAGTGCTTCATGTGTCACCACTAGAGGTCAGTTACAATGGCTTTTTGGCTCTAGAATATTTGGAAGCCCTACCTTGAGTTACATTTCTTGAACTAACACAAACTTTTAGTGGAAGTTATCCATACAATGATCCCACACTGTTTCCCCACCAACAATGACAGCAGGTCCCTACATGTCACTCCTCCTATTCAACTAAATAACCAAAGATTTCACTTTTTTCCCATCTGAATTAACCTGCTAATGTGTCTCTCAGCCATTACTTGTAATTTACTTCAAAATACAGTATGCAACTGTATCTAGGAAGGAAACATCAAATTGAAAAGGCATACAATTGTAACTGAATTATTTAAGGTTGTCCATTTGCACTTCTCTCTCTCTCTCTCTCTCTCTCTCTCTCTCTCTCTCTCTCTCTCTCTCTCTCTCTCTCTCTCTCTCTCTCTCTCTTTCTCTCTCTCTCTCTCTATCATCATCATCATTCTACTGTAAATCACATTAAAGACAGCAGTGAACTTTATCTTTGCAATCTTCTTGAAAAACAGTTTCCATCACCCTCCTCCTGCCTTCCCAACTGTACCACTAACTTCAGTATAACATAGCAAGTGCATTGCTACGCTCACTGTCCTTCCATAATCCATATATGATTCACATTGCATAGACTTCTAAATTAGGGTGATTTTCTGGGCCATTATACATCATGGGATAAATCGTGTGTGCAGCAATACAATACTGCTTTACCCATATTTAATGAAAATAATCCAAAGAACAATCCTGTTTTCTGTATTTCAGTCTAGATGCTTAAAATCCCATGACTGATACTAGATCCATTCCTCGTTCATTAATATATAGGAGATTAATTTATTGATTTCACGAGCGTGCATTAGATTGTAGCATTGGGAGATTGAAAGAGACATTTGTACATGTTGTACATTTGTAGAAAAAAAGGAAAAATTCACTTATGTAGCAAAACCCATAGGAAACTGAGTTGTAAAACCAAAGATCTCTGCTTTATACTGTAGCGCACGACTAATGCTAGGAGCTGTGCATTACTGCAGCAGGACAGGGTAACTCACTTCTAGTAACATCTCCGTGCATAGGCGTCAGCCATCCTCTTCCTTGTCATGGATTTACATGTGGGCCCAGATAGTAGTCGGACACGTGTAAACAGATTTGTAATATACACCTGTTATGTTGCTGTTAAACCTGCATTTGTGGACGCTGGGGTGAAGGCAGCAGAATGTAACTACAGCGTTATACAGTATGTATAGGAAATTGGGATTAATGTAAGCAGAGCTGCACGCTGTCCTCAGTGGATCACTGTCAGGGCTGCCGGGATCAGTTTACCCCACACTGCAACATAAATAACCTGAGCACGCTCACAGCTTCCTAGTGCCCGGGCAGCTCATGCCTGGCATTGCAGGGGCAGCTCATGTCTGGCATTCTCTGAGGCAGCTAGTGGGACAGCAGGGGCAGCTTATTCCTGGCATTGCAGAGTCAGCTAGTGGGACAGCAGGGGCAGCTCATGTCTGGTATTTCAGAGTTTGCTAGTGGTGCACTGCAGCAGGGGCAGCTCATGCCTGCTATTTCAGAGTTAGCTAGTGGTGCAGCAAGGGCAGCTCATGTCTGGCATTCTCTGAGGCAGCTAGTGGGACAGCAGGGGCAGCTCAAACCTGGCATTTCAGAGTTAGCTAGTGGTGCAGCAGGGGCAGTTAATGCCTGGCATTGCAGAGTTAGCTAGTGGGACAGCAGGGGCAGCTCATGCCTGGCATTTCAGAGTTAGCTAGTGGTGCAGCAGGGGCAGCTCATGTCTGGCATTTCAGAGTTAGCTAGTGGTGCAGCAGGGGCAGCTCATGTCTGGCATTTCAGAGTTAGCTAGTGGGACAGCAGGGGCAGCTCATGTCTGGCATTTCAGAGTTAGCTAGTGGTGCAGCAGGGGCAGCTCATGCCTGGCATTGCAGGGGCAGTTAATGCCTGGCATTTCAGAGTTAGCTAGTGGTGCAGCAAGGGCAGCTCAAGCCTGGCATTGCAGAGGCAGCTAGTGGGACAGCAGGGCCCAGGGGCAGTTCATGCCTAGCATTGCACAGGCAGCTAGTGGGACAGCAGGGGCCAGGGGCAGTTCATGCCTGGCATTGCACAGGCAGCTAGTGGGACAGCAGGGGCAGCTCATGCCTGGCATTGCAGAGGCAGCTAGTTGTGCAGTAGGGGCAGCTTGTAGCTCATCTGCTCTTCTCCCTGAACCTGGGGACATCTATTGCACTAAAATACTGGGTGCTGCTTTTCTGTTAGACTTCATCTCCATTGACTGATCAAGAGTGATTGGATTGCTCGCTTTACTGCCTACAAATTCCGCGAAAGTTATTATTATAATTTTTTTTTGTGGTAGACGCAAATTGGGGATAGGACACCTGCTATGTTTTTTGTTATTGTTTTTTTCTAAATTGCCATGTCCACTTATGAAGAAAGATAATTATTATTTTCAATTTTACACTTAGTGAAATCCCAGTTGTTCTGCACTTTAAAGCAGGTTCTTCCAGTGACCATTATATTTCACGGGACAACAAAAGCATAAACCCCTGCTGGTTTATAGCTCCGATAGATTAACAGATAATAGAATAAAAAGAAAACTTACAGCCAGTTGCTAGCATTTGCAGAGAACACAGCTAAAATCATCATCAACAGGGACCTCAAAAAGTACTCTGGGGTCATCCTGGTGAGCTGCGGGGACAAGTGACAGATATGGTGGAACAGGTTGCTGCAGCTCCGCTTTCTTGTCTGATTGTCCTGCGCTAGAGAAGAGAGTGTCCCGGAAACATTGTCAGCTGTGGCACTGATATGTCCAGTCTGGCCCCTGCTCTCCTCCTGCTCCTTGCTGTACAGTGTGTATGTATCCAAAGAGAATAAAGTCACAGGAGCAGAACAAGGCTGGGGTAGAGGTACTTGGTGCTAGCTCTGTCTCCAGGGTTATGTCCCGAGGGATGAAGCCAGACAGCTGGGTTTGGGGGTCCCCCGCTCTGTCACCTCCGGACCTGTATAGGATGTGAGATCCCCTCTGTGCCCGATAATGCAGGTGGCAACACAGCGACCCCTAGTTGGTGACAGCAGCCGGAGTCACAAGTGTCAGTACTGGCAGTGCCCGGTGAGTGCGCCTCTTGCCTGAGTCAGAAGCAGAATGTCAGCTCAGCTGGAGGAATCCCGGGATGGAGCAACAAGGAGAGGGGAGGAGGAAAAGGGGCAGGTCCGAGCTGGTGATACCCAGGCGGGGTTACATTGCCCTGACACCCCCCGCAGGGTGGGGCTTTGCCTAATATCTGCAGCTTGTAGTACACGCTGCTTTCATTCATTGCTCTTGGCTGCGTCCTGGCAGGACAGACGGGAATGTTCAACGGCAGCTCTGTGCTCTCTGATAGATACAACGCGAAACCTAGCACTGCAGGGTGTTGGATCTTACAACACGTGGGAACGAATACCTGGACATTTACAACTAATAACTATAATGATATATTGCGAGTCATGCCTGCAGTGAGCTGTAAAAACCGGACCCGAACAATATCCCCGGAGCGGGGGTGTCTTGTCCGGGGGGATGCGTGGGATGACTTTTACCAGGGACATGGGAAAGAGGACATTACAGACTCCCGTGTGGTCCGGACCGTTCCGGTTTTTATTACATCCCCGGACCATGCAGGGAGGCTGTATTCTCCACCTTCTCCTCTCTCTCTGGTGACAGGTATCACAGTAGCCCCACCGGACAGGCACCCCCGGACCGCACATTACAAGCTCCAGAATGACAGCTATTGATGAATGGAGCCTGTCCGGTCCGGTTTTTACCCATACCCACTTATGTACCTGTCCACATTGGCCTATGTCGACCATTCATGTGTCGACAGTTTGCACCTGTTGACCTTTTTAGTACATGTCCTCCTAATAGATGTCAAAATTTGGAGTTGACCTATTGACTAGTAAGTAAGTTCCACCATAACATTATCCCTTAGTATATAATTGCTTTATCACTAATCCCTTTATTGGGTCTATTCATTATGACTTAATTTATACAAAAGCAGAGGAAAATAAACATCTTCATTTTTTTTTGTATAACTTAAGTGTCAGTGCAATTCATTATAAAGATAATTCAGGTGATATCAGGGCCATTTCTTGTTTACATTTTGGTCCTAATCTGGCCTGCTGTGACCTAAATTTATCAAGTTATAAAAAAACACAAACTCTTCCGAGCTTGACTGCCGGAACATTCTACAGGCATAATGCATTAACCCCTTCAGTGGTGTTTTTTTTGGGTGAGTTTTTTTTCTGGGGAAAAAACACCCCACCACTGTGTCCCCGGGTCCGGGCAGTGCCGCTGAACCGTACATCAGCCGCTGCCCGGTCCCTGCATGCGGCAACCCGGCTTGACATGAGCTGGGGCCACAGGCTATAATAGAACATCCGGGGGCGGGGTGAGGCCGAGGTGCATCGGAGAATAGGGAGCCGCTAAACACTGGGAATCCCGAGAATTTTCCTGGCTTGCCAGTCTGGGCATTAAGGCTTAGCCTGGAAAACAACTATACAAACAATAATCAGGCAGAATAAAGATCAAATTAATTGCTCTGAATAAATACTTGTAGGATAAGGTAGCAACTGGTATGCAGCTCCCAGCAAAGGTTAATAGAATAAAAATACACAAATTATTGAGAGCGCATATGAACCAGTAAAAAATTAAACATTTATTAAAAACAACAGTATTAGACACTTAAAATGGTAGATACGGTAATTAGGTAATAAATATGGGCAATAATCCCTTATAGTAGGCAAGGTCCTATGGACCAGAGTCCTTGGACTAATTAAGTCTCCAATTGAATTTCCATTGAGTAGGGAATAAACAGTATAAGTTCCAGAATATTGATCTCACCACTCGTTGCATTAGCGCATGAATGTCCTTGTAGTTCCACAAAGGTGGTCCGGAGCTTAGCGGGTCATTTGTTTGGCAGCTGGGTTGGATAGGCTCCAAGGGGGTATCTGCAATCTGCGGTCCTCGGACGCTGCGGTCGATGTTGTAATCGCTGTGTCAGGAGGAGATGGTTACCGCCTGCAGCTTGGAAGCCCTCAGCGCCGCAAGTCAGTGGTTTGACGGGCGCTAGATATCACATGGATAGCCTGGAAAATTCTCAGGATTACCAGTGAAGGGATTAAACAAAAACTGCAGGAAAAAAAAACAGTTTTTTTTTTCCTGGTGGTATCTCCACAATTTCATATGCATCAATTGTCGGCCGCGGAGTTTTTCAGGTGAAGAGTAAAGCAAGAAAAAAGGGTACTTATGTAATATCTGGGCTCCCGTTTTACTTATAAGACCACGTCCCCTCGCGGGGCTCGCCACGCTTCGGGCACGGTGGCTCGCTGCGCTCACCACACTATATAAAATCAACTCCATGCGTAGTTGGATAGTAGGGGTATGAAAAAATGGGGTGCATTTAACATGGGAGCCCAGATAATACATAAGTACCTAAAAAAGTTATTCCCTTCTTTCCATATCCCGCTGCCGCACACGCCATGGCCCCACTCACCTCATTTCCAGGCAGCCTGCTGGTGTGCTCCCCGGACCCAGTGACCTCCTCCTCCCTAGCAACACCAACTTCACCTTCCAGGTGCATGGTGGAGGAGCCCGGGAGTCACTGCAGCCATCAGCAGCAGGAGGATCCTGGGAGCAGGAGGTGAGGGAGATTTGCTTGGAACCTCTCACACGGTGGTGGCAGTGGCTTTGCAAAGGGCAGCTCTTTGCAATACTAATCGCATATATTAATATATACTGTATGTGTTTAGTTTTGTTGCGATGACATTTCACAATGATGATACTGTTAGTATGGTGCGCTTGACACCTGACCCTGCAGCCTGCCCTTCTGCTCTACGGGAGGTTTCTGTCCTCCCTGAGCTAGCCTTAGGCTGGTTTCACACACTCCGGCTCCTGCTGGACGGTGAAATCCCGCACGGCCAGGGAGCCGTGCCGCACACAGTAGTTTATCATGGAGGGGATGGCCACAGCCCGGCAGCCGTCCCTTCCAGTGGCGGGATCCGGCTGCAGCCGTGCGGCCGGGCCGTGGCCGTCCAGTGTGAATGGACACAATAGTGTCCATTCACAACTAATGTGTGCGGCACGGCTCCCTGGCCGTGCAGGATTTCGCCGTCCGGCAGGAGCCGGAGTGTGTGAAACCGGCCTTAGGACACCTGCGTTACAGTTTGATAGGTGTACCGCCCCAGTTCCTCTGCTCTCCCCGTGCTGGTGTGTGGGCGGTACCCTGCTCCCTGTGACTGACCTCGTGCCTTTAGTGTTTCACACGCTGTGTGTAGGAGAGGTGACTGTGCTAGGGTGTGTGAGCCCACACTTATACCTCAATTGATCCTGTGCTGTGAGAGCAGGGCTGAGCTTTTAGTGCAGGCATTTCAACTACATCCCTCCAGCTGTTGTGAAACTACAAGTCCCATCATGCCTTGCCACAGTTTTGCTATTAGAGAATGTTAAAGCTATGGCAAGGCATGCTAGGATGTGTAGTTTCACAACAGCTGGAGGGCCATAGTTTGGACATGCAGGCTTTACTGTGTCCAGCGCATTCTGGATCCCAGCAGCTATCCCTACCAGAGGGAGATGCATACACACTATTCAATAAAGGTGTCATATTTCCCTGGGGCTTATCCATCAAGACGATCCAATGGGCTTTCTCACTTATTCGTCCAGCAGGCGGGGCACCGGGGCTCCCGATCAGTTCAGATGTAGCTGCATGACAGGTGGTTGTGGGGCTTCCGGCAGTTCCCAGTGCATGTCAGGGATATCGTTAGGCGCCACCATGTTTTCTGGTCATATGATCAAAACTCTCCAGTACTCTCTGGCAGCAGCTGCAGACAATCAGTACAACACTTTTTCCAGCCTTATCTGCAGAGAGTGTCCCAAGCTCCCTCTTTGTTCTTCGGAACCAGCGTTTTTCTCCCTAATTTCTTTCAGCATTCTTCATACTTCATCAGTAATCAGTCAATCATCCGGGCCAGGGTCTATGGTAAATCTCCGGATCCATCCATCAGTCTTCAGCTCCGGTCCATTATCCTTGGTTACTCTCCGGACCCATTTGTCAGTCTTCAACTCCGGTCCAGTATTCCCGTTCCAGTAGGTCTGGGTAGGTTGAATGATTGCGGCTCCATCTGTATGTTTATGTGCAAGGGATGTACATGTGCAGGAGGTTGTATATGTGAATATATATAGGAGGGGTGTATATTGGGGAGGGTTGTGTGTGTATATATATATATGTTTGAAGGGGTCAGTGCGGTGGTGAGGCTGTGTGCGACGCTAGAATTTTTAAGAAATATTTTGAGGATCTCTCACAAAATGTTGGCAGTTAAAGAGTTAATATGGGCTCAGGACTGTGGACCTGTCTAAAAGGAGCTCATCAGAGACCTTGGCCTAGTTCCCAGGGTCACCTATTATTCCCCTATCGGGACAACACTGCTGAGCTTAATGCCCCTGATTTACAAATGGGCCTAGCTATTAGGGCTTTGGGCCTATTGCCTGCGATTAGGGCCTCGGGGGCCAGGTGAGGGGGTCACAGGTGGACCCGGGTTAGTGTACTGCCGGGCAAGGAGGGTCCGACAACTACCTGGCCATGGGCTGAGAGTGCCCGACTATTATGCCCGCAGGCTGAAAGGGCCTGGCCATGTCCCACGGCCTAATGTCTGAAACCTGGTTGTCTAGGGAGCGGGAGCTGCTTCTGGATCTTCTTGATTCGGGAGCTCTTCGGTGCTCCATCCCCAACGTCGCTCCTGCTTCTGCTTGACATTAATTACCGGGGGCAGGGCCATGATTGCCTCCCGAATGGAGGGAAATTTCAAATGCCGCAGGTGGCATTTCTGATTAGTGGCCTGAATGGTGCCAATTTCAAAATGCCACTCCATCCGCCACAGTCTGGCGCTGGTGAACCAAAACAAGATCCCAGCCCCGGACACACATCGCTGCAGCCTGGTCAGCGTGGGGATCAAACAGCTGATCCCTGCGCTGATTACAGCTGCATCCAGCGGAGGACACAGCTCCCTCTATCCCTGCTGCAACTTCGGTGCTGGGAGCAGAGAAGCTGTCCCAGCAATGGGGCACACCTTTATTTATGTATACGAGAGGTATTTGCATGTAGAGGAGGGGGCGTATATCTGTGTGTATATATATATATATATATATATATCGATAGAGGAAAATTGATAGAGGAAAATATTGCTATATTATATAGCAATATTTGGAAAATATTTGGAAAATATTGCTATATTATATAGCAATATTTGGAGAAGCAGTGCCTGCTTCTCCAAATATTGCTATATATGGGACTTTGCTGCCTTTAAAAGTGTATATATATATATATATATATATATATATATATATATATATATATATATATATATGGGAAAAGGGGGGGTCCGGCAGCTCCACTTATAAAGTTCCTCGGCGGGTGCCCGCTAGCAGCTGTGAGACAGCTATATACACAATATAGGGAAGAAGCAGCACTCCAGCCTTTAAACGAACTCGTGTTTTAATCGGTCACAGCAAACAACAGCAATGTTTCAATACAGGGTGAGGAAAATACACCCTGTATTGAAACGTTGCTGTTGTTTGCTGTGACCGATTAAAACACGAGTTCGTTTAAAGGCTGGAGTGCTGCTTCTTCCCTATATTGTATATATATATATATATATATATATATATATATATATATATATATATATGTGCATGTACAGGTGGGTGTATGCGTGTATATTTTGCAGTACTGTATGTATTTATATAGCAGGCCTTTCACTGTTTAATTGCAGCTCATGCATGCACACTGTCCATGTAAATGGGTTGGGGTTAGCATCCTGGCAGATGGGATCGTAGCACTTGAAACACAGATGTCAGCATCTCCACTAATGCTTGAAGACCAGCACCAGAGTATCAACATCGATAAGGATGCCAGAGTCAGAATCATGAGCACAGGAATCCAGAATGTAAATATGCGGGGAGGGTTAAAGGAGGGCAAGACTTATGCTTAATTAATGGTGGGAGACTTAGGGTTAGGGAGGGAGAGGTTAGGTTTAGGTGGCAGGGGCGATTTAGGGATATGCTGAGGTTAAGGGGGGCATGGGGAAGGTAATAGTACTTACTGAACCCCTTTCGGGCAGGGGCGAATTTATGGGTCAGGCCGCCCCTAGGCACAACATTTTTGTGTCCCCCCCCCCCTATTAACTGTAGCCCACCTCAATATTTTTTAAAGCACTCTGGACTGCTCACTGTACGGAGGACCCGGAGGGAGGGAGGCACATATTAGTACAGTGATTAGCAGCACAGTGTCTCCGTCAGTCTCTCTCATACTGTGACTGACTAAGCGCAGGGAGGATCTGCGCACCACTCAGCTGCTGGATACACAGCAGCCAATAGACTGTGTGTGTGGAGTAGCCAATGGGCGGGCGCAGGGGGACCGTCGGACCCAGCCACTAAGCGGCGATGTAATGTGCATGGAAGAGTGGGTGCGCAGTGACAGGTATCGAGCGGCGCTGCCGTCTACATATGATAATTCATGTCTGCGGTGACGGCGCTCGTCACTCGCCACTGCCCACCCACTGTGCCATGCTGCTATTTAACAGAATGTCAGCCTGCCTGCCGCCCTTATTTGGTGCCGCCCAGAGGTCGGTGCCTCACAGGCCTAGGCACAAATCCGGCCCTGCTTTCGGGACTTCCTCCTTGTGGGATGCAGGTGATGGTCTGTATTATTCCATGTAAACATGCTTGAAAATTGTGTGTGCGTAATACAGTTGGCGCTGCTGTTGCATAATGTATATAAAGGGTGCTACTGTTTGGATAAATGTCACAAACAGATACCACTGTGCAGTGTAAGGTTATTTAGTACTATTATGTGGTTACACCCCTTCTCCATAAAGTCACACATCTCAATATATCCCCTAAGAGGTGCCAAAATATATATGCGCTAACCCAAAAAATCAGGCTTGGGCTGGCTCTCTCTGTTTGACACAGGGAGTATGCACGTGTAATTGTGTATAATCACGCACAAGCCCCAGAGGCTTTCTTTTGTTCAACAGCGACATCTGTTGCTGATGGTAAGGACCTTTTTCTGGTGCACACTGCAAAATTTGCTGCGTTGCGTGTGGATGAATTGCTGCCCGACGCCCCTAGCTCGCCAAGTTACCCCGCTCAACTGAGAATAGATGTTTAGCATAAACATCTATCCGCATCCTTGGGTGCGGGGGCCAAATCATTTGATGATCGGCGACCATCAAATGATTTGGAAGATGCACGCAGATGTAAGACACCGCTCTGGTGTCTTACATTTGCATGCTCTCTGTACGGGGATAGGCCGGGCAGCTGACATACGCTGACATCAGCAGCATGCACCCACTTTACAGACACATTTACATGGGAATTCCCATGAAACACTGTGCGCTCCCATTACTGCGACCCCTCGCCGCCACCTCACACCCCTGCTAGATGCTCACACTATGCATCTGTACATGCGCATAAATGCACAGATTCTTGTTTTCATGCATGTGAGCGAGGAAATTAGAATAACCACCTAATACCCCTTTCAGACAGAAAAGTCTGAAAATCCTAACAGCTAGTTACCTTTGGCAGGGTAAAAATACTGTATATGGTTAGTTGTTGATTCGTGCAGGCGTATGAGGTGAAAGCCAGAAGAGCAGTGTGGATAAAGTGAAAATAACAGAGCTGTGCACCAAATGACTGAAGGTGAGTAGAGTTTGTTGATGCTCTAGCAGTGGTTGACCTAAAGACATGAAAGGAATAAGATAAACTTTGTTGTACATACAGGAAAATCTTTAGCTTGATATCCCAGCAGAGTGCTATAGGTGGGAACTGGAACAGACTGGAACTGTTGGGGCACAGCTTGGAGTGAGTTGAGGATGTAATGGAGACTGAACTGAATCTTGAGTAGTAGCCTAATGATTAGTCAGGGAGTTCAATATTAGACTTGAAGTGGAGAACTGAGTAAAATAGCCTTGTAACTGGATAGAATACAGTAGACTGTTGGATAGGATATGGGACGGTAGTTGGATTTGAGTCGGTAACTCATAGGATTGGTGCAGGACTGGTAGCAGGACAGAAGAGATGCGAAAACCAGGCTTGAACTGGACAGGTGACCAGACTGGAACTGGTAAGATGAATGGACTGGAACTAAACTAAACTAGCATGAATTGAAACAGCTCTGGCAAGGGGACTGGAAACAGGCAGGCAGGGCAGCCGAGAGGGGGGGGCGGGTACTAATTACCCAGGCCCAGGCTTGCTGGTGGGGCCCCACAGGGGCTCTGGTCCGACCCCTCTCTTCCCCCTCCATCCCACCCGGGTAGCAACAGCGGCACACACTTCTACAGCATGTGCTGTGCTGACAGCAGGCTCAGCATGTATCAGCACAGCGCATGCTGTAGGTGTGTGCTGCTACTGAGATTACAGTTTTTAGAGTTTTATTTCACCCTCCTCTAAACATTTTGGGGGTGTGGCCTAAGTGCGGGAGGTGCCCCCAACCCCACACTTAGGCCATGCCCCCAAAATTTTACAGGGGCCCGGCATTCCTCATCGGCTGCCCTGCAGGCAGGTTCCAGCTACGGAGTCTCTCTATTAACAAAAGTGGAACTGGTAGGCAATGAAGACTAAAACCCTGTACACGGGGGACTTTAGCCTGTGCTAAGCGATGTAGTTTAGCACCGATAACTCAGCACACATCACTGATATACATGCTATGCACCAGTGATGTGTGCTGAGTGATCTGTGCTAGTGTTTCTTGAAGGATAGTGACACATGTGATAGTGAAACACGAGAGCGATCTATGATTCATTTTTCATAAAGCGCATGTCTCCACCCCCTTGTCTATATCGTATGCTGGAGGTTGGCCTCCCTCCGCAGAGACCAGCAGCTTTAGATTAGATAAATTCCTATCAGGTGAGCACCCACCTCTTCCACATGCTTAGAAAAATGGTTTGTACCGGCGCTGGCTGAAACATACACTTGAGCGGTATATTGTTATAAATTTTACTAGTTAAATCACAATATTTTACAAATAAATAAAAAGATATACATTTATAATAAAAAAAAATATTTAAAAAAAAAAAAGATGACTAATTTGTAGGGCTTAGTCTCTTCATACAAATTGGTGGTATATAAGGAATGAGAAAGTTATAACCAGCTGAATAAGGTAAGATATATTACCATCCTTGTAGATATAATTTGTATTCCAAGGGTTAATTTTGACCAATTGTTCCCAGTGCTCTGAATTTCAATGAGCTCAGGATTCCCTTATGGCTCACCTAGGTATCCAATTCAGGGATTATACTGAATCCCACAGCCGCAGCTTGATTCCTGGATCCAAATATGTGGTGTGCTGGTAGCAGGGATGGTTGGTGTAGGTCTCTGGGATGGGTTACCCCTTAGCTGGTCAACGCGTTTCCCCGGTAAAGTAAATATCCGGCTTCCTCAGGAGCAAGTGTGAGTCTTCCACATGCTTCATAACACTTTCACACATCTATTTTTCTGGGTGCCAGAAGAGTCACTGACAGACTACATCACGCTGGTCAGTATACCGACACCGAAATCCCAGCTGTTCAACTGCCTGTCATGTCATAATCCCAGGTGAGATACTGAGGGAAATTTACTAAGCTCAAATGAGTCTCAGTCTTAGCTGGGAATCCCACATAGGAAATTTTCTTAACCCGAAAAATCAGCTGCTTTAGTAGATAGACCATTGGCCAAACTTGGCAGGACTTTCCATAGGCACAAGTACAACTAATTCATATGAGCAAAGTCGACCATTAATTCAGCTCAAAATATGAATGGCAAATGGATCATCTTTTGCCATTTGAGTTTGCAAAAGCATGAACAGATCACTAAGATTTGTGCAATGCTTCTGTATGTTAAAGTAAAATAAAGAACTGAAAAAATAAATGACGTGGGTGTTCCCCTTCCTAAGCATAACCAGCCCTGGGCTCTTTGAACTGGTGCTGGTTCTAAAATTACAGGGGAAAAAAATTGGCTAGGGGGACCAAGAGACGTAGGGGTCCCCTGCACTTTTAAAACCAGCACTGAGCTCAACTAGTCAGTAAGGTTACACTGGTGGACACTTTTATATTGGTCCCTGAGGCAATAGCATTAATCCCAACTAGTCAGCCCTGGCCGTGGTCCCTGGGGAAGTTGGAACCCCAATAAATGAATCCCCTCAGGGCTACCAAGGGCCGGGCTGAAGCCTGGGTATGTCCCCGGCACCCCCTGGTTGATAGCTTTTGTGTAAATATTAGAATAAATATTGTTTTTGGCTATGGCTGTGAAAGACCCTGCAAGATTCCCCCGCATGCTTGTACTTGGAGAACCACAAGTACCAGCATGTGGAACATGTGGTCCTTGTCCAGTAGAATTCATTAAAGGAACCTGTAAAAAAAAAAAAATACGGTACTCACCAAATCCATTTTAGATTGGTCCTCTTTTTTCCATGTAGGCATCCAGGGATAAAAAATCTGAAACGCAAAAAACCCAGTCCACGAAAACTGAAGGGAACACATGAATTCACATGGGTTTCCTCCTGTGACTGCTGGGTCCCCGCATGACCTCTGTCATTAAGAGGACCCAGCAGCCAATCAGGGAATGCCATGTATTTATCGTTCCCATGATTGACTGAGCTCTGCTGAGCTGTTTCTTAAAGCTGAGCTCAGTGTATAGTTACATCAATGAAGAAATTCACACTGTAAGTATACAAGGGAACTTTGTGGTTTGCTAAAACCATAAAGTTCATTTAGATCATGTATGTGGCCTGACCTAATTGACCTTGTGGTCAGACCACATACTAATTGAAACTTGTGGTTTAGCTAACTGTAAAGTTCTCATGTATACTTACAATGGGGATTTCTTCCCTATATTAAATTTACACCAAACTCCACTTTGAGTGGCTGATCCAAGTGATGCTTCAGGTTCCGTTGCATTTTGCTGCAGTAAACTTGGCAGCCAAATATTAATGACCACCAGGAAATATGAATCCTGAGAACATCAGAACACGGCAGTTTAGTAAATAAGCTGCATTCTTGGACACAAAACAGACCCGATCCTGTTTGTATCCAGCCAAGTTGCTTATCTGCAGAAGCTGACGATCTTAATAATTTTGCCTCACTGTGTTCAGTGTTGTAATGTTAACAGGGGTCTTTTGCTCACATATCACATGGAAGGTAAAGAACACTGCTTCCACTACCTTCACCCTATCCCATGACTTACCCTTATCCATCTACTCTTGCAACAATACAAAAATCTTCCTCCTACATCCTCCTACTGCTCCTAACCCCTGGTCGGCAGTAATCTGTCACACCTCCTACCAACACTGGTGGCAAGACTAACTACCTTAGCCAAGACTTGTTGGAGTGGCCGGGCTTGTTGGTGGGACCGGGGCTCAAGTCAGCTCTCTACAGTCTACACGGTGGGCCTTATTCTGGTTGGTGCGGCTGGGCCGTACGCGTACGTTCCGGGGTTTTTCATGATCTGCGCATGCGTACAATCGCCAATGCGCAGGCGCGAACACTCCACAACGCTTACGGACGGGTCTCTCCGTGCGAAAAAACCTGTACGCGAGAGTACGGGCATTGGGGGCGGCATAGGGGCGTGTTGAGTGGAGCGGCCGAAATAATGAGGGAAAATGGGCGTAAATATGGGCGTACACGGGGGTGTGCACCAAAAATGAACGGTGCTACTACCGCACGATCGCCTAAAGCACCGTTCATTTCGGACACAAAACAGGCGGCCGCCAACCGCCACCTCAGACCACCCCTACAGATACCGCATGCCAGCGTGCGCCTGGGTTTGCTAATTTACGCTGATTACTACTCAAACACATACACCTGAATGTAATAAGCAATGCTGCAGTCTATTAAGTCAAAACCATGATTTCACTACCTGCAAGCCACACACAGCACTCAAACACATTGGAAGCTTATCTTTCTATACTTCTCTACATTTAAAGGTTTGTTTAATTTAAGGTAAGAATCTTTTTAAGACCTGCTTATATATGCTAAGGTAGGTATTTGTTAAACAGTTATACACATTCACTACGTGCTTTCATAGACTTTACACAGTAGCACACTCAATCTACACAAGTCGACATGTGTCAACGTGTTCACTCTAATACAAACATAGGTTTTGTATTTATGATACAATAACATAAACCACATCTAACACCTACAAAGTATGTTTCAGCAATGTTTTAAGCCCATGCCCACTATTTTGCACACAATCTTTGTATAGTACCCAAAATACAGAACTGTACCACTATCTGATCTGCTATGAATTGGATTTTACTACACTCTGGATGTAAGATGCCACCAATCACATTATTGCACTCACATCTCTCTAACAAAGGATTCCTACATCTGCTTATGACACTGTAAAATCATATATATTTAAAAAGTTATACATGTTTGTTCACAAGCAATTTTCTCATGTTTGGCCGATTCACACATATTTTTAGGGAGGACACATATGCATACCTCCCAACATTTGCCTTGAAGAAATCGGGACACTCGCGCGGCGAAGCCGCGCGAGCGCCCGAAAAGGGGGCGGGGCGTATGTAAATGAGGGCGCGGCTTATGCTAATTAGCCGCGACCTCATTTTCATACGAGAATAGACGCTGTGCGCATGCGCACAGCGTCTATTCTACTAGATTAGGGGGTCTCCCAACTGCCACCCCCCGCAGCGGGACAATGCCTGCCGCGGGTGGGACAGAGGGACAGGACCCGAAAATCGGGACTGTCCCTCTAAAATCGTGACAGTTGGGAGGTATGCATATGCATTCCTACACAAATGTACCTTTTGACCCTTGTTTGTCTGCCTCACCCACTCCATGAGGAAAGCATTGTTCTGGACCTGCTTTTACCTACTACTGTAGGAGCTACCTCACCTGCACACAAACTGCTTTCTCACCTATTAAGTTGCTCTGCACATGTGCTGACACAAACTAATTAGCAGGGAAAAGTTGGATAGGAACATGGGAATGGCCATGGAGAGGGTTACACATGGGAAACTTCTACCACACTTCAACAAATGTTCAAAAATACCCTGGTCAGTAAGTACACATAAATGTAGTATTTGTTTCACACAAGAAATTACACATACAACAATTTTGTTTTAATTGGTAAAATAAATTTATTTGCTGTTCAGCATCACATCTTATTTGACACTTTAATGTCATAAATCAAATAAACAAATAAAATAGACACAAAAATAAAAAAGAGCCAGAACAAGAGGTTGCATATCTCCAAACATGTGTTACCCTGCAAATGCAATGGTGAAAGAAATGGGGACACCAGAATACGTACTGCAACAACCAGGGTGAATACTAAGCAAGATACACACCACCAAAAATTTATCCTGCATTTGTAGAGGTCAAAATAAGAACTTTAATGCCCATGGCACGAAAATGGATCGATGGCCAACTCAGGAAGTGGATGTCCAGTGCAATTTAAACATTTGGGGTCCAACCACAGAGGAAGTGAACCAGGTCTCATTATTTGGGCCCTTTTTTCCCCTTTTTAGATGGGGCCTTGGGGACAGGGGCCTTTGGCTCAGATGGCTTGCGGCGTCTTCCCCTAGTGGACACAGGAGGGTCAGCAGAGGTGGAAGGTTGGGGAGCAGCTTGGGGTGGGCCAGCAGATGGGGGATTGTCCCTTAGGGACCTGGCGGTGGTCAGCAGCTCCGCAAGAATTTCATTCTGGCGGCTGAGGTGTTGGCCAATGCTTTGCATGCCAGCCGCCAGAGTGTCATTCATGCGGTTGAAGGCCTCACACTGCTGCCTGTTTGTGGCCTTCCAATCCGCCAGAAATTCCCCAACCTGCTGCTGACGGACCGCAGCATCCACCCCTTGCTTCTCGATCCTCTCCAGCATCACCATCACGCTGGCATCCCATGTCTCCTGTGGCTGGGGGTGTCGTCTTGGTGGAGGCTGGACCACTTGCTCCACCTGTGGCTCTGCAGAGGAAGATGCTGCCGGTTCATCCTGGGTTTCTGCTTCTTCTAGGATAATAATTGAAAACAATGTCACCATCACATACGCACAAAAAAATATCTTTCAAAATACAATGCATTACTGTGACTTACCATCAAAAGCAGCAGCAAAGACCTCCGCCGGGAGCTCACTATCCATATTGGATATCCCCCTGACCTCGGCCACATCAATGACATCCAAGGCGTCCTGCTCCAGGGGGGTATACTCCAAATTATCTGGCATAGGCCCCCTCCCGGTGGACATGCTGTGGTTGTACCGGTCAGTCATCTTCCTCTTCAGTGTCGTTTTGAAGTCTGTCCACCTACAAGTTTAAAAATACAAATATCACCATGAGATATGTGCACCACTGTGCTACGTGACATTTCCTAGTGTGGGTGATCTTATGTTTTTTAGCCATATGTGTCCCACACACACATTAATGTCTCCATTAGGAGGCATTTCAGTGTCTCATCTCATTCATTAGGCCACTAAATGCACATACATAGATCACTATGCAGAAATGACATCATCCATGGCCAAATTATGCACCTCCACCTGTTGTGAAACTACACATTCCACCATAGCTTGACAGTGTGGTTATTATGGAGTAATTTAACTATGGGATGGCATACTGGGATGTGTAGTTTCTCACCAGCTACATGTGCACAGTTTGGTCATTCTTGTTTCAGTAGCATCATATGGAACATGTTACAACAACTCTTTCAAAAACACACTTTCTCTTGTCCCATCACATACTTCACATACTTCACATGAGCAGAACTGTGCCCATAACCTCACACCACACCAATGGTGCATGTTTTATATATAAATGTGGGTTATTAGACATGGTTGTGTTCACATGTGACATTGAAGTGTAGCACTATCTACAAACACACCTTTCTATTATTCTCAAAACATACATGTAACATATGTACACACATATGACATTATCAGGGGGACAAACACACTTGCCTTTTCTTCACCGCTAGCCAATCTCTGATCACTGGTGACACCTGGTTCACTTCCTCTGTGATCTTCTCCCAAAGGTTTCTCCTTGCACTGGCACCCGGCTTCCTGGTTGTCAATTCGATCCATTCGTGTGCTCTGGGCACTAAAATTCGCAATTCTGCCTCTACAAATGCAGGGTTTCTCTTTTTGGTGGTGGTATCCTGCTCAGTCCTCACCCTAGATGTTGCAGCTCGTTTTCTGGTGGCCCCAGTTCTCTCACCATGCACCTGCTGGGTCACACCTGTTTGGAAAGATGCAACCTCTTGTTCTGGCTGGTTGCTTGGCCCTTGTGGAGCTGGTGGAGGTTGAACAGGGCCTGTTAGTGAGGGGCCCGCTTGGTCTTGCAGGCTACATCTCTCTTGGGCCCTCCTTCTCCGCTCCTGTTCCCTCTTCTGCAAAGCTTCAAGCAGGGATTCTGCTGTAGCTCTCTGTAGAGCGTCCTCAGCTGCGGAATCGTCTGAGCTAGACATGTTTGCAGCAATTCTGGCCTGCATCTGACTGAATATTTATATGTTAATCTCCCGCCATGAACAAGGGGGCGTATATTTTTCCTCGCAATGTAGTTGCTAATTTACGCCGATATTTCCCGCCGATAATTGCCGCTTAAATTACGCAGGTCTCAACGCACCTGATCAATCACCTGTATATGCACATACACAGGTTGTGGAGCATTGTGTGCTACATCGTGAAATGTGTGCACCTGTCATTCCAATGATGAGTGTTGTCAGCTGGTATCTGTTGGAGTTTGTGTATGCTTTGTGAGTCACATTTCAAAACATCACGTTATAATGCTTTCCTTACATATGTAATGAGTATGAAATTGTCATACACCAACATGTTGCATTGTGCCTTTTTTAGCAGCGTATTTATTAGTAGACGGTTGCGTGTATTCTTTTCCGCACACTGTATATACAGTACGTCTCTCCATGGAAATCGGTGTATTGTGCCCCTTTTAGCAGCGTATTTATTAGTAGACGGTTGCGTGTATTCTTTTCCGCACACTGTATATACAGTTCCTCTCTATACATTGAATGCATGCTGTTGGTTATGGTGTGTGTATATCGGAACGGTCCGCGTAAGTTTCTATTCGCATCCAGTTTGTTAATGTAAGAAGGATTAATAAAGTTAATACTAAACAAACAATTTTTTACACCAATCAGCAAGCACCAAAAGTGATATATGTACCTGCAATTAATAACTGCGCCATTGCCACTATGACTTCAACCAGGGCTAGCGCGTTTTCGACCCAGGAGCTGGTGGCCTTGGTTGAGGTCATGGACCGTCGGCTGGGGCCCAGGGGCCCATATGTGTCCAACATGGACAAGCGGCGGGCGTATAATGCTGCCCGCCGCCTAATATACACCCGGACCGGCGTACAGAGAAGCCTGGCCCAAGTCGAGCGGCGCTGGTCTGACCTGCGCCGGCGCCAGCCAGTCATGCTGAGTTCCATTCGCCGCCATATTGCCCGATGTAAGTTTTTATTAACTAGTATGTCTGCGTTTTTTTTCAAATGATTTCTGTACTTTTTATAAATATGTTCCTGAGTATGTGGGTGTATATGGGTGTATAGGGGGTGTATAGGGGGTGTATATGGGGTGTATAGGGGGTGTATAGGGGTGTATAGGGGGTGTATAGGGGGTGTATATGGGTGTATAGGGGGTGTATATGGGGTGTATAGGGGGTGTATATGGGTGTATAGGGGGTGTATATGGGTGTATAGGGGGTGTATATGGGTGTATAGGGGGTGTATATGGGGTGTATAGGGGGTGTATATGGGTGTATAGGGGGTGTATATGGGTGTATAGGGGGTGTATATGGGGTGTATAGGGGGTGTATATGGGGTGTATAGGGGGTGTATATGGGTGTATAGGGGGTGTATAGGGGGGTTTAAGTAGTTGCTCAGTTTTTGGGTGTAGCATATCAATTAGTTTGCATGATAAATGTCTGAAATATAACAGCAATGATAATTTGTAAGGTTATGAGCATGACTAATGTGAATTTTTCTTTCCCCCATTTTTATGAAACCCAACCTTCGATTTCTATGCCATCAACATGAACATTTCAGCACGGGCAATGGCACGCATAGAAGCCCGGGAGGAGGCAGCCCGGGAGCAGGCAGCCCGGGAGCAGGCAGCCCAGGAGCAGGCAGCCCAGGAGCAGCCAGATGAGGAGGAGGAAGAGGAGGAGGAAGAGGAGGAGGAAGAGGAGGAGGAAGAGGAGGAGGAAGAGGAGGAGACAATGGGTCCAGCTGGGGAGCACCAAATTTCCACATCCCCTTCCACCAGCCACTCCCCTACCCCCACCCACACCCCTACCCCCACCCCCTCCCCAACCCCCACCCACACCCCTACCCCCACCCCCTCCCCAACCCCCTCCCCAACCCCCACCCACACCCCTACCCCCACCCCCTCCCCAACCCCCTCCCCAACCCCCACCCCCTCCCCAACCCCCACCCACACCCCTACCCCCACCCCCTCCCCAACCCCCACCCCCTCCCCAACCCCCACCCCCTCCCCACCCCATTTCCAACCCCCCTACACCTCTCCACCACCCACCCCCAAACCTCTCCAATCCCCACTCCAACCCACTACCAGTATCCCAAGTCCTATCCCATCCCCCTTGCTTCTGACCCCCCCAACCACTGCACACCCAACCAGCGGCGAGCAGGATGGCTCAACTAGCCGTAAGTAAATAATGTGTCTAATGTTTACCTACACATTTCTACACATAAACAATCACAACAACCACATATGTGTATCCAACATCAACATTAGTTGCAACATATCACTGCAGGGCGACCATGAGGTGTGGCCTGTCCTTCTCCAGGAACAAGGGTCCCCTTGGTGGTTTTTTGGAGTGTGGCCATGGCTCACCCCTTGAATAATTGACATAACAGTACATCCAATGAGATATCCGACATTAGTGGTGTTGTAGTTATGTGGGTCCAGGTGTTGGGTAACTCCACTTCCCAGCATGATGTGCAACATTAATTTATAGATTGTTTTGTTCATAGTGTGTGAGGCCATGCGGATGCATGCTTTACAAACATAGCTTTAGGCCTATAATTTGTACAGCAATGTCCTAAATTTAAAATATTAAGGAGTGCTTAAGCCGCAACAATGTCATAACCCTTAAATAGCACAGCCTAATTGTGAGGTTAGAGGTGAGTCCCCCAAAACAAAATTACCAATTGGGATACAGAAAACATTCATCCAAGAAGGAGTAATTTAATTAATGTTATTTACTATGTACAGTATGTGTGTAGTTTTTAGTACTGTGTTTACATCAGACCCATCTTCAATGTAGTTAAAAAATGTATGTGGCCTTCACACATAACTCACAACTTCTTATTATGTACAAATACAACAAACATTTGTGTATATTATATATATATATTTTTTTATCCCTTCACTACAGACACTGAACAGCACCAGGAGGAGGTGGACAACATTTTGCGGGAGATATTCCTGACGTTATTTTATTTGAATATTCTTTTTTTACGTTTGGAGGCTCTCATTTAATTTATTTTTATTCCCCCCCCCCCCCTTATTATGTTTGTACTAAATAAAAGTTTTTGTTGAGTTAGAAGTTGGCTGTGTTTTTAATCATAAATATGTTATAGGGTTTGTAAGGGTAGGTACATACAGATGTGTAATGTAAGTTATATTTGTAATTTGAGGTGAGGGGTAACGATTGCTGTGTGAATGTGTTTGTTTTTGAGTTAAATAACACATAGTGAAAATGCATGAATATTCGATTAAAACATCACACATAACATCAGGGTAGGTATACATGGTAAAAAAATCAGATCAAACTAATTAGGGACATAATTTAGTACATACACACAAACACCAACATAAATTTATTTACAAGTAAAAGCAATGTGGGGACACATAGATAGTGATTAAAATGCCACATTAGAACATAACAAATATACATGTAATGAGGGTTAAAATGTTGTTTTATTAGGGTCTTTATTAAGGTAGACAATTGAGTTAATAGAAAACAATAATTGATTAACAATTAGAATAATTAATTAATTGTCAGAATTGTAGTTGAAAGGCAAGATTTGCAGGTCCATATATGTGAAGGGTATGCCAGCGTGCACGGACGTACGCTCACTCTCACGAGCGGTGACATAAGCTGAGTTTTCTATTGAAAACAATATGGACCCGTCCGTGCAAGCTGGCGTACGCTCAGATAGCCGCAAGAAGTCGGTGGGAAGACGGACGAGAGACGTCCGTAAACGGTGGCGTACGCTCTGTTGTACGCCAGTTGTCGGTGTGTAAGGGCTGGTCCGTCCGTGTACGTTGGCGTACGCTCAATTGTACGCCACTCCCCTTCGACGTTGTTTCTGGCCGTACGTATGCGGCTGATTTGTGGGTGGACTTAACCCCAACGGCCGCGTACGGAGAGCGTACGTTAATAGTGAACGTACGCACGTTTGGCCGCTCCGATCAGAATAACCTCCGGTATGCTTTCTTTGGTCTGGGAAGCAGGTCCATCCGCCTATGTGGTGCCATCCTGCCAGTGATATTTTCCAGTAGATGGCACCACACAGTGAAAGACAGACTCTGGCACTTCGCTCTCCAGTGCTCATGTGCCATTTTCCTGAATAAAAGGAGAATATATCAGTGCAGGCTGAATAAAATATATATATATTTCTCAATTCAAACAATTTATTCTTAACAATAAAAATTCACACTTAAATGTATAGTAATAAAAAAACATTTTATTAGGCGTGAAGAGGTTTGGGGTGTGGCCTATAAGCACGGGAGCATGGTCTATTCCTGCAAGGCCACATCCTGTTTTTGCCGCTGTGGGGGCATGGCTAGCAGCTCTCCGAGCTGCTGGCTGTGTCCCCAGACCCTCAGGCAGCAGAATAGATGCTGTGCGCATGTGCACAGCATCTATTCACAGATGACAGGGGGGCTTCCAACTGCCCCCTTCTGTGGGACACTGTCTGGAGGGGCTGCGCATCTAGATGATCGTTTTCATGATGGTTGTGGGATTTGATGGTTGTGTGCTCTATTTCATTTGCGATATTGAAGTTTTCTATTTGACAGCATCTACAGTAGATGCAATATTAGAAGTACAGTTTTTTGGTCACTGCAAAATGTGCGATGTTTCCTGTAAATCGCACCGTGATTTGCAGGAAATCATTTTTTGCTGTTTGTGACCAAAACAATCGCACTTTCCCCAAACATAGAACCCAACTACGTTTGCCCCTACATATGCATTTCATTTTCATTTGAAACTACATGACAGACACGGAATACAGTTGCGAGGTCAACACTATGAAGGTCGACATAAATTAGGTCAACAGGGCTTAGGTCGACACATGAAATATGTTGACATGGATAAGGTTGACAGGGTCTGAAGGTCGAAACGACCACAGTCAAAAGGTTTTTCATGTTTTTGTTAGTTGACATGTGTCAACAGGCGGTATGTCACACCCTACCATCCACTAGGGTATGGAGGGAGACACGTAACACTGATACGGTTTCATCTTGACTTACACCGACATTCGGGCCAAAAAAAAGTTTAAAAAACGAATGTCGACTTTTTGGCTGTCGACCTTCTGATTGTCAACCTAATGCCTGTGTCGAACTTCCGACCCTGTTGACCTTAGCCATGTTGACCTACAGTATTTCATGTGTGGTCTAAACCATGAGGAATAGGAGGGATTTCGTGGGTCGCACAAGACACAATGAACAGAATGGACCCCCTTAATTGCAATGTTCAAGACAAATAAGTATTACATGTGGGGGTGTGCTACCTTGGACATAGGTTAAACAGGTATAGAAGACAAGAAAGGATGTCCTGTGTCGGTGCACCAAAATAGGGATAGAGATAAAATCTAACTTTTATTAGTACATTTAAGAACTGCGAGATAAAAAACATACAATAACAGACAAGGGTGGGATATAACACTCTTTAAAACTAAGGTGGCGGGCTGGTGATTGTAGTGGAATATGATATATGTACTGTTTTCACTTGGAACCATGTGCTAGTGGTCCGTACAGGGGATAACCTGTGCGGGCCAGATGATGGTATTGATTACACGGGCGGGTTAGTTAACCTCTTTATTGGGTGCTCTGTAACCAATTTATCGCTAGTAGAAGTTAATTACTAAAGAAGCAAAATATTAGGACGTGGTGCCACAACTGGTAGAGGTTGGTATTCACTATGAATGTATAGGCCAAAGTTAGGCCAGTGAGATACCTTCCGTGATTACCGTCCTTGAATGCTGAACGCCCCCTGTGAGCACACTCTCTCAGATCGCAACTATTGCTCCCATTGGCTGCAACGCTTGCCTAATACGGGAGTTTATGTGCCGTTCTGGAGTGCCCCAGGATTGTTTCACTGTGCCAGTCCTATGGAGTCGCCTCCAGGGGGACCTAGCTGGTAACAGTGAAAGCCCTTACAAGGGCTAAGGCGATAGCGCACAGGTTAAACAAAAAAATATTTTTACATTAATATGAAAATAAACAAACAGCTACAATCATCTGCCTGCGCACCGCTAGCCGGCACGCGCTTCGCAGATTACAGCTTCCCTGAGGAAGCTGCACCGACACAGGACATCCTTTCTTGTCTTCTATACTGGTCTAAACCATGTCAACCTTTAGTGGTCGACCTAATGTATGTTGACCCTATGACCTATACCCAACAGACACATGGGTAAAATACTATTTCATTGAAGGTGTAGCAGGCCCTAATTCATACTTGTCTACTTTTGTACCCTGGCCATTCCAGGAGGTAGGCAACCCTGTATAAGTAGCCCATTGAAACATTATTTAAAATCCATGTAGCCAGATGCATTGTTTTGCTTTATAATATTCACCGTCACAGATGCATAATATGGGTTAGGTGAAATCAGGTGGGCTCACTAAGTAGTGGTCATTCCCTTCCTAGCAAGCCCATACACCCACCTGCTGCACAACCAAAACACCCCCCCCCCCATCTGCCAAATTCACACAGAATCATACAAGTGTATGTGTACCCAAACACTTCCCCACGCATGGGGAGTGAAATCATTCAAGGCAACAAAGATCCTGAATCGGTCCCAGGCTGTGGGGGACTAACCCAACAATCAATAACCTCCTGCAGCGTCCGGGAGGGTAGGCAAATATGGATTAGAAGAATGTGGTGACGACGAGAAATGAGATAACGGTACTTGTTTCCTAGCACGGCCACACCGATTTACATCGGGGTGGTCGTGTCGGAAAAATCGCGTCGATCGCATCGCATGCGATTTGGTCGCATGCGATGCGATCGACGCGACCGACCCGATTTTTTGATCGAATTAAATGTGAATCGGGTCCCTGGGACCCGATTTTACATTGGATTCAATGTAAAATATTCCCTAGACCCCCAAATTTTACAACGTAAACCCCACCCCACGATAGACGCCAACCCGAAGCGTGGCGAGCGGCGGCGGTGCGCGTCCTCCGACCTTTTCATTCCCCTACTATCCACGTCGGCGTGGAGTTGAGAATATATAGTGTGGCGAGCGCAGCGAGCCACCGAGCCCGAAGCGTGGCGAGCGGACGCTTTCACACGCCACGCTTCGGGCTCGGTGGCTCGCTGCGCTCGCCACACTATATATTCTCAACTCCACGCCGACGTGGATAGTAGGGGAATGAAAAGGTCGGAGGACGCGCACCGCCGCCCCTCGCGGGCTCACTGCGCTCGCCACGCTTCGGGTTGGCGTCTATCGTGGGGTGACGACGGGGCCATATATAATGTGAAATGGGTCATATTGGCCCATTTCATATTTTTCACATTTTTTTCAATGTGAGATGGACTTAATCAAGTCCATCTCATCTTGTGCCATTATAATGGCACAAGACCGACGCGATGCTCACGATTTCAATGTTAAAAAATATTTTAACATTGAAGCCTATGGCAAAATCGCGGGCATCACGTCGGTCGCGTCGGGACCAATGTTAATGGTCCAGACCGACGCGATGCCCCCGATTTATTACCTTTGCCGGCAAAATGGACCTGATTTCAAAGGAAATCGGGTCCATCGTTGGGATTGTGTACCTTAACTTAAAGGTACACGATCCCAACGATTGTGGCCATGCTAGGAAACAAGTACCGAGATAACATAGTAAAACATAGTTACGAGACTCTCTGAAATAAAAACAATCCCCCTGAAGAGTCAATCTCCCTGATTTGACCTTAAGTCCACTTACAAGTGAAGCGGACAGGATGGTGTTACAATTACAATCAATGGTTAGCATTACTGGACATTGTAATGGTTAGCATTACTGCCTCACAGCACTGAGGACATGGGTTTGATACCCACCATGACCCTAACTGTGCATAGTTTGTATATTCTCCCCATGTTTGCGTGGGTTTATTCTGGGTACTCCGGTTTCCTGCCACAATCCAAAAACATACTGGTAGGTCAATTGGCTTCCAACAAAATTAACCCTAGAATGTCTGTGTGAGCGTGTACATGTGGTAGGGAATATAGATTGTAAGCTCCAATGGGGTATGGACTGATATGAGTGTTCAACTATACTCTGTAAAGCGCTGCGGAATATGTATTTGCTATATAAGAAACTGGTAATAAATAAATAAATAAATTACTGACAATTGTGTTGTTGGGGGTGGAAAACCTGAACTGTTAGGGGTTTGTGAGGAGCGAGTATAAACATTAGCTGTCCAGGGCTGGTAACTATTTAACAGCTAATACAGCAGGTTTACACTTATTACACTTTATAATAAAGCACACGTACAGCCAATCATATGGTATGATAATGCTGAGGAGGTTAAGGAGATATCATCTTGTTCTGTAAAATTCAGAACCACCTCTAGCTGCTTAAAACGGCCGCAGAGACGCAGTATTGCTGCTCTATGAAACTTAGCTCACAGTAATTCCTTAAATATGTGCTCTAGTTTTCAATAAACTTACCATCGGCAATCCTTATGCCCCAACACTTTAATAACTTATCTAATCTTATCTAACTTAACACTAAAATAAAGAGACAGACACAAGTGCTGGCGTTTCAATATGAATGTCAAATTTATTGATTGACAACTATTTATATTGATCTTATAAAAAGAGGGTGGCGGCCCTAAAGAACGGTCATAGAGAAAAGAAGGGTAAGATGACATCACACCATTCACACATCGTTGGTGTTCAACTCTCCCACGCAACCCACCCGTGCGGATTGTGTAGCCCATCCCCTGTCTAAGGGGCATGGGCTAGTAGCGTATCATTGACGGGAGAGCGCACCCCACTATCCTCATATCACTTCCATTTGAACAAGGACCGTTCTTTACCGCCACAAGCCAAGCCTTAGGCTGCAGCACTGCCACCCTAACAACGCTCAGCACTACTAACTAACAACAACAGAACTTCAAACTAAAAACCTCTAAACAGATCTTCCAGGAATATGGCCATTCCCTCAGGACTTAGATGGACACCGTCCGGCCTATACAGGGAACCCCGCTTATAGACGATGGAGTCATGCCTGATGACACCACCGCTATTCGCCAACAGGTACCGCTGCACCACAGCATTCACCTTTCTCCGTGCGCCATCCAAGCGGGGCCCTGACCTAGCATTCCTCCAGACCTGCTTGGGAATCATAGAGGACCAGACCAGTCGGCAGCAGGGGGGCGTAAATCTGGGACACAATATGCAGGTCTCTGATGATAATCGACCTCAGCTCCAAGGCAGTGCATCGGCCTAGATCGTTGCCGCCCAGGTGCAAAATTAGCACCTCAGAGACTCCAAAGTCCTGCACTGACCTTAGCAACAGACCCTGCAACGCTCCCCAAAGCATGCCTCGCACTCCCAACCATCGTACCATTCAAGCTTTCACACGCATACTCCCATTCAAACTTTCACACGCTTTTGATGCCCAGTGGACAAACGAGTCTCTGCGACCTGCAAAATGTAAACAGGTTAGGACGCATGCCATCAACATCTCACCGCTCTCAACAATTCAAACACACTGGAGAGGGAGAGAAGAGAAAGGAAACTGTAGCCGACCAGACCTTGAGGCACACTGCACAGAAAACCCCCCAGAGTAAACTATCCAGGACCCCATGTCAAATTGGAATTAGCCGAATTGTGCCCCCGGGGGAAAGTGGACCACATCAAGACTCCCGCTAAAGTGAGACGAGTACTTATGCGTCCAGTCGGCTACGGTCAGGCAGATAGACCAGGCCGAATGTATCTGCGGAACGCTGCCAAACGCTATCGACCCAGAGACTGTATCTCTGCATCGGATTGACCCTCAGCAGTGGCAGATGTGGCCGCCCCGATCCGAAAGGAGTGTGTTCCAAACTCCTTCGGATCTAGGCCAAGTGAGACCAGGGCACGTCCCAAAACGTGGCAGAACTGGTATTTTGTCAATGAAGAACCGTCCAAATGCATTAACCATGCCCCGGGGCAGTTGGGCCGCTTGCTATCACCACTGGGCAGATCCCTTCCACCGGGCACGGCTGCAATGACAGCCATTGACCTCTCCCAGCCTGATCTGTCTTAGAACGTCGCACCCGGCACCAAACCAAGTCGACCTGAATTAACACATCCTTTAACAACAGAGGCGAAGGTCAATGCCTCGACGGAGCTACCAGCTCGCCGACCCTGAAAGCTCCGTGGAAAGCCCAGGCGAAACAGTTGGACCTCATAATCGGAATGACAGACATCCCGCACTGCCCCCAATAAAGGAGGCAGCAGGGACACGTCAATGGGCCTCCTGCTATCTGGAGCTACAGGGGAAGCGCGCCGCCAGCCCTTCAAGGCCCGAGACACAAGAAAAGACCAACCGGGGTCCGATCTCCCATACAGCGATGAGAAGAACGACACACCGGCCAACAGCCATCTCACGGCCGACACTGACTGCCCTCCGGAGTACAAACCCCACACAAAAGCCAGCATGGCATCACTCCGGGCCTTACCTGCTTGGGACAGTCTGAATTGTTCCCATTCCAGCCAGTCAGCTTGGTAACAACGCAGCGTCCTAGGAGCAATAGCCCGCATGGCTAGTTCCTCCATGCCGGCCTGATGACCTGCCAAACATAAGGAGGACAGAGCTCACCAATCAAGTCGGCCCCTGGAGCCAGGGACCGAAACCTAGCCCAGTCACGCCTGGACAGGGCGTCGGCAATCGAGTTATCCCCTACTGGCACGTGCCTGGCAACAAAATGCAAGTTAATCTGCAAACATTTTAACACAAGGCGAGCCAGCAAACGCACTACCGGCAGCGAAGACGAGCTCTGCTTATTGATGGCCTGCACCACTCCCAGGTTATCACACCAGAAGGTGATGCAGGCATCGCGCAGTCGGTCGCCCCAAAGTTATAAGGCCACCACAATTGGGAACAGTTCAAGCAGTAGCATGTTCCTGGTGAGCCCCTCCCCTGCCCATTCATCCGGCCAGGTTGCAGCGCACCAAGAGCCATGCAGGAACGCGCCGAAGCCAATTTCCCCCGCAGCATCGTGTATAGCTGTAAGTCCCCACTGTTACTTGAAGGGCTAGGCCACAGCAACAACCCATTGAAATCGCGGAGGAAAGCCTCCCATACTCTAAGATCCCTTTTGAGTTCCACGTTCAGGCGTACAAAGAACTGGGGTCTATTTGGCCCGGCCATGGCGAGTTCCAGTTTTCGGCAGAAAACCCGCCCCATGGGGATAACCCGACACGCGAAGTGGAACAGTCCCTGTAGGGACTGCAGCTGGTGCACCCTGAGCTTGCCGGAGGCCAGGGACTGGGAGATCGCCCCCTGTAGCCGTACAAGCTTATCAGGAGGCAACCTGCAGCACCCGGCCTGCGTGTCAATCTCAATTCCCAAGAAAGACAGGCACGTAGTCGGCCCCTCTGTCTTGTCTGCCGCGATGGGGACTCCGAAATGGGAAAACAGCTGCTGCATTGCGTTCAGGAGAGCCCCACAGCGCGGGGAATCAGCCGGGCCAACGCACAGGAAGTCGTCCAGATAATGGGCGACCCCTGACTCGCCCGAACTCTCCATGACGCACCAATACAGGAAGCTGCTGAAGCACTCAAAATAGGCGCAGGACACAGAACAGCCCATGGGCAAGCAACGGTCTACATAAAACCCCGAAGGCAGCTTAAACCCCATGAACCTGAAGGAGTCATGATGCAGAGGCAGCAGTCTATTGGCCGACTCGACGTCCACCTTACCTAGCAATGCCCTCTTCCCGAAGCCGCGCACTATCGCTAAAGCTTTCTCGAAGGATTGGTACCGTACGTGACACAATTCCGCCGGAATTGCGTCATTCACGGACAACCCCGGGGGATAGGATAGGTGCTGGATCAGACGGAACTTGCCCGGTTCTTTCTTAGGCACCACCCCCACAGGGGGCAGGACCAAATCCTGCACCGGAGGTTCAGGAAATGGGCCCACCATCCTGCCCAGGCTCACCTCCTTTTACTTTTTCAAGGACTATCTGGGGCATGTCGATTGTGGATTTCAGGTTTCTCGGGGACCCGGACGCCACCTCCCCATAAATGGGGAGGCGGAATCCTCGTGAGAAACCTGCGGCCAAAAATTTTGCCTCTTCCCTGAGGGGATACCGCCCCAGCCAAACGGCTAAGCGGTCACCCCTCACTGGAGAAGGAGCCTTACTGAGGAGGGGCAGGAGCTGGAGTGGATCCGGCAGTATTCCTAGTAGCCCCTCCCGCTTGCTTGCTGCGGGCAGTCCTTAACAGAGTGCGCTCCCCAGCATTTAGCCGAAACCTGCAGCGTGTACCTGCTGCGCATCCCGCCCCATTAAAGGCAAAGCATCTGCCAGCCGACTGCCCCCCTCCTGCGCCCCCGCGAAAGGACGATGGGCCCCTGCGTGGGACTGCCGGAGTCGCCGGAACCGCTGATGCAGAGGTGGTGGCGGTCAAAGCCGACGGCTTCTTACCCATACACACCTCGACATCCTTAGCCCCAAGGGCCATGATATCGCAACCCGACTGCTTCCGTCGGAATTGCTCATCATAAGCCCGCCAGACGCTCTCGCCGTCATCCATGTACATGGCGTGCATCATATGGATGTACCTTATCACATTCATATGCTCCTGGGGCCTGGTTTCCAAATAACATGCAGCAAACATGAACAGCCCCACCTGCCACCTCTAATACGTGCAATATGCAGCTCGCCTATGCCCCCTTTACGCTTCGCTGCGCGATAATCTCTCTCATCTTGCGCAGTCATTGTAAAGAAGCTAACGTATCTGCTGTCTCTTATCCGGTCCCTGACGCTGCGCCGGAGGCCTCTCAGCACTGCCGTGTTCTCGCAATGGGCCACTTGTCCTCTAGGAAACAGCGGGGAGCCAGAGTCGCCACTAGAGGACTGGGATCGCCTGCGGTGTCTCCCAGAGTGTCGGCGCCTGTGTCTTGACCTATGTCCCCCCTCCTCCCCGGAGGTCACCGAGTCAGACCCCGAGGAAGAGGAGGTACGGGAATGTCTACACCTGCGCTTCTTGCGTGTACTGGAGGACCCACCTGGAACAGCTCCTGCTGTGGACGCTCCTGTGGACCCAGAAGAACCGGCCACCTCCACCGGCCCGGCTGCGGTGACACCAGACTGTTGATGCGGCGGCACCACTAGAACTGCGTCCGCGGAAGGAGTGGAACCCGACACGGCGGGTGGAAGGCCAAGGGCAGCCAGCACATGAGAAGCAGGACCCCCGATAGCAAGAGCCCCGGAAGAGCGGACAGCAGGGGACTGGGCCCCAGGCCCTGTCCCGGTGCTCTGTGGCGACGGCTGACCCGCCAGCGGCGTCAGCATCGCCACTAGCTGCCGGGCCACTGCCATGTCAATGCCCGGGGCTGCCGCCTGCACAGGGAGCAGCACCGGACCCGCAGTGTTAGACGCCTCATCCTGGGAGGGCCTAACAAGCGGGCCCTGCTAAGCCACCTTCTCCTAGCTCTCCATAGGGGAGTCATGGGGGACCCTGCGGAGGGGTGTCTTGGGGTCGAGGGTGAAGGGCCCGTTACCCCCCCCTTGCAATTGCGCTGCAGGCGCAGTAAACACCTGCACCCCACTCCCAGCAAACCTCCTGGCTAAAATAGGGATGGAGGATGGGGAGTTGCGGGTGCTCGGGCGCGTTGGGGCTATAGGCTGGGGGGTGAGACCCACTACCTGCGCCCGGCAGCCATCTTGGATCAATGCGCCCACGCCTAGCGCGTCCCCCCCCTCTGCGCGGAGTTCCCCCTCGCCCTGGTACCCCTGCCTCGGGGAACTACACCGCCGCTGGGGGTGCCTCCGCTACCCCCGGCGGGAGCTCTAGCTGTTCTGAGAGGTCGCGGCCTAGTGCCGCGGGTGACCGCGTCATCAGCCGATGACGCGATCCCCCTCACGCCCTGCCGTGGACCCGATCTCGCCGCCGCTCTGCCTCCCCGCCCGGCCAGCACGTCGCCAGCCGGGGAAGGATCAGAGGGGGAGCTGGGCTGCACGAAATGGGCGGGTGGGTGGCTTACTCTACGTGGGCGTGGCATGGTTAGGCCGTCCAGCAATCGGGAACGCTCACTGCACAAAAAGGAAAGGCTGACAGGACCCCGCAGAAAAGAGACAGGGAGAGAGAGCGACAAGAGGGAGAGATTTATGAGAGGTATAAAGAATAGAGGGGATTGAGCAGAAATAAGGGGTTTAATGCAGGAGGGGATTCTGAACACACCTTTCTTGCAGGAAAATCAGGCCAGAGAGGCAGATCACCTGACTCTCTGGCTATTCCTAACTACAGGAACTCCTCCCCTGCTCCCTAATTGGCTATTGCTACAGCATCATAGCCCCCTACCAAACCACAACTTAAAGTGCAGGCATCTCAGATTCCTTTGGTAGTTTATGTCACCTCTAGCTTAATTAGCCCTCGGTTTTCTATTTAATAAAAGGCCAATGCTGCTCCTCACATCTATTGGGCGAATATCGCACCAGCAGCCACTAGATGCCAGGACTAGCATTTCTGTCATGTTTTTCCATGAGTTTCTATCGTCTTGATATTTTGACAGACTGGGAACTGTAAGTTTGAGGAAATTTTGTCCAGGAGTTACCGTGTTGGTGATTAAGGTGCCTAATTGGATCCAATGTTATAAAGTGCAGCGCAGTATTTCATTTGGGTGCACCTACACTCAGGAAACCCCTCTGCAGTCTGCAAGCTTATCTAGCTGAATTAATGCAGAAGACTAAATGGCACATATGCTAATATTACCAGTTATTTATATAGCACACACATATTCCGCAGCGCTTTACAGGAAATATTTGAACATTCACATCAGTCCCTGCCCGAGTGGAGCTTACAATCTATGACCCTTATTCTGGTACTCTCGCAAAGGCAAATCCCTTCTTAAATGGACAAAACCAGGTGCACTACAGGTGGGGGAGATGAAACATGTGCAGAGATATTTAGATTTGGGTGGATTATCTTGTTTCTGTGCAGGGAAAATACTGGCTGATTTATTTTTACACTGCAATATAGATCTAATTTTGAAGTAAAACCCCACCGAATCTAAATCTCTCTGCACAAGTTACATCTACCCCACCTGCAGTGTACATGTTTTTGTCCATTTGAGAAAGAATTTGCCTTTGCGAGTGAACCAGAATAAGGGCCTATGTTCCTTAATACATGTACACTCACAGACAACCACTTTAGGGATAATTTTTATTGGAAGCCAATTAACCTACTAGTTTATTTTGGAATATGGGAGGAATCCCACATAAGAATGGGGAGAACACAAACTCCGCAAAGTTAGTGCCATGGTGGGAATCTAACCCATGAGCACAGTGCTGAGGCAGCAATGCTAACCACTACACCACCCGTGTAGTCACACCCTTTAACATTTTTTGCATATTGTCAGAAATGCTGCTCAGTCCTATATATGGCTGAATGTATTCATAAAAGTGAGGGGGCATCAGAATAATTATCTTAGGTGTGTAGGTGATAAAATGGAGAGTGATAAACAACCAGCCAATTAGCTCCTATTTGTCCTTTTTCAAACCCAGACTATGACATGGTAGGCAGCAGATGAATGGCTGGCTGTTTATTATTATCCATTTTATCAAGTTTTAAAGCTTGATACATCTGGCCCAATGTGGCTGGTACTTTATCACTGGCCAATCAACTCCTAACTGCATAGCTGCCTACCCTCCTGCATTCTGCAGGATACTCCTTGAAATAGCAGCAATCTCCCTCTCTCCCTCATTAGTCTAGCAATCTCCCTCATTTCCCCTAGCCCACATCAATCTGTTACATTTTTTCGGGGAAAAAAAGAAATAAGAGATAGATACATTTACATTGCATCATCAGCACCATTTCCCAGCACTTTAGCAAGTATAGGAGCTCTTACTAACTGCTTTGGGGCTCATCTACATTTGGATATAAGTCATGTTAAAAGATTCCTCTCAGATGTAGCATAGCAGTATACACCCATGATTCTAGGTGCCACGTTCACAATCTCTTTTCACCATCTCTCCATATATGGAATTAGACACGCCCTGTGGGTGGAGCATGACATGCCCCATCAATGGGGCGCTGTGCAAAATTCTATTACCAACTATAATCTCCCTGAAACTAGTTGTTAAAGGTCGGCCTAACTGTAATTTTTCAAATCCAGACTGTGCGCTAGATGCAAAAAAAGAAAAGGGTTTGTGGAGCGCTCAAAAGGATTAGTAATATGAAATGATTTTAAAATGATCAAGTGGGTATTACATGAAAATACAAATTAATTTAATTGTTCACGTAATATAATAATACAATGTTAAAAGATAAAAATAATAATAAAAAAAAATCTTATCTTTTATTTTTATTTTTATCTTTTAACATTGTATTATTATATTACGTGAACAATTAAATGAATTTGTATTTTCATGTAATACCCACTTGACCATTTTAAAATCATTTCATATTACTAATCCTTTTGAGCGCTCCGCAAACCCTTTTCTTTTTTTGCTTCTCCTGTTGTTGGGGGACTGAACCCCCCCCCCCCCCTCTGGTGAGCAGCCCACCCAAAATAGCCCACCCCCCAAGCGCCTTTATCACCTGGGGTGATTCTCGGGTCCTTTTTGTGCGCTAGATGCACTAAGCTTTGGTAGTGATAAAATGGAGAGTGATAAACAGCCAGCCAATCAGCTCCTGCCTGACATTTTGCAAACACAGTCTGTGACATAGCAGGTAGGAGCCAGGGCCGGTGCCACCACTAGGCAGCTTTAGGCATTTGCCTAGGGTGCCGGCCACTGGAGGGTGGAAGTTCGGAGTTTGAAAACACTGGCCGCACGCTGATTGGCTCCTCGCCCCCCTCGCCTGGGTCCTGTTTTCAAAGAATCGCAGGGCAAACCGACTAGGGGTCCCCTGGATTTTTTAAAACCAGCACCAGGCTCAAGGGCTGGTCCTGGTTCCCATGCAGGGACTTGGAGAACCACAGTTCCCAGCATGCACAAGTCCCAGCATGCCGGGCATTAAGCCTGGTGCTGTTTTTAAAAACAGTCCTTGAGCCTGATGCTGTTTTTAAAAAATCTGGAGGACCCCTAGTTGGTTTGTCCCGTGATTTTTTTAAACCAGGACTGGCTCGTTGAACCCAGGCCTGGTTATGCACAGGAGGGGGGACCTCACAAGGCTTTTTTTTTTTTACACAAAATCGCACGTCCTAAATTTTCATGACTAATAATTGAACATTTTTGTGACTAAAAAAAGCACCATATATCGCACATTATTGCATTTTTTTGCTGTGAATATGCATCTCATTAAATAGTCGATTTTTTTTTCTTAAAATGCGATTTTGAAAAATGCGATAAGGTGAACTTTTGGAACCTTACTAAAAATCCCATCCTATTAAATCTCACCCCTACTCTTTTAAATGTGTGCCCAGAATTTTTGAATGACAGGGGGGCTCTCGGCCATGAACTCCATGGTTTTTCTGTAGGGAAGGTTATATCGCCTGCCAATCCCACTGGCAATCATTTTTGTGGGATAAACCAGTTTGAAAGGGTACATTTCAATTTTTTTTGCTAAATAATATCACAACATCATTCCATTGACAATTCATTTACTCTCTCCTGTGACTCCCAATTGGTATCTCAGCTTAGCTGAAATTGTTGCTGACTCCTTTGTGTACATGTGACAGATCGGTGCCTTAGGATGTGAGCATGATTTTATAAGGAATTAAATAAATATATACAAATTGTTGCTCTCTTCTAAAAAATATTTAAAATATTAAAATAGCATGTACATTTACTTATGATCATGTTCAGAAACACATTATCACGCTTCAAGTTCTGGTGGGCTGCTGCACAGAACTGTTGGAACTACATTACACACATCAGCAAATGTTGCCTGAAGCTGCCAAGTTGCAGAGCTGGAACTCATATCGGTTTGTTAGTAATTTGACCAAGGGGTGTGGCCCTGCAGACAAATAGGAATCCACCAAAGTGTCATACATTGATGAGCTATGTATACAGTATTGGCAAAATGTACAAATTAACCCTTTGAGTGCCAACATTGCTATGAAAGGGGTGTGAAAGGGGTGTGATCGTATTGTCGACCAGACTTAGGTCGACAGTCATTAGGTCAAAACCGTTGGGTCGACAGGCAGCAAGGTCGTCAGGGTTCTAGGTCGACAGGTGTCTAGGTCGACATGGGTTTAGGTCGACAAATGCATTAGGTCGACATGAGTTAGGTCGACAGGTTGTGAGGTCGACATGGGTTTTTCACTATTTTGTTACCCGAATGTCGACACAGTCGACAAGGACACAGTTGGAAGTCAATCTCAGCCCCTCGCATCACTCGCATCACTCGCAATGCTTCGGGCACGGTGCCTCGCTGCAATTTTATTCTCCCACCATGCCCTAGTGCAGGGATAGGCAACTGGCGGACCACGGTACATCTCCGAACCGCAAAGGATAGAAAAGTGGACCGTCTGAACTCCTGAATCTAGCAGTGCGGTGCTGCTAGTTTCAGGTGTTTAGATGGTCCACTTTTCTATCCGCCAGCAGCGGTCCCAGTGATGCATTGCGGCGGGTGCGCGGGTGATGTCACCGCGCACCCACGCAGCTAACTCCGAGTAAGAGATTTAATATAGGACGGGAGTATTTTTTTTTTTTTTTTTTAATGGATGCTATGCAGTGGGAGGGGAATGGGGAGGGGGGGGTCTCTCAGGTGAATGGGATGGAGTTTTAATAATTAAATATACAAATACACACACACATATATATACAAATACAGGGACTCAACACTCTCCATAATGAACTAACTCACCTTAGTATACAATTAATCAAATAAATAATGGGGTTTTAGTTCATGAATTGATCAATGCATTTAAGCTTGCAGCCCATCGCCAAGGGACCCCATTTCACTGCAAGTCCTACACTAACAATTGTCTCTCAAGAGCCTGCCAACTGCTGACACATCATAGCTAAAGTGGACATGTGTTTTTTTTTTTCTTGGTTTAAAGCTCACCTGCCAAGTGCCTTATGGCTTTTAAAGATGAGGCAGTCACCTAACACAACACCTGACTTAGAATTAAAGGGGCAGCTGTCACAGGTTACAGATAAATTAGCTCATCTGGGGTGAAAGAGAAAGCTATGATCACAGTAACAAAGGTTAATTAAAAATTAACCCACATATATACACATACAGAGTACCACAACACTCGCCATCCCTGCGAATGGGGTGCAAGCAGCACTCGCCATTCCCAGGTTGGGGTGAAGTGGCCTGTGACCACATGCTCTAATAAATACAAATACAGGGACTCAACACTCTCCATAATGAACTAACTCACCTTAGTATACAATTAATCAAATAAATAATGGGGTTTTAGTTCATGAATTGATCAATGCATTTAAGCTCATCGCCAAGGGACCCCATTTCACTGCAAGTCCTACACTAACAATTGTCTCTCAAGAGCCTGCCAACTGCTGACACATCATAGCTAAAGTGGACATGTGTTTTTTTTTTTTTTTTGTGTAGGACTTGCAGTGAAATGGGGTCCCTTGACGCTGTGTGGTACACATAAAAGGTCAGTCATTTGGTTTTATCACTAGCCTGAGGAAAATACTACTAAGTATTGAAACGTTGCTGTTTGCTGTGTTCTAATAAAAGACTCGTTTTTTATAGGCTGGAGTGCGGCTGAATCTTGTAACTGTATATATATATATATATATATATATATATATATATATATATATATATAGAGTAGAGCAGTGGCACTCACGTTACTTGTAGAGAAGAAGACAACGCTTACTGCAGCTTCATATCAACGACCGTTTCGGTTCTTTTATTGACCGTCATCAGGATACAACTTGCACATACAAGCAAACACCTTAAATAGAGAATCACCCACTGGGTGATTCTCTAATTAAGGTGTTTGCTTGTATGTGCAAGTTGTATCCTGATGACGGTCAATAAAAGAACCGAAACGGTCGTTGATATGAAGCTGCAGTAAGCGTTGTCTTCTTCTCTACAAGTAACGTGAGTGCCACTGCTCTACTCTATATATGTGATTACTGGGCATATTGCTGAGGAATCTTTGGGGGCACCCGTTCAAGTTATACTATCGACTGAGTGCCGGATGTGCAGACATATATATATATATATATATATATATATATATATATATATATATATATATATATACATACCTCCCAACTGTCACGATTACAGCGGGACAGTCCCGTTTTCGGGTCCTGTCCCGCTGTCCCACCCGCGGCAGGCATTGTCCCGCTGCGGGGGGTGGCAGTTGGGAGACCCCCCAATCTAATAGAATAGACGCTGTGCGCATGCGCACAGCGTCTATTCTCGTATGAAAATGAGGTTGCGGCTAATTAGCATAAGACACGCCCTCATTTGCATACGCCCCACCCCCTTGAAACAGGTGACTTCTTCCTACACCCCAGAACTGGCACCAGAATCCCCATCCGCCACCCCCTCACCTGCAGCACCCGATACGTTGTCTACTACTGTACCTCTACGTTGGCAAGACCATCCGGCAATTTAAAGAACGTATAGCTATGCACAAGTCTAGCATCCGTGCAGCATTGGGACCAAATGCTCTGATCAACCAGTAGCCAGACACTGGAAGGCTTTCCAACACAGTCTTCCCAGCTTGAGATATAAAATCATAGACTGCATTCCTGACAACAAGAGAGGCGGTGACAGGGGCCGTGCCCTACTTAGACTGGAGGCCAAATGGATCCATCAATTGGACACTGTTCAACCCAATGGACTCAATGAAATGCTGCCCTTTGCTTGCTTTCTCTAATTTGACTCTTTCCATTTTAGCTCCTTCCTCAGTCTCATCCGCACAGACTGCCTTTACTTGATCATTCCTTTTTCTTTTCCCCATCCCCCTGCGTCTCTTTCTCCCCTCTACCCCTTCTATTTCAGGTTCTTCCTCGCACACTCTCCAGCTCCTCTCACACTCTCCGTTTCACTTACTCACTGTCCTGTGAGGTTGCTCCACGCACCTTACCAGATTCCCTCCCACCTCCATCACATTCACTTTGTTTTTTCTTATCTAGTCCAGTCTCCACTTGTTTTCTCTTTCACACCCCGGCATCAGCTCACCCTCAGCCCTTGGCACTTCCACGCCACCCCACTCTGGTCCTGTCCTCTTCACACACCTCACCTCTGTTCTTTCAATTTACGGTCATCATCCGTAACACTGTCCTCCCAGTCATCCACCCTCCCGCTCCCCACATCCACCTCCCGCTCAGCCTCACACTTTTTCTGTCATTTCATTACCATTCACCCCCCTACAGCTCCCCTAGCCGGCACCCCGCACCTCCGTCCCATCACCCGCTCACACCCCGCATCGCCACTGTCTTTTGCCATCCTCCCATTTCTCTCTCGCTGTTCCCCGCCACACATCTCCTCATCTCTCTGCTTCTTAACCCTCCTGCGGTTCTCTCCCCCAGTTCCAAGTCAGGTTACCATTATTACATGATTCATGTGCATTGTTTATTAATTTTTTCTTTAATGCTTGTTTATTTTTTTAACATGTTTACTCATTATGTAGCCACTGTGTCCTTCATGCTTGTTTAATCTGTCATTATGTCTCCACAGAGCCTCGCTGCAGATATCAGCAGCCGGCCTTTTAGCACCACAGCCGCTTCCCCGTGCTCCCGTCTCTATTCACTCGGCAGTTAGCCGATGATTTTATCCATTCATGTGAGCGCTTTTCAGCATCCACGGTCTCCTAGCAACCACCCTTTGGGTTATTGTGGCACGCCCCCGATGACCCCGCTTTCCCCGTTTGAGTGCGCCAGATGACGTCACTCCACACCCGCCCGGGCCGTGCTGGTGATCTCTGCATGAGGTGTCCCTGCCCCCACTGTTTCCTATAAATGTAAGTACACTGTTTTCACCTTTCATGTCTTGATAAAGGGCTTTGCCCGAAACGTTGACACACAAGCCTGTGTTGATTCATTTGTTCTGATATTGCTGCCGCCGCGCAGACATTGTTTAATCTTGTGAGTGCCATCTGCAACTTTTTGTTTTATATATATATATATATATATATATATATATATATATATCAAAAATATATACTTGCCTACCCCTGCCCTAGTGGATGGTAGGGCATGAAATACCACCTGTCGGCACATGTTGGCTCAAAAAACTGTGAAAAAACCCATGTCAACCTTGCGACCTGTTGACCTAACCCATGTCGACCTAACGCATTTATCGACCTAAAACCATGTCGACCTTGTCCCATGTTGACCTAGACACCTGTCCACCTTCATCCACCTAGAACCCTGTCGACCTTGTTGCCAGGGTCGGGTCGACAATACGACCGTATCCAATAAAAAAGCCAGCATCGCTGACAGCGACTGTTCTTTAAGTATAAATAAATACAAATACAGCCAAGTCAATTAATTGAAGTTTAGGTAAATATTGCACCCAAATAAAGAAGTCACTGTGAGCATTGCTGGCATTTTTAGTGGATATTTTGAGGATATCTTACAGCAACATGGCACTCAAAGGGTTCTATTCTAATTCTAATCTTCTGCACAATCTTTTAATTTTCTTTGAAAAAACACAATAAAAGCATAAAAATATTAGAGGTGCTACAATAAGTAACACACTATTATGCAAGTTTAAATAGCATCACCTGAATGTTATAATTGTACAACAAATTCACAGCTAAAATATTATTTTAAGACATTCAAGTACCTTCCAAAGATCCCAGCCCATCTGCTAAGAATTCTGGTGTGTCTCATTGGTATTTCCATCATGTTATATCTTGCTTTACTTTCCAGAATGACTCTGGAAAACCCCATGCAATTATTTTAATTGCAAGAAACATCTACTGAAACAATATATATATATATATGTACAGGTACATACCATGTCAATTCATAATAATATATTATATATATTTAAAATATGTAAATACTGTATATGGATAAACAGCAAAAGCGCACAGAAGGGTATCAGAGCAGGGAGAGCACCTCCCTGCACCACTGAGCAGGTAGCGCGGGCCCTGAGCTTATGATCAGCGGCATGTCTAATGGGTGGTCCGGTGCACAGCCCCGGATCACCCCTTAGATTCGATTTTGCCCACAGCTTAAAAGGAGAGAAAGTTACGTTCCCGGGTGCCCACCGATTGGGAAGTCACCTACTGTATAGCTACCAAAGAACAGGTATCACTCCAGGACTGGTGCAAAAAAAACAAACTGTTTGAAGTGGTCAACAAGTAAACAGTTTGTTTTTTGCACCAGTTCACACATGGTCTGACTAGCCCACCAGGATACAGGGGAAATCCCCAGTAGACCCCACTGCCTGAGGGCCCAACTTCCTCCTCAAGGGTTCAAGTTACAGACTGTGCAGTCATATTATACATTTTTACTCTACAAGAGGGTCAGTTGCCTGATTGGAATCCCAACTGCCCCCTCTCCCACCACGGGTCACTGCTAGCCATGGCAGGTTGGGGGAAAGTCCCCAAAAAACTGGACTGTCCTGCAAAAGTGGGGCAGTTGGGAGGTATGCTTATTATCTTTATGGACATAGGCTTGTAGTTGGATGTTCAACTCCCTCCCCTCAAAAAAGTAAAAAAATTAAATATAAAGTAATTATAAATATTATAAAATAAGATTTTTAAATAATACAGTTATTTAATATAATTACTGAATCTATTATGTATTTGTTGTGTGTTATTTGTCTGTTTGTCTGGTATGTATTCACAGACTGTTAAGCTGTGTGCACACGGGGGCGATAGGGGCTGAAATAGCTGGAAATATTGCCAGTGATGGGAGTGTGTCCCAGCGATAAATCGCCGGGTGCGCGCTCCCGTTTTCAGCCTTGTTCTAATCGCTGGTCGTAGGTGCTTGCTCCTGCGACCAGCTGATTACCTCTGCGGCACCGCCGGCAGAGGTTCCTTTTCATCAGCGACCATCTCTGGTCGCCGATGTATAGGAGATACTGAGCAATATATTGCTCTAGCAATATATGGCTGAGCAATATATCTCCCCCGTGTGTACGGGGCTTTGGACTGATTTGGACCAAACCAATGCGAGGTGGCTTGCTTCGGTCCAGATTAGGTTCATGGCCACTAAAACCGCAATCCAACCCTATGGGGGTCCCAGGGTACAAAAAATGGGTTTGGCCACTATCCAAAGTGTGTCAGGGAAGCAAGATATGGCAAAGTTACTTAAAGGGTAGAGGACATGGGGTTTAAGAAAATAAAATGTGGTCAGATCCAGGTACCGACCTCAGAGAGGTGTATGCCGAGCACTGGGCGGATTTGGATGAGAACTTCATATATCCTACCTCATAGCTATTAGGTTGCTATGAACAACTTCTCTACTGGTCTATTTCTCCAATCTTTTCATTGGTAGATACATCTCACTGTAAGGGTGCGTACACACGGGGGCGATTTTAGCAAATATCGCTGGAAATATGATCGCTGAGCGACCATATTGCCAGCGATGGGAGTGTGTACCGGCGATAAATCGCCGGATGCGAGCTCCCGTTTCCTGCCCGTAGTTATCGCTGGTCCAGCTGATTTCCATTGCCGGGCACCCCCGGCAGTTTCTTTTTCATCAGTGACCATCTCTGGTCGCTGATGCAAACGGGACACCGAGCAATATATCGCTCAACGTGAGCGATATATCGCTCGGCGATATATCGCCCCGTGTGTACAGGGCTTAATATACTGATTTTGTTTTTCTGCATAGCTCTGTTTTTTGCCTTTTACTACAATACTTATGTGGAAATCCTATACAGCAACTTAAAGCCTGCAAACTAAAAAAAAAAAAATCTATATAATACTGTACATATATTTTTCTTGCTTCATATAATTTAAAGAGCAGTACAGTGTCTAAATAAAAATTGGAACGATTTCCATTACCGCAGGCGAGTGTTAATTGACATAAGTGGTTTATTTCCTGCATAAGATTACATCGTTACAACAGGTTCCAGGATGACAGAGCTGATACAGCTGCCGGTCATGCCAGTGCAAGTCTTACCTGAAATACAATGTCCACAAGTCACAAGACTCTTAATAGTTCTGCTTTCTTGATTATGAACCAAAGTCAGGCTTTTTTTTTCTTAGAAAATGTAAAACGACATCATAGAGTCAAACGTCTTTCTTGATAATTCATGAGTAGCCTTATTCAGGGGTGGATGCAGTTGCAACAGAATATTCAGACACTGTGGTACTGAAAAACTACAGTATGTTAATGCTGCATCCGCTGTAGTCTGTACAGTGACGCAGTGCCTCCAATCTACTGCTTGTGTACAAAGTTGGTTGCACATCAGCTACTACTTTGAACTTTTTCTACAGAACACATTACAACTGCATGCAAAGACAATCCACAATGGGGGAAATTTACTAAGATGGTAGTTCTATGGGCAGTTTCAAATGGGATGTTGCTATGGGCAACCAATCAGATACTGTCTATTATCTTCCAGAAGGTGCTAAATAAATAAGAAGTAGATTCTGATTATTTGCCCATAGCAACATCCCATATGAAATAGAATACCCATCTTAGTAAACTTTCCCCAATGTTCCAGATCACCACAACTTGGCAGTGTGGAATTGAAAATTGGTTTTCTTCACTGCCGTATATCAGTCAGCATCTCTCAAAGCATAACTCCCAACTTTCTTAATTCTCAAATGGGGACCTGCTGTGCCAAAGGTGTGGCCGTCCCTAAAATGGGGTGGAGCTAAGGAGCAGGAGGGAATGGCCACAAATAGAGGGGGTGTTGCATAGCATTGTGATCTCCATTTTTTTATCATTATTATGGGTGTACCCAGCGCTTCCTAAGCGACTGGGTACCCCCAGCTCCCTCCCTGCACTCCCTCCCTCCCTCCTCCTCTGCACTGAAGAGATGCTGGCATCTCTTCAGCGATCACTGGCTTCTCTGCAGAGCAGCAGTGATCTCTGGCTCCCCCCAACTGCCCCCCCCCCCCCCACCCCATCCGTGGGACATTACAACCCGTGGGAGAGACAGTGGAACAGTCTCCATATAGTGAGTCTGTCCTGCTGTAATTGGAACAGTTGGGAGGTATGCTCAAAGGCTCATTGGTAAGGGTATATTGAGGGAAGCAGTGCTAGACTGTATACCCTAGCTAAATTTAGTAAGAGGTGCTATATGCTGAGACATTTAGTGCCACACACAGAAAGAAAGAAAATGCAGGTGCACTCTCCAAACATTACTAATCAGAAAGGTTCCTTTGCATAATTTTGGCTAAAAGTATGGGCTTACCGTCTGAGTCCAGAGCCTCATCATCTCAACATTCCAAAGGTTCAAAGATAACACATGGGACACCTTTAGCCAGCTAAACCACCCTAAGCTTTTTCCAGTGTCAACCTTGTGCATGTTGACCATTTTCCAGTGTCGACCTTACATGTACTTGTTTCCTAGCACGTCCACAATCGCGGGCATCGTGTACCTTTAAGTTATTTCTTTTGAAATCAGGTCCATTTTGCCGGGAAAGGCAAAATCGGGGGCATTAACATGGCCCCCGACGCGACCGACGCGATGCCCCCGATTTTGCCATAGGCTTCAATGTTAAAATATTTTTAACATTGAAATCGGGAGCATCGGGTCGGTCTTGTGCCATTATAATGGCACAAGATGAGATGGACTTCATTAAGGGGGAGATTCTCTAAGCTAAAAATGCGGTAAAAACCCAGTTATCTGGGTTTTTACCGCATTTTGGGATGCTGTAAGCATCCCCCGCCGGGTAACCCGGCTGGGGGCATCGCCAGAAAAATCTGGCGATGCCCCATAGAAGCCAATGGGCTTCTACCGCAACCCTCCGCTGCCCCTGCGCCGACCCCCCCGCAGCCCCGCACGGACCCCCGCCGCCCCGCATCGCCCCTCCCCCCTCACCTGTGTCCGGGCAGCACAGAGCTGTACTGCCCGGACCTGTGACCTCCTCCCTGCACTGATCCTCTTCCGGGTGCAGGAAGGAGGAGAGCCCGGCGCAGCAGCAGCAGCACCGGGTGTGTGAGTGAGGGGGGAGCTGCCGGGACCTGCTGGGATCCGGCGACTCTCACCGCAAAGGACAGCTCTTAACACAAGAGCTGTCCTTTGCTATAATTATCGCATATGTTAGAACATATGCGATAATTATAAATGCGAAGGGGGGGGCGGTGATTCTTAGAGAATCTCCCCCTAAGTCCATTTTACATAGGAAACAATGTGAAATGAGCCAATATGTATATGGCCCCATCATGGGTTACGCAAGCCCATTGTGAGCGTCACCCCACGATTGACGCCAACCCGAAGCGTGGCGAGCGCAGTGAGCCCGCAAGGGGCGGCGGTGCACGTCCTCCGACCTTTTCATACCCCTACTTTCCACGTCGGCATGGAGTTGAGAATATAAAGTGTGGCGAGCCCGAAGCGTGGCGAGCGCAGCGAGCCCCGCAAGGGGACGCATATACCTGTGAAGTTATACGCGTCCCCTCGCCACACTTTATATTCTCAACTCCACGCCGACGTGGATAGTAGGGGTATGAAAAGGTCGGAGGACGCGCACCGCTGCCCCTCGCGGGCTCGCCACGCTTCGGGTTGGCGTTAATTGTGGGGTGGCGTTCAGGGGTTAAAATTGGGGGTCTGGGGAATAGTTTACATTGAAACCAATGTAAAATAGGGTCCCAGGGGCCCTATTCACATATGATTCAATGTAAAAATCGGGTCCATCGCGTTGGTCGTATCGCATGCGATTTGGTCGCATGCGATGCGACCGACGCAATTTTTCCGACACGATCACCCCGATGCAAATCGGGGTGGCCGTGCTAGGAAACAAGTACCAAAACATGCGTCCATCAAGTTCAACTTTAATTAGAGTGTCTAATATCATTTCTTCCTCCCTTTGTATAGGTTGTGTGTTCTGTTTTAATAGCCAAATTATGGTAATTGTTAGTACCTCTGGATGTTTTTAATTAATAATTACACAATTTGGCTGCCCTGATAGAAAAAAGTTTTTCCTTCTAAGGGTACGAAATTTTCTTTCCTCTAGTCTAAATAAATGCCCACATGTCCTAGAGTCTTCCAATGCTTTGAATATGGAGGCTAGGGACTCAAATGTAAGTATGCCTCTTCAGGCATACTGTAATCAGCACGCCTTGCCGGGGAAATTATGGAAATCCCCCCTCCCCCATGTAAAAATAACCCCCCCCCCCCTCCCACACCATGCATTACCCCTCAAATGTGCTGCCACCGGGACCCGCAAATCTCCTTTGCTACCGTCCCGGCGCTTCTCCTGGCTACTGGAAAAAGTCCAAAGAAGGGCAACAAACCACTGTGGTCTGGAGTAATCTAGGCTAACTGTCCCTTTCCTACATGTTCTAACAGTTGGGGATTGGCGCTGCCTATCATTTTCTAGGGAAAATAATTCTTGCTCTGTGCAATATTTTTCATAGGTTGAAAATTTAATAAATCATCCTCCATAATCTGTATTCTGATTAATGTTGGCTCAGCTAACAAAATTGCTGCCTTTACGCTGTGTGTATAGGATAATGGGAACATTTTGTACCACAGATTAATATTTTATATGTGCAAGCTTTATGCATAAACATATGATTAAGCGCATATGAGCAAAATTAGGGGCAACTATGATTTGATATATGGGTTTGGAAGGTTGATTGTGCACCTTAATAAATGTTCTTTTGGGGGGGGGGGGGGGTTATAAGCAGCCACATGAAGCCATAAGAGGGGAAAAATATCTCCCTTATATTGGGGAACGTTGCCCCAATCAGGCCCTAAAGCCAAGCCACCAACTGCGTTCCAGTGTTTTCAATATTACTGCATAGTTTACCTTGATTACTGCAGTACAAAACATGCAATGGCATGTCTTTAATGGTGCAAGGTGTGCTGTGGTTCCAGGGGGGCCCACACACCGCACACTCTGCACCCATTAATCATACCTCTCCAGCGGCCGGCATGACAGCACAGTACCATGTTCCTACCCCCCTCCTTTCTTAAAATGCCCCTGGAAACATGGATAAATGCTTTGATAGATTAGCTGGAAGAGACATGTTTATTGGAAAAATAGAGTTTAATCTGCTGTGGAAAAAAATATTGTCATTGCCACATGGCTGCTGCATATCTGACTGCTTTGTATGATATCTTTTATAAAGGATTTTTTTTCTCTGGATGGTGGCCATATTTAGACCTATAGATGTATTGTTTCTAAACTTCAGTTAAACTAGCGAGTCATCATTATATGCTTCGTTGCATACTAAAATCAGCAAAACGGGATTTAGTTCTGCATAAGAGATAATAAATGGATTGTGCACTCTTCCTACTGTAAAACATAATCACTGCTCTTTGCAAGGACTGACAACAGAACAATGAAAGGGGGAGTCATCATTCATTGCTGTAAATAGTGGCATATGATTCCTTGTGAAAGAATTATGAGAATTAGAATGGAGTACATTTTATACACAACGAGTTAACTAAACATCCAAGCGAGTGAGTATCTTACTCCGGGCATGGAATTGTTCATGTTTTCGTGAGATTGTCTTATGGGAGGTGTCTTATGGGAGGGGGGGGGGGGGGGGGGGGGGGGAATGGTTAGCCTATAAGATTGAAGCAGTGTGTGGGATTTCAGTGCCATTCCATGGTGTGCTGTAGTAGTAATTGTAATTGTAGGGCTATCCTCCTGTCATCTGTTCCCTTTTCTCCCTCCCTGATTTGTTTATTTGCTTGGTGTCAGCTTTTGTATTGATGAGAAAGAACGTTGCAGTCGCCATCTGTCTTTGTTGCTTACGGTGTCCTTCCCTCCAATGCATGGTGTATGGTGATCCTTCTCTACTGGGGTCGGCGGCACTACTGGTCTACATGGGCCTCATGTTGGGTCATTGGGTTGGATACCATCCACCTCTCATTTTTGAAGTGCGGTGTATAGAGTGGCATTTGGTAGAGCTGTTCTTTTGGTTCCACCATACTTTCTTTGTTTCCTTCATCCTATATTAGTTGATTCATTTTCTATTTTCTATTAGTTTAATTAGCATAAATAGATAGTTCAATTAGATTAAAATATATTACGTTGACCTTCACTTTTTTTTCCCTTACTCAAATCTCTGTCATTATTTCATTATTGTTATGGTGTTATGGGTTTCAGGGGCTAAATCACACATTTACTAACAGATGATTATTTATATTCCTTTTTTCAATATTAGAAATGTGTGTTTTAGCTGTGGAAACACTACATCAATTCATAAATTTCCTGTTATAAAAAAAAACATTGAAATTGATAGAAATCAACCTTTAATGCATATACCACCAGTGGGTTCTTATCTGTGTGCCTAGGTACCCTGGGGTGCTGCAAGGGTCTTGCAGGGGTGCCTCAGGTTGATGGCCCTGGAACAAATCAAATTATTTATTGTCAGACAGATACTGTAGGCACGAACCAGTTCTATTGGCTTTAAAACATGTGGATAGGCAAAAGCCGGATACAAATAGATGACTAGTGGTCAGGATCCTGGCGGTCAGAATACAGATAAATGTAAGGATGGAATCCCAACCAGGGTCGGGGAGGTATATTTACACTACCTTTAACTCTCCCTTCTAGAAGCCTATCCCCCCCCCCCCCCACACCATGACTCTATCCCCCACTCTAAAGCTAAACTGTAACCTCGCCTTCCAAGTAGCTAACCCTAACCATTCCTCTCCACAGCCTACTACAAATCCTTCCCTCCAGCAGCATAACCCTAACTCCTCCCACTAGTGCCTATCCCTGTCCCCACCCCTTCCCTGGCCTAACCCACCCACACAATCACCCTGATCCTTACATTGATCCAGTGCTGGTCTTCTGAAGGCAATCAGGATGCCAGAGTCGGCATACTGAACATCGGCCCTCTGACCACCGAAATGCTGACTGCATCCCTCAGAAGCACCATGCTGTACACCAGCACATAACTAATCCTAAGGATTACAGGTAGGCACAAATTACTTCATTTGATGTTTTTCCTAATTTCTCAATAAAAAAAATATTTTACCCAAGGGGTGCCTTGAGTAAAAATGCTGATACTCTAGGTCATTGTGATTGAACACAGATTGGGAACCTCTGCCCTAGACATTTAGTAACTGTGAAACATAGAGAAATTCTCTAATATTAAGTATATACTAAATCCATTGCACTGTTGTGCCTGTCACTCATTTGCGAAACAGAGATAACAATATATTTAAAGTAACTCATTTGTCTTGTGATGAGTGGTGGTTATTTAGATGATAAATTGCACCTAGATATGCCCTTTAACTAATTTGCAGTGAAACAAGAGTGAAAACATATTGCACAATTGGCCAATTATCTAGAGCAATTGCTGTACCTGAAAGTAATTAAGAGTGACAGTAAACTTACTCTACATGCTTCTTGTCTTGACAAGGCATGTTGAGAATGTGATTAGCATTTTTTCCCCTGTTATGTTACTGTGAAAGAGTCTATTATTTGCAAAATAGAATGTACATGGCTGTTACCAACAGATTATGGCAATCATTTAAATCACTACAAGAAAGGTTCAACAAGGTGATTATAATTAGAGATGTGCAAGGCCATCAGATAACTGAGTAAGTGGACATACTGCGAAGTAGGCTATTGCAGTGGGAACATGTTATATAAAACCCCTGCGAGGATACTTGCAACTGGTCATGACCTCAGCAGGGAGACTGATGCAGGTTCCACTCTTGACAAGAGACTTAGGTGAACTGGTAGTGTTGGGTTAATGAGGGAAATAGTGAGAGATTATGGAAGGCACATTTATTGGCAGTACAGACGGTGTAATGGTTAGCACACAATCCAAAAATATACTGGTGACTACCAAGAAAATTAACCCTAGAATGTCTGCGTGTGCGTGTACATGTGATAGGGAATGGAAATATATATCTTTAGCTCCCCTGGGACAGGGACTGATGTGAATGGGCAAATATTACAGTATACCTCCCAACTTACTGATCTCATTGATCGGGACAGGCGCTCATCAGAAAAGGGGGGAGTGGCCTATGAAAAGGGGGCATGGCCTCACGTATGGCGCATCGTAAGGCCACGCCCTCACTTTTTGCCGCTCTGTACCGCAGAATAGACGCTGTGCGCTATTCTCTTCAGGCAGGGGGGACTCCCAACTGCCCTCCCCCCACCGCGGGACAATGACGGCCCTGGGCGGGAGGTGGGAACGTCCCCAAATACCAGGACATTCCTGCGGTAAGCGGGACAGTTGGGAGGTATAATACAGCACTGCACAACATGTGTGAGCTATATAAATGACTGTTAATAAATACATTTATTAGAGGAGGACACTGGAGGTGCTGTGAGTGTCAAATGTCCGGCACAAATAAAAGTACAAGTTGTGTTCCCTTCCGCCTCTTTCAAGATACAAAGGCACTAGCACATGTTCCCATGGGTGTGCAGGCATGCCGATGCCTGCCGGGGACTGGAAGCTGACGTCACAGGATGTCAGCAACTGCTCTGTCTTCGACTGCTGCTTACGAAGCAGTGTTGTATCACCCAAAATACGTTCAATTCACATTTTTGTTTTAATAGAAATTCTTATGTAATGATATAGTTTGTTAGCAAGGCTTTTTTAGGATTCTACAAAACATTGTAGTGAACTTCATATTGTGTATCACACCTTCAGTATGGCTCTCAAAAACAAAATATTTCTGTAATGGGCAAACCCACATTGCACTGCAGGTGGTGCAAATGTAACAAGTGCAGAGAGATCTAGATCTGGGTGTTATTTTGTTTCTGTGCAGGGTAAATACGGGCTGCTTAATTTTTACACAGCAATTTAGATTTCAGTTTCAACACACTTCACCCCAGGGGTGGATTGTCCATATGACAACAGGGAAGTTTCCCGGTGGCTGACATATAGCCGAGGCCTTGTTAGCTGAGACATGTCCCCACCCCTTGCTTGACAGATAGCCCACCACACTCATAAAACTGCATTGTCCCCATTCACTCTGTTATTGCATCTCTCCAGTACAGTTATTCTGCCATCCAATGAGGCTATGATGGCTACCCAGCATGTTTTACCTCTCGTACTGCAAGTGTTTGGCCACTTCTAGAAACATTTTCCAGGGCCACTTTTATACAGTATTCCCAATCTGCCCTTGCTTCACCCAGATCTAACTCTCTCTGCACATTTACCCCACCTGCAGTGCACAGATTTTTTTTTTCCATTAGAGAAAGTTTTTGCTTCCGAGATCCTTACTGAATAACTCCATTTCTTTGGACATCCCACGGAGAAATCAATGCCGCTGCCTCCCTGTGAACGGGTAAGCAGCTACAACACAGATACGGGGGCGAGTCTACTACATACAAGGTATACTATCCCCCAAACAATTATTGCCGGGTTCTTTACCTGTAACAAACTGGGTGAGAATATTAACTTTTTGCCACACTAATTTACGGATACCGCTTACATATGTAACTCTATAGCAAATATGTTGCAATTATCCTGCCTGCACATGACAGCATCTGAGTAAATGCGCACGGTTACATAGTAACAACTCTTAGTGGCATATCCTAATGCACTTTCTTTCTGGCGATATTATTATTATTATTATTTATAAGGCGCCACAAGTGTTTCGCAGCGCTGTACAAAGGAACAATAAAGGGAGACAAAGCTTGGCATAACATTGAATAAATAACAAAAATACAGTACAAATAAAGAGAGCCACAGTTCAATACACATTACAGCTTAAATGTAAGTAGTGAGGACTCAATCAACATACAACTAGAGGCTAGATGCCAATGATGGAGATGAGTATGCGGACAAAGATGGTCACTGAGTGTTGGAGTATAGGAGAGCTGTGAGTGAAATGTGAAGAGAAGTGGGCTTTGACAACAGGAGGGAAGAGGGCCCTACTCGGAGGAGCTTACAATCTAGTAGGAAGGGGAGACAGACAGATTACAAGAGGTGATATTGCAATATTGCTCATCTCCCATCAATGCAACCTGCAATGGTACATTTTTAGGAGTACTCTCATACCCCCCAAGAGGTATTCGGCAGGACCCTGCACTGAATTAACGTCAACAGGGCACCTTATACCTGAGTAAGGGGACAGCAGATACTCCACTTATATATATATCTAAAACGCTGTTTTCGGCGAGTACCACTCACTCCCCATCAATGTTTACACAATGGGAAGCAGCAGCCTACCAACCCGATAAACATTAGTCGTCTCTCTATTCACACCCTCTTACTTTTCACAGCAGCACTCTCATCCCCTCACTTGAGAATTCGGCAAGACCCTGCACTGACCTAGTGTCAACAGGGCACCTTTTTTATTTTTTTATTTAACTTTTTATTAAGTTTTCGAGTCAGTTATCCAACAATAATTTTTTTTTTATTAAATTTTTAAAACAATTACATACATTTAGATATATTTGACATCCACATGTATGTCCTATATGTCACATATATACAATTACATTCATTTACATACAAACATTTAATATTTAACATTTACAGGTCCGTTCTCACCAATCTCGGTTATTACACAGTGTTTGTGTGGTATTTTATTCCGGGATTCTATGGATTCCTTAATCTTGGGTCTATTCTTGGATCCCCCCAAGTGGTATTTCCTCCTTTTCAATATATTTTTCCCACACTTGCCATTTTTTTGTTGAATTACTTTCTTGTATATCTAATGTTTCCATCTTATACGCATAATTTATTTTGCTTATTACTAAGTTTAACCCCTTCCTGACAGAGCTAGTTTTTGCGTTCCTGACAGAGCCATTTTTTTCAAATCTGACATGTCTCACTTAAGTGGGGATAACTTTTTTTTGCTTTTACTTATCCCAGTGATTTTGAGATTGTTTTCTCGTGACACATTGTACTTCAAGTTAGTGGTAAATTTTCGTCGATACAGTCTGTGTTTTTTTGTGAAAAATACCAAAATGTCGGAAAAAAATGGAAAATTTTGCGATTTGCAAAATGTTAAATTTTCTGCTTGTGAGACAAATAATCTTACCACTCAAAATAGTGAATAACTAACATAGACCATATGTCTACTTTATGTTGACATCATTATTTCAACTTCCTTTTAATTTTTTGGGACACTAGGAGGCTTACAATATGAATAGCAAATTCTCAAATTTTCAAGAAAATTTCAAACACTGATTTTTTTAGGGACCAGTTCAGTTCTGATGTGACTTTGAGGGACTTGTATGTGAGACACCCCCATAAATGATGCCATTTCAAAAACTGCACCCCTCACAGTATTCAAAACAGCATTTTGGAAGTTTGTTAACCCTTTAGGTGTTTCACAGGAATTAAAACAAAGTGTAGGTGAAATTTCAAAATTTCTTTTTTTTTGCAGAGTTTCAATTTTAATACATTTTTCTAACGAATACAGTAGATTTTACTAGAGAAATGTGACTAAAAATTGATTCCCCCAATTCTTTTGTTTTCATAAATATCCTATATGTGGCCCTAGTGTGCACGGTGACCAAACCACAGGCTTCATAATAGAAGGAGCACCTACTTGATTTTGGAGCCTCCTTTTTATGAGATTATTTTTTAGGCACCATGTAGGTTTCTAGGCACCATAAGATGCTAAAAGTTAGGAACCCCCCCACAAGTGACCCCATTTTGCAAACTACACCCCTCAGGGAATTCATCTAGGGGTATAGTGTACATTTCAAACCCCCAGGGGTTTCACCAATTTTGATACAACTGGGCTGTGAAAATGAAAAAAATTAATTTTTCATTTTCACAGCTCAGTTGTATCAAAATTGGTTAAACCCCTGGGGGTTTGAAATGTACACTATACCCCCTGATGAATTCCCTGAAGGGTGTAGTTTGCAAAATGGGGTCACTTGTGGGGGGGTTCCACTGTATAGGTGCTTCAGGGGTCATTCAACCAGAATCTGTGCTGCAAAATCCAAAAATCACTCCTTCCCTTCTGAGTCCTGCCATGCACCCAACTGGTATTTTTTGGTCACATGTGAGGCATTGCCGTACTCGGGAGAAATTGGGGCACAGATTTTGGGGTGCTTTTTCTCCTTCATTCCTTGTGAAAATGAAAAATTTTGAGCCAGATCTGCATTTTTTTGTAAAAAATGTAATTTTTCATTTGCACAGCCCAGTTGTATCAAAATTGGTGAAACCCCTGGGGGTTTGAAATGTACACTATACCCCTAGATAAATTCCCTGAGGGGTGTAGTTTGCAAAATGGGGTGACTTGTGGGGGGTTCCACTGTATTGGTGCTTCGGGGGTCTTGCTAATGCGACATAGCACCCACCAAAATTCCACCAGAATCTGAGCTGCAAAATACAAAAATCACTCCTTCCCTTCTGAGTCCTGCCATGCACCCAAATGGTATTTTTTGGTCACATGTGAGGCATTGCCGTACTCGGGAGAAATTGGGGCACAGATTTTGGGGTGCTTTGTCTCCTTCATTCCTTGTGAAAATGAAAAATTTTGAGCCAGAACTGCATTTTTGTGTAAAAAAATGTAATTTTTCATTTTCACAGCCCAGTTGTACCACAATTGGTGAAACCCCTGGGGGTTTTAAATGTACGCTATACCCCTAGATGAATTCCCTGAGGGGTGTAGTTTGCAAAATGGGGTCACTTGTGGGGGGGTTCCACTGTATTGGTGCTTCGGGGGTCTTGCTAAAGCGACATAGCACCCACCAAAATTCCACCAGAATCTGAGCTGCAAAATCCAAATATCACTCCTTCCCTTCTGAGTCCTGCCATTTTTTGGTCACACATGAAGCATTGCCGTACTCGGGAGAAATTGGGGCACAGATTTTGGGGTGCTTTTTCTCCTTCGTACCTTATGAAAATGAAAAATTTGGAGCCAGAACTGCATTTTTGTGTAAAAAAATGTAATTTTTCATTTTCACTGCCCAGTTGTATCAAAGTTGGTGAAACCCCTGGGGGTTTGAAATGTACACTATACCCCCTGATGAATTCCCTGAAGGGTGTAGTTTGCAAAATGGGGTCCCTTGTGGGGGGGTTCCACTGTATAGGTGCTTCAGGGGTCATTCAACCAGAATCTGTGCTGCAAAATCCAAAAATCACTCCTTCCCTTCTGAGTCCTGCCATGCACCCAACTGGTATTTTTTGGTCACATGTGAGGCATTGCCGTACTCGGGAGAAATTGGGGCACAGATTTTGGGGTGCTTTTTCTCCTTCATTCCTTGTGAAAATGAAAAATTTTGAGCCAGAACTGCATTTTTGTGTAAAAAAATTTAATTTTTTACACAAAAATGCAGTTCTGGCTCAAAATTTTTAATTTTCACAAGGAATGAAGGAGACAAAGCACCCCAAAATCTGTGCCCCAATTTCTCCCGGGTACGGCAATGCCTCACATGTGACCAAAAAATACCAGTTGGGTGCATGGCAGGACTCAGAAGGGAAGGAGTGATTTTTGGTGGTGGAATGAATGGCGGGTGCTATGTCGCATTAGCAAGACCCCCGAAGCACCAATACAGTGGAACCCCCCCACAAGTGACCCCATTTTGGTCACCAGCTTTGGGAGGGGGGCTGGCGCTGCGGCTGGCGGGGGGGTGGGAGGGGTGCTGGCGCTGCGGCAGCCGGGTGGGTGGGAGGGAGGGGGGCTGCCGGGTGGGAGGGGGGGGGGGGGGCTGGCGATCGGTGCGGTATACGCACACACACACACACACACACACATATATATATATATATATATATATATATATATATATGTGTGTATATATATATATATATATATATATATATACATATATATACATATATATACACACACATATATATATATATATATATATATATATGTGTGTGTATATATATATATATATATATATACACATTTGCCCATTATTTTTTATTTTATTTTATTTTTCACTTTTCCAGCAGCAGCATGATGCTGCTGCTGCTGCTGCTGCTGGGGGGAGGGGGGAGGAGGGGAGCGCAGCGTGCGCTCCGGACGTAGCGGTGGAGCCGCTGGAGCTGCTGCTGCTGCCGGGTGAGTGCCCGGCGGGTGGGAGGGGGGTGCTGCCGCTCGGTGGTGATCGGTGCTGCACCGATCACCACCGTTTTCTGTGTTACCGAGCGGCTTAGCCGCCGGTAACACAGGAAACGCTGTGATTGACTGTTCAGATTTGAACAGCCAATCACAGCGATCGCCGACCGGGGGGGGCACCCCTGCCCCCCCTGGGCGGCGAGGGGGGATGTCTGCTGTCAGGGACAGCAGACATCTCTTAACTGTCACCGCGTCTATAGACGCGGTGACAGTTAGAAACCATGACGTACATTTATGCCATGTGTCGGGAAGTACTTCCCGACCATGACGTAAATGTACGTCAAATGTCGGGAAGGGGTTAAGTTTGGTGCTTGGTTCGGTTTCCAGTTCTGAGCTATTGCTGTTTTAACTGCAATATAAATCTGGTTTAATACATATTTATTTTTTACTTTCACTTTATGATATATGTGTAGATATACCATTTGGGGGGTCAAGTTTATTTTAACTCCTGTTACTTGCCAAATTAGGTGTTCAATTTCATGCCATAGGTCTTTTATCTACTGCATGACCAGAAGACATGCAGCAGGTCACCTCTTTCCTCCATGCATCTCCAACATGTATTTGGTTGTTCAGGACAGAATTTGTTAATCTTTTCTGGAGTTAGATATACCACGTAGAACAGTCTCATAAATTTTTCAATGTGAGAACTAGACACCTTCAGTTGTTGCTCCCATCTAAATTGTGGTTTGATTTTCTCTTCTAGTTTGTTATTCAGGATATATCCATACCAAAATGTAATTCCTCCTTTGTGGTTTTTATTTTTTATTTTGTTTAATAAACTGTTAGGGAGGTTTTCCAATGTGTCCTCGGTTGTTGGGGATTCAGCCAGCCAGCTCCTTATCTGGAGGTATTTGTAAAAGTCTGTCAAGATACCATATTTTATCTGTAACTTGTGTGAATGATAGTAACCCTTCTCCCGAATACATGTCTTGTAAAATTTTTATACCTTTGGCTATCCATTCTTTTAGGTTTAAGTGTGGAATACATTTTGCTATTGTTCTTATTTCCATTTGTCTTAGTGGAGCTGTAAATTTGGCCTTTGTATTTAGTATGGTGTCCCATACCTTCAGGGTCTCTTTTACTGCTTTAGGGGTTGAGTTAATTGTGTTTCTATTTTTTGGTGGTATAAAAAGTAATTCCTCTGTGTCCAGGAGCTCTATCAAGTCATCTTCTAATTTTACCCATGATTTTTTTTTCTTTGCTTACCCATCCTGATGCTTGAATAATTATACATGCTTGTTGATATATTTCTAGGTCTGGTAGTGCTACCCCTCATTTTTTTTTTTGGTCTCATTAAATATTTTTTTGCTATTTTTGCTTTTTTGTTTTTCCATATGTATCTATTTAGGACTGCATTAAACCTATCTAGCCAATATTTTGGTAGTAGTCGTGATATTGCCCCGAATAAGTACATTATTTTTGGTAAGAGAAACATTTTAAGAGTTGCTACCCTTCCTAGCCAGTTGACCTCATAGTTTATCCAGTCTTTAGTTTTCTTTTTTAGTTGCTCCATGTCACGCTCTTAGAAGGACCAGCTGGAGAGTAACGGAGGCTGGGTGCCTTAACGTATGGCGGTTGCATCCACAACAGAAGGGAGTGAAACAAGGAGGATAAAATATAATTTAATAAAGATATTGCAGACAGTGATAATGATGATAAAAACGGTATATGGCAAGTATGCAAATATAAAGTCAATTGTCCAGTAAGTTATTATAATAGATGATGAAGCTTGGTCCTTGAAGAATATTGCAGTGGAATAGAATATAAACCAGAGTATTAATTAAGGGTTGCAGAAGGAATTGAGGATTGGATGACTTGAAGAACGAATGAAGATTGTATTGCAGATTGGAAGATTGGATGATGGTTGGAAGATTGGATGATGTGGATGATTGGATGAAGATTTGAAGATTGGATGATTTGTTGCGGATTGGAGGATTGGATGATTGGATGAGGATTTGAAGATTGGATGATTGGTTGCGGATTGGAGGATTGGATGAGGGTTTGAAGATTGGATGATTGGTTGCGGATTGCAGGATTGGATGAGGGTTTGAAGATTGGATGATAATAACTGAAGATAACTGAAGAAGAGGTATCCTTGCAGTATATGGTCGTGGCTGCTGCCAGAGGTAACCTTTGGAAGTAACCATCAGGCGTATAGCAAGGTGAGACCCCTTTGAGGATCTGACCTCGCTGTCCACATAGGCGGTAAGCAGAGTCCGGTGGTACTTGATGCAGTAAACGGCCAGCAGGATCTTCTCCAGGGGAAGCTCAGGATTGTAGTGGGAACTACAGAGCCAGGTGAGAGCGGGAGCTCAGGATTGTAGTGAGTACTACAGAGCCAGGTAGGAGCAATGATGCTACGGGATCGATATCATTGTACTGACTGCTTGACTAGCCTGAGCAGCCAGTACTTACCAGGTGAGCTGTGCTGGGATTGGTCAGGCAATCAGAGAGGGAGGCGGAGCCGTGCAGGAGAGGCTGGGAAGCCCTGATTGTATGCAGCTGCACAAGCACCGGCCTTTACACAGACACAGACCAGGCACAAACACACATGGCGATATGCTACTCACATCCTGCATGGAGCTGGAGCACAATACACCAGTGACACCACGCAATGACAACACGGCCACATGTACCATAGTGGAGCCAGAGACATAGCAGAGGTGAGCGCCATGGTGGAAGTGACACTCAAACTCTATTAAATTTTCATCCTTCTCTGCTAAATTTATTCCTAAATATTTTATTGGTTTTGTTCTCCAATTAAATCTATATTTTTATTTCAGGTTCAATAGTTTTCTCTCTTCTATGTTCATTGGCAAAGCTTCTGTCTTTTTTTTGTTTAGTTTATAATATGATGCTCTTGCATACTCATCAATAATTCCCATTAGTGTCTCTATCGATTTCTCTGGTTCAGTAAGCATTAATGGTACTTATGTATTATCTGGACTCCCATGTTAAATGCACCCCATTTTTTCATACCCCTACTATCCAAGTTGATTTTATATAGTGTGGCGAGCGCAGCGAGCCACCGTGCCGGAAGCGTGGTGAGCGCAGCGAGCCCCGCGAGGGGACGCGGTCTTATAAGAAAAACGGGAGTCCAGATATTACATAAGTACCGCATTAATAGCACATCGTCTGCAAATAAAAGTACTTTATGTTGGTTTTTGTTCATTACAGGTCCCTTTATCGTTTGCGCTATTCTTATACTTTCAGCAAAGGGCTCTATAGAGAGCACGAAAATAATTGGCGAGAGTGGACATCCCTGCCGTGTCCCGTTTGTAATGGGAAATCTATAGGAGGTTTTATTATTTAAGCACATACATGTACTGTTGGAGTTGAGTATAGCACTAAAATTGCTTTAAGGAATGTTCCTTCTATTCCAAATTTCATCAAGACTTCCTCCATGTATTCCCAGTTGAGCCGGTCGAAGGCTTTTTGTGCGTCAAGCGACAACACCATGAATGGAAGTTCTTTTTTTGAAAAGTGTTCCATTATGTTTATTGCTTTCCTAATGTTTTCGGTTCCTTGCCTATCTCTTACAAATCCCACCTGTTCCTCTTTTATCAATTGTGGGAGATATTGACTAAGGCAGTTTGCCATTATTTTCGCGTACATTTTAATATCTGTGTTCAGCAATGCTATCGACCTATAATTTTGAACACACCTCGGATCTTTGCCTTCCTTAGGAATAGTCACCAGGCGCGCCTCCAAAATCTCAACTGGAAATGTTTCCATCTTTATCGCTGCTTTAAAGGTGTCTTGAAGAATTGGAGCTATTTTTCCTTGAAAATGTATATAGAATTCATTAACCCCTTCCCGACAATTGACGTACATTTACGTCATGGTCGGGAAGTACTTCCCGACACATGGCGTAAATGTACGTCATGGCATTTAACTGTTACCGCGTCTATAGACGCGGTGACAGTTACAACATGTCTGCTGTCCCTGACAGCAGACATGTCCGTGCATGCCCAGGGGGGGCTGCGATGCCGCCCCCCCGTCGGCGATCGCTGTGATTGGCTGTTCAGTGTGAACAGCCAATTACAGCGTTTTTTGTGTCACCGGCGAATAACGTTCGCCGGTGACACGCGATCGGAGGTGATTGGTGCTGTAAAGAACAGCACCAATCACCGCGGGGTGTAAGGGTGACACTGGTGTCACCCCACCTCACCCCGCCCGCCCCCAAAGGCCGTGATTGGTCCGTCGGACCGACGGACCAATCACAGCCATGGAGGGGGGTTTAAACTAACGGTGACTGCACTGCAGACGCCATTCTGGTCTGGAATTGCGTGCAGTGCGGTCACCGTGCCTAGCTGCCGCGATATACTGACCAGAACCTTGCAAAATACTTACCTGATCCTTGCAAATATCTTGCCTGCTTCATCACTGCTTGTAGTGTGCTGGATGCTTCCTGGATCCTGTTACTTGTGACTTCCTGTGTTGTGAACTTGTGCTGCTGCAGTGTAATAGCGTTAGTTAGATAGAGAGAGATAGAGAGAGATAGTGTCAGAGAGTGCTATATTTTGTGCTGCTGCAGTGTGATATAGTTATAGAGAGAGAGATAGAGATAGAGAGAGATAGAGAGAGATAGAGAGAGATAGAGAGAGATAGAGAGAGATAGAGAGATATAGAGAGAGATAGAGAGAGAGAGATAGAGAGGCCTAGTGACAGAGAGTGCTATATTTTGTGCTGCTGCAGTGTGATAGTTATAGATAGAGAGATAGAGAGAGATAGAGAGAGAGAGATAGAGATAGTGACAGATTGTGCTATATATTTTTTATATAACTGACTGCTGCCCCCCTTTTGTGCTGATCAGTATAAATTAACTGATCAGCAACTTTTTGGGGGCGCAGGTTTTTTTTTATATATATATATACCTGTCACTGCTGCTGCTGCAGTGTCATAGAGTGTTAGATAGTGAGAGATAGAGAGATAGAGAGAGATAGTGACAGAGAGTGATAGAGAGTGCTAAATTTTGTGTCTGCTGCCCCCGCTTTTTGTGCTGATCACTATATCTGAGGTGATCAGCAACTTTTTGGGGGTGCAGAGGTTTTTTTTTTTTTATATATACCTGCCAGTTGCACTGTCAGTTGCACCAAAGGTTGTGCACCTGCTGCCCCTCACTGGTAATCAGTGTCGCATCACTGATCACCTTTTTTTTTTTTGTGTGTGCTGTGGGGTCTTTTTTTAATTTTTTTTTTACACACACTGTGATTTTGTGGGTGTCCTGTGGCCGCTGTGCGCTGATCAGTGACGTACATCACTGATCATCTTTTTCGGCACAGGGTTGATCTATTTTTTTTTTTTTTTGATCAAATTCCTGTTGCCTTTGAGCGCTGTTCAGTGACGGACGTTACTGACCAACATCTGTGCTCAATTTTTGGCGCAGGACCTTTTTTTTTTTTTTTAACCCCTTCAATTTTTTTTTTAACCCCTTCAATTTTTTTTTTTAACCCCTTCAATTTTTTTTTTTTTGTAACCCCTTCAATTTTTTTTTTTGTATAAAGTATTTTTTTTTTCTGCACTACATACACACTACACACTACATACCCCCCGGGTTGAAATAAAGTTTGTACCCCCCCCTACACTATACACGTGTTGAAACATTTCACTACCAGTAACACAAAAATAAAAATGGCATCCCAAATGTCATCCCAAATGTCATCCCAGTCATCCAGAAGAATGTATTCAGCGGAGGAGGCATATGCCATGCTTGCTTCTGACTCTGACACAGCCAGTGATGCAAGCGGGGAATTTGAAGGATTCGCCTTAAGCTCCTCTTCCTCCTCTGGTGATGAGGGACCCCCTCAAAGACGCCCCCGTAGAGCAGCTGAGACCCCCCCCCAATAATTGATCTCGTATGGACCCCACCACCAGACAATTTTGAGCCCCAGGTTCCTGAGTTTTTGGCCATGCCAGGAATCCAATTTGATTCCACAGGTCTCAGAGAAATTGACTTTTTCAAATTATTTTTCTCTGATGATTTTATAAATTTAATGTTGGACCAAACTAATTTATATGCCCAGCAGTTTATTGCTCAAAACCCCACGTCATCATTTGCTAGGTGGACCCCTGTAGATGCAGTAGAGATGATGACGTTTTGGGGTCTGGTGTTTCATATGGGCATAGTAAAAAAGCCAGAAATTAGGCAATATTGGAGTACAGATGTTCTGTACAGCACCCCATTTTACCGTATGGCCATGCCCCGGGCTCGATTTGAGACGATCCTTAAATTTTTGCATTACAACGATAATGCACAGTGCCCACCCAGAGATGATCCCACCTTTGACCGGCTATTCAAAGTCAGGCCGGTCATTGATCATTTCAGTGCCAAATTTGAAGACATGTACATCCCAGATAAATTCATTTGCATAGACGAGTCCCTTATACATTTTAAAGGAAGGGTTAAATTCCGCCAGTACCTTCCCAGTAAGAGGGCAAGGTATGGCATAAAAATGTATAAGCTGTGTGAAAGCACCTCAGGGTACACTCACAGGTTTAGGGTATATGAAGGGAAGGATTCAAGAATTGAACCGCCAGAATGCCCCCCCTCCCTCGTAGGTGTTAGTGGAAAAATTGTCTGGGATTTAGTGCACCCCTTCCTGGATAAAGGTTATCACCTCTATGTGGATAACTTTTACACCAGCATCCCCCTGTTTAAGGCCCTTGGTTCAAGAGGTACAGCAGCTTGCGGTACTGTGCGCAAGAACCAAAGAGGCCTCCCAAAAACGCACATTGCCCAAGTAATGAGAAGGGGTGAAAGCAGGGGAATATGCACCGAAAATATGTTGTTGGTCAAATATAAGGACAAGAGGGATGTCCTTATACTGACAACAATTCACGGAGACAGTACCACCTCCGTCCCTGTACGAGGTACCAGTACCCACACCTCAAAACCTAATTGTATCCTGGATTACAATAGGTACATGGGCGGAGTGGATCTTTCAGATCAGGTACTGAAGCCGTACAGTGCCCTGCGGAAAACAAAAATCTGGTACAAGAAGCTGGTCGTGTATATCATCCAGATGGCACTGTATAACGCTTACGTGCTATTCCGTTCTACCGGCCAGAGGGGGACATTTATGCACTTTCAAGAGGAAGTCATAAAGGGCCTAATATTTGGGAACCAGCAGGCAGAGGGCCCCAGTACTTCTAGTACTGGCCCCCGTATTGTACCAGGGCAGCATTTTCCTGATGAAATCCCCTCCACTGGAAAAAAGGGCAGGACACAAAAAAGGTGCAAAGTTTGCTATAAAAAGGGAATAAGAAAGCAAACTATTTTCCAGTGTGACACTTGCCCCGACAAACCCGGCCTATGTATAAAGGAGTGTTTTAAAATATACCACACATCTATGGATTATTAGGTTCATAATTTCACCGTGCTTCGGGGGTCTTGCTAATGCCACATAGCACCCACCATTCATTCCACCAGAATCTGAGCCGCAAAATCCAAAAATCACTCCTTCCCTTCTGAGTCCTGCCATGCACCCAACTGGTATTTTTTGGTCACATGTGAGGCATTGCCGTACTCGGGAGAAATTGGGGCACAGATTTTGGGGTGCTTTTTCTCCTTCATACCTTCTGAAAATAAAAAATTTTGAGCCAGAACTGCATTTTTGTGTAAAAAAATGTAATTTTTCATTTTCACTGCCCACTTGTATCAAAATTGGTGAAACCCCTGGGGGTTTGAAATGTACACTATACCCCTAGATGAATTCCCTGAGGGGTGTAGTTTGCAAAATGGGGTCACTTGTGGGGGGGTTCCACTGTATTGGTGCTTTGGGGGTCTTGCTAATGCGACATAGCACCCACCATCATTCCACCAGAATTTGTGCTGCAAAATCCAAATATCACTCCTTCACTTCTGAGTCCTGCCACTTTTTGGTCACACATGAGGCATTGCCGTACTCGGGAGAAATTGGGGCACAGATTTTGGGGTGCTTTGTCTCCTTCATTCCTTCTGAAAATGAAAAATTTTGAGCCAGAACTGCATTTTTGTGTAAAAAAATGTAATCTTTCATTTTCACTGCCCACTTGTATCAAAATTGGTGAAACCCCTGGGGGTTTGAAATGTACACTATACCCCTAGATGAATTCCCTGAGGGGTGTACTTTGCAAAATGGGGTGACTTGTGGGGGGGTTCCACTGTATTGGTGCAACATTGCACCCACCATTCATTCCACCAAAATCTGTGCTGCAAAATCCAAAAATCACTCCTTCCCTTCTGAGTCCTGCCATGCACCCAACTGGTATTTTTTGGTCACATGTGAGGCATTGCCGTACTCGGGAGAAATTGGGGCACAGATTTTGGGGTGCTTTTTCTCCTTCATACCTTCTGAAAATGAAAAATTTTGAGCCAGAACTGCATTTTTGTGTAAAAAAATGTAATTTTTCATTTTCACTGCCCAGTTGTATCAAAATTGGTGAAACCCCTGGGGGTTTGAAATGTACACTATACCCCTAGATGAATTCCCTGAGGGGTGTACTTTGCAAAATGGGGTGACTTGTGGGGGGGTTCCACTGTATTGGTGCAACATAGCACCCACCATTCATTCCACCAAAATCTGTGCTGCAAAATCCAAAAATCACTCCTTCCCTTCTGAGTCCTGCCATGCACCCAACTGGTATTTTTGGTCACATGTGAGGCATTGCCGTACTCGGGAGAAATTGGGGCACAGATTTTGGGGTGCTTTTTCTCCTTCATACCTTCTGAAAATGAAAAATTTTGAGCCAGAACTGCATTTTTGTGTAAAAAAATGTAATTTTTCATTTTCACTGCCCAGTTGTATCAAAATTGGTGAAACCCCTGGGGGTTTGAAATGTACACTATACCCCTAGATGAATTCCCTGAGGGGTGTAGTTTGCAAAATGGGGTCACTTGTGGGGGGGTTCCACTGTATTGGTGCTTGGGGGGTCTTGCTAATGCGACATAGCACCCACCAAAATTCCACCAGAATCTGAGCTGCAAAATCCAAAAATCACTCCTTCCCTTCTGAGTCCTGCCATGCACCCAAATGGTATTTTTTGGTCACATGTGAGGCATTGCCGTACTCGGGAGAAATTGGGGCACAGATTTTGGGGTGCTTTTTCTCCTTCATACCTTCTGAAAATGAAAAATTTTGAGCCAGAACTGCATTTTTGTGTAAAAAATGTAATTTTTCATTTTCACTGCCCACTTGTATCAAAATTGGTGAAACCCCTGGGGGTTTGAAATGTACACTATACCCCTAGATGAATTCCCTGAGGGGTGTAGTTTGCAAAATGGGGTCACTTGTGGGGGGGTTCCACTGTATTGGTGCTTGGGGGGTCTTGCTAATGCGACATAGCACCCACCAAAATTCCACCAGAATCTGAGCTGCAAAATCCAAAAATCACTCCTTCCCTTCTGAGTCCTGCCATGCACCCAACTGGTATTTTTTGGTCACATGTGAGGCATTGCCGTACTCGGGAGAAATTGGGGCACATATTTTGGGGTGCTTTTTCTCCTTCATACCTTCTGAAAATGAAAAATTTTGAGCCAGAACTGCATTTTTGTGTAAAAAAATGTAATTTTTCATTTTCACTGCCCACTTGTATCAAAATTGGTGAAACCCCTGGGGGTTTGAAATGTACACTATACCCCTAGATGAATTCCCTGAGGGGTGTAGTTTGCAAAATGGGGTCACTTGTGGGGGGGTTCCACTGTATTGGTGCTTGGGGGGTCTTGCTAATGCGACATAGCACCCACCAAAATTCCACCAGAATCTGAGCTGCAAAATCCAAAAATCACTCCTTCCCTTCTGAGTCCTGCCATGCACCCAAATGGTATTTTTTGGTCACATGTGAGGCATTGCCGTACTTGGGAGAAATTGGGGAACAGATTTTGGGGTGCTTTTTCTCCTTCATACCTTCTGAAAATGAAAAATTTTGAGCCAGAACTGCATTTTTGTGTAAAAAATGTAATTTTTCATTTTCACTGCCCACTTGTATCAAAATTGGTGAAACCCCTGGGGGTTTGAAATGTACACTATACCCCTAGATGAACTCCCTGAGGGGTGTAGTTTGCAAAATGGGGTCACTTGTGGGGGGGTTCCACTGTATTGGTGCTTGGGGGGTCTTGCTAATGCGACATAGCACCCACCAAAATTCCACCAGAATCTGAGCTGCAAAATCCAAAAATCACTCCTTCCCTTCTGAGTCCTGCCATGCACCCAACTGGTATTTTTTGGTCACATGTGAGGCATTGCCGTACTCGGGAGAAATTGGGGCACATATTTTGGGGTGCTTTTTCTCCTTCATACCTTCTGAAAATGAAAAATTTTGAGCCAGAACTGCATTTTTGTGTAAAAAAATGTAATTTTTCATTTTCACTGCCCACTTGTATCAAAATTGGTGAAACCCCTGGGGGTTTGAAATGTACACTATACCCCTAGATGAATTCCCTGAGGGGTGTACTTTGCAAAATGGGGTGACTTGTGGGGGGGTTCCACTGTATTGGTGCAACATAGCACCCACCATTCATTCCACCAAAATCTGTGCTGCAAAATCCAAAAATCACTCCTTCCCTTCTGAGTCCTGCCATGCACCCAACTGGTATTTTTTGGTCACATGTGAGGCATTGCCGTACTCGGGAGAAATTGGGGCACAGATTTTGGGGTGCTTTTTCTCCTTCATACCTTCTGAAAATGAAAAATTTTGAGCCAGAACTGCATTTTTGTGTAAAAAAATGTAATTTTTCATTTTCACTGCCCACTTGTATCAAAATTGGTGAAACCCCTGGGGGTTTGAAATGTACACTATACCCCTAGATGAATTCCCTGAGGGGTGTAGTTTGCAAAATGGGGTCACTTGTGGGGGGGTTCCACTGTATTGGTGCTTGGGGGGTCTTGCTAATGCGACATAGCACCCACCAAAATTCCACCAGAATCTGAGCTGCAAAATCCAAAAATCACTCCTTCCCTTCTGAGTCCTGCCATGCACCCAAATGGTATTTTTTGGTCACATGTGAGGCATTGCCGTACTTGGGAGAAATTGGGGAACAGATTTTGGGGTGCTTTTTCTCCTTCATACCTTCTGAAAATGAAAAATTTTGAGCCAGAAATGCATTTTTGTGTAAAAAATGTAATTTTTCATTTTCACTGCCCACTTGTATCAAAATTGGTGAAACCCCTGGGGGTTTGAAATGTACACTATACCCCTAGATGAACTCCCTGAGGGGTGTAGTTTGCAAAATGGGGTCACTTGTGGGGGGGTTCCACTGTATTGGTGCTTGGGGGGTCTTGCTAATGCGACATAGCACCCACCAAAATTCCACCAGAATCTGAGCTGCAAAATCCAAAAATCACTCCTTCCCTTCTGAGTCCTGCCATGCACCCAACTGGTATTTTTTGGTCACATGTGAGGCATTGCCGTACTCGGGAGAAATTGGGGCACATATTTTGGGGTGCTTTTTCTCCTTCATACCTTCTGAAAATGAAAAATTTTGAGCCAGAACTGCATTTTTGTGTAAAAAAATGTAATTTTTCATTTTCACTGCCCACTTGTATCAAAATTGGTGAAACCCCTGGGGGTTTGAAATGTACACTATACCCCTAGATGAATTCCCTGAGGGGTGTACTTTGCAAAATGGGGTGACTTGTGGGGGGGTTCCACTGTATTGGTGCAACATAGCACCCACCATTCATTCCACCAAAATCTGTGCTGCAAAATCCAAAAATCGTTATTATTATTTTCTACTTGGTCTCTTAATTTATTTAAACTTTCCAATATTTTGTTATTTGTTGGGGTTTTTTTATGCTCTCTTTCTAATATTTTTATCTGGTTATGTAATTCTGCCTGTTTTCTTTCTTCTTTTTTTATTCTTGAACAGATCTGGATGATATTTCCTCTAAGTACTTAAGTGCACACCAGTAGTTAATTTGATTGGTTTCTTCAGGGTTATTATTTCTACAGTATTCATCTATCAAGTTTACTATTTGAGTTTTTATTTCTTTTTTTTTTTTAAGTAAATGTTTAGGGAAATTCCATATTCTCTGCTTATTTACTGGTGCTGTATTTTCCCAAATGGTCACTACCGGGGCATGATCTGACATTGTTGTTGGAAGTATATCTACTTTTTTTATTTGTTGGAGCGTTGTTCTATCTGAAAGTATTAGGTCTATTCTTGAGTACGTTTTGTGAGCGTTCGAAAAAAACGTATAGTCTCGTGTTGTAGGATTTTTAATCCTCCAGGTGTCGTATAGTTATAGTTCTGCTTCTGCGAGCATTTCACATATTCTCTTCGAAAGCTACTCGTGTTGTTTTTAGTTTCCCTACATTTGTTTTATCCATTTGAGGGTTCATTGTGACATTAAAGTCGCCCAACATTATTACTGTTTTCCCTCCTACTCTATGTATTTCTTTCAATACTTTCCTAAACAATTTCTCCTGTGCACTGTTGGGCGCATATACTGTTACTAGTGTTATTGTTTGACCTTCTAATACCCCCTTCAATATAATATATCTTCCCTCTTTGTCCATTACTTGCGATTGTGTTACCCAGTTTAGGTTTTTATTTATAAGTATTGCGACTCCACGTTTTTTGCACAGTGCACTGGAGAAATATACCCTTGTGTAGTTATGGTGGTCTAGTTTAGGTGTATTTATTCTTGAAAAATGTGTCTCTTGTATGGCAGCTATATCTATTTTCTGGAGATTTAAGTACTGGAGGAGGCATTTCCTCTTTTGTGGGACATTCAGTCCCTTTATATTCATGGATAAAAGTTTTATCCTTTATCTAGCCATTTAGGGGGTCGTTTTTCTTCTATTGTTTGCAACCTACTTAAACCTTGTATTGGCTGAGACAGACCTGAAACATCTAACAATAAAACATTTACATTTATGACATACATTTCCTTATACATACACATTTTACACAAACATATATACCTTGCTCTTTAATAAGAGCACAATTGGTCTCTATTTATTGAGACTACCTTTATTCCTATGGGGGTAGTGCTAGGTTCTACCCATCACCTTATCATTAATTTTAGCTTAATAATAACATTTTCACTAAATATTTCATCTTTTTCTCCTACAATTATTTGTCTGACTATCTAACTATGTGGGAGGAGTGTCTTTCGTTTTTTCCCCAAACAGAAAAAAAAATGATGAATGTGGAAGGGGTTGGTATAAAGCGGGGAATCCACTATACAGGAGGGGGAGGGGGGCAGAAGAAAATAAGGGGAACAATTTTCCAGTATGTTTTGGGGTTTTGCAGGCTGAGCTGTTTCTAAATGTTCTTTTTCTCAATAGTATTCCGCCTTTATGTACCTCAGGCCCCAGTATGTTATTCCTTCGAGACTAGGATTGGCAGCAGGTTATACTCAGACTGTTCACTTTTTTTCCTCTCTTTTTTTCTTTTTTCCTTCTCTTCCTTCTCTTTCCTTTCCCCCTTCTCCCTCCCTTCTTTTTCTTCTATTTTTTCCCTCCCCTCTCTCCTTCTCCATCTTCGCTTCTTCTCTTTATATATACCCTGTCCAGAATTTAATGTTAACCCATTTTAGACCATTCCAGTTGTAGCTGTTGGGGTGCTGTTGTTGTTTCTTCAGGGATTTTCCATTCACGTAAGAGTTCACACCCCTCCTCTTCTGTTACCGCTATTTTAGTCTCTCCTTGATGTTTAATTATTAGTTTAACTGGAAAGCCCCATTTATATGGGACATTAGCTTGTCTCAGGGCATTTTCAATTCTTACCAGTGACTTTCTTTTCATCAGAGTTTGGACTGATAGGTCATTGTATATCTGAAGTGGACCGAGGGTTTTTAGGTCCGCTGTGTCTCTAGTGGCTCTTAGAATTTCATCTTTAATTTGTGGGTAGTGAAGTTTCAATATGACATCCCTCGGCGCATCTTCTGAAGCTCTTTTTGACTTGGGTAATCTATGAATTCTATCTATCAGCATTTGTGTTTTTGGTGTTTCTGGTAGCAATTTCTGGAAGGTGTCTTTGGCGTATTGTTCTAGATTATTTATCTGGACTGTTTCCGTTATACCTCTTATTTTAAGGTTACTCCTTCTTGCTCGATCTTGGAAACTAATTGTTTTTTCTTTTAGGGTAATTAGTTCCTGTTGCGGATTCTGGTATGCTCTTACCAAGTCGATATGTGCCTTTGTCATCTCTGTAAGCTTTGTTTCTATCTGGTCCGTTCTGTTGCCTAAGTCTGTTATTTCTTTAGTTAGGTCTTGCACTGAACTTCGGACCTCTGAGGATATGTCACTCTTTAATTCTGCTAATAATTGTAACATTTTATACATAGAGTTATGGGTTCTTCCATCTTCCCTTCTGCCTCTGGGGAGGAGGGGTTAGATTCTGATGTCAAGGCACTGCTTATTTGACTAGAGGTTGATTGTCTCTCTTTTTGTTTATCTTTGGACTTTGTACTGGAGGCTTTAAAGAAATTTGTTGAGGTATTTAAAGGAGTTTTATCTCTTTTTGGAGGCATCTTACTTGTTTTTCACTTTAATTTCTTTTCCTCTCATTGGACATTTCTCCCTTAAATAGTAAATAGTCTTGTTATATCACATTTATAGTTTTTTTTTCTATTTCAGTCATTCTACTTTAGTTTAGACAGTTTATGATAGTTCTTAATAGGTGATGGGGTGAACGTCACTCATTTTTTTATTCTTCCCATTATTCCCGGCACCTCAGTTTTCTGGCTATATAGATTTTTAATTTCCCACTGATCATATATGGATAAGGCTTGGACCATTTCCAACACCTTATCTAGTGGCTATGCAGGCTTATCTTTTAAGTTTTAAATATTAAGTAGCTTTAATTATTAGATATATACTGTCTGCTTTTCTATGTTATATGCTCTCAGTCTAATCTCCCCCTTTTTCTGCCCCCTCACACAGGTCTCTTTTTCTATTGTTATTACCTGTTCTTCTCTTCTCTCACCATTGGGTGGGCAGAGGGGGTGGGTTGATGGACCGTCTTCCTCCTTCTGTCAATATTCAAGTTGGTATTGAACAAGTCTATACCTGCCCCTGCAGGTAGTTCAGCTGGAGGTGATAGGGGATGTGGTCCTTTTTTTTTTTACTCCTCTTAAAAGGTAGCCAGTGGGAAGCCAGTGGGAAAATAAAATCTCCTTTTATGGGCGCTGTTGCTGCCGCTTGGATTTCTCTGTCGTCTGATCCTGGTATCGCAGCTTCTGTGGCTTTATTGTGGGAAGATGACAAACACTTTTATTCTCTTCCTGTATGGGACTTATCTATGTCCGATGGGTCTGCTGCTATTTACCAGGCTTTTATCTGGTTATGTTGACGGTGTTAATGACGGGTAGAGCGGGAGGCACAAGCAGGGGGTACTGCTTACCCCCCCTAACTGGGGGGGCTAGGGGGTCACGCGCACCGGGCGCTGGAGGGGGCGCTAGTGTGAGGTCCCTGCAGCGTGGTCCCGGGGATGGGCAGCGGGGGTCCGGGGACTGGTGGGTTAACTCTGGCTCCTAGCGGGGTCCCGGGGATGGGCAGCGGGGGTCCGGGGACTGGTGGGTTAACTCCGGCTCCTAACGCTGCCGGGCGGTGGGTGGGAAGCAGGTTTTGAAAAGACTTGCCGGACGCTGATTGGCTGAATTCAGCCAATCAGCGTCCGGCAAGTCTTTTCAAAGTCATCAGGCAGATAGCGCTAGGAGACGGAGTGAGTGAAGGCTGCGCTACACCAGTCCCTGGACCCCTGGACACTGCCTACCCCCGCTGGCTGCACACAGGTATGTTGGCAGCAGGGGTCCAGGGACTGGTGTAGTGGCAGCTTTCACATACACAGCCGCTCGCTATTTGCCTGGCGGCTTTCACATACACAGCCGCTCGCTATTTGCCTGGCGGCGGGAAGCGCTGATGATTTTTAAAAGACTTGCCAGACGCTGATTGGCTGAATTCAGCCAATCAGCGTCCGGCAAGTTTTTTCAAAATCTGCTTCCCGCCCACCGCTCGGCAGCACTAGGAGCCGGAGTTAACCTTCTCCAGTCCCCGGACCCCCGCTGCCTGTCCCCAAGGCAGTAATTTGGTGTTTGGGGGGGGGGGGGGGGGGGGCGACCAAATGGCTGCCGCCCCGGTCGCCGAAACACCTAGTTTCGGCCCTGCTTCCTGTATGGGTCAATGTGTGTTTTTTGTGACTTAAGAGGATGGAGAGTGCTCCAAAAACTGTAAAAGACCAGGAGCCAGCTGATGATATAGGCCTAGATGTACTAAGCTTGAAAAGTGATAAAATGGAGAGTGAAAAAGTACCAACCAATCAGCTCCAAACTACCATGTACACATGGCACTACCATGTGACAGTAAGAAGCTGATTGGTTGGTGGTTTATCACTCTCTATTTTATCAATTTTCAAGGCTTTGAGAGCCCATAGTGAGCATGAGATTTGTCAGAATACACACTTTGTATCTAATCATCAGTAATATTTTCACATTAGGCATGTGTGCATCGCTTGCTCTGCTATTCTAATAGTGAGGCCTCTTACTGCAACACGTTTTTAAATACACCATGTGCCATCTTTCTATGGTGCACCTACCATTACTCAGGCCCATTGCATCGCCTGTTTGATTGGACCACATACTGTATTTGGATTACAATACTGAATAGGTCTATAAGATCTTCTCTTTCACAGTGACTGGTGTTCATCTGGGTGCAAATTATGGTAAGGCCTGAATCATGCAGACACATTGTTCACATCCTTGAGCTTTCCTATTCAATTGCAATCAAATATTTATTTGACCTTGCTGCATTCTGGGTGTACATGCTGGATAGCATGTACATCTTATTCAATCTCTGTTAGCCCAAAAAGGGGGACTCACACTAGGTGAGTCAAGCAGCGCTTAAATCAATGAGAAATACCAATAGTTGAAAAGGTATAACAATTTTACTGTTTCTTTAAAATTACATGCAAATACAATATATAAATGATTAAATAAACAGATAAAAACAATAGAATAATGGTATAATAGATAGGGGGGGGGGAATAAAAGTAAACTGGAATGAATATAAAAATTGAAATAATGAGAAAATGCCCCGCCTCAATGGACACAAGAGGATATGCTGTGTAGACACTTTTGGAGGAAACAGGTAAGTGCACGTTACCAACAATAAGTTGTGGATCCTTTGGATATGGATAATACTGGGAGTCCTCACGATGTTTGCGGCTGTATTGATTGCCGCTGGAGGTAGTCGCTTGATGTGGATCAGACCTTTTGTTTGGGTGAGAGGCTGATGTGAATTATCTCAGATCACCGGAGATTGTCTGAAGCGATTTCACCCAGATAGGAGTTCCAGCAATGGGATAAAGATGTGGCTTCCGTGCCTAATAGCAGTCCATACTGGTGTGGATGGTGTTGACCAGTGGTTATCATGCACGGTGTCCGCCAAAAACGAATGTCCAAGTGGAGTATTGAATGAGAGTAATGTCCAAGTCCGACAGAGGTGTCACAGCTGTGTCCAGAGGTGGGGGGCAATCAACTAACGCGTTTCACTGCGTCCTGCAGCTTTATCAAAGGTGTGGGGGACTGTGAACCTAGACCAGGTATATATATACCCCATTCTTAATCAGGGAATCATTGCACCTGTGAGGTTCAATTACTGATTCTAATTCATATACCATACAAAACATTAATGTAAAGATAAGGAGGCAGACATATATCTTGATACTAAATATAAATAATCAATATGAGACGAAAATTCACAATAAATACATATAAACATCTTTATTTTAGTTTTTGACTCCGGTCACATGACTGGAGTAGGTCACGTGATCGGAATGAAGTGGAAGATATGTAAATGGACACATGTCCATGCAGAGTTGACTCAGTCCTACCTTACTTCTATATAATGGAGGTGACTGGGTAGTGAGTTAAGATCTGCTGGGAATAAACTTTGGGTGACATTCTATGATCTGCGCTAAATGCGCATGTTTTATTTGCGCACCATATCGCCGCAAATCGCCTTTTTTGAAATCGCATTTTTCTGCCTAAATGCGCATATTTAATGTGATGCGCATTGGAGGCTGAAAAGTGCGAATAGGGGCGATTTGCGGCGATGTAGTGCGCTGTTTTTAGTCCTGAAAATGTGCGATTTTCATGTCTGAAAATCGCACATTTGCAGGACAGCGCAAGGTTGTAAAAAAAAGAACCGAGCGCGGGGTCCCCCGCCCGAGTGTAACCAGCCCCGGGCTCACTGAGCCGGTGCTGGTGACATAAAATCAGGGTCCCAGACAAATAGGGGTCCCCTTGATTTTATGAAACCAGCACCAGACTCAAGGTCCGGCGCTGGTTCCCAAAATACGGGGGACAAAGTGACTAGGGGTCCCCCGTATTTTAAGAACCAGCACCGGACACAACCAGCCAGCAGGGTAATGCCACAGCCGGGGGGAGACTTTTTATACAAGTCCCCCCGGCCAAAGCATTAACCCCCTGGCTGGTCAGCATGGGCAGGGGTCCTGGGGAAGTGGGGACCCCCCCAATGAAGGGGTCCCCCCCCCTCCAGGACTTACCAGCCCATGCTGATAGTCCGGGGCTGTCCTCCATGCCCCTGGGCTGTGGGCATGGAGCTGATGCTTTGTGTAAAAAAAAGAATGATAACTATTGTTTTACACTGGCGAACTATGAGTCCCAGCAAGCCTACCCCGCATGCTGGGACTTGGGGAACCACAATTCCCAGCATGCGGGGCATTAAAGTGCCCGCTGGCACTTGTAGTTCTGCAGTGTAAAAAATAGTGCACAAAATCACACTGACACCCTGTAAAATAAAACTTTAATACACACAAAACACACACACACTGATACTTACCTACCTTGAGCCCGTAGGTCGGTCCCTGGATCCTAGATTCTTCCTCCGGGGCTCCAGGGCAGAAGAGTCCGGTTCCGGGGCCTTGGTCCTGGTTCCGGGGCTGGTCCTGGGGTTCCGGGGCTCCTGGCGTGAAGAATCCGGGGTCCGGGATCCGTGGTAGTCCAGAGGGGTACCTAAGGAGGGAAATCCAACTCACCTGCTCCCCGGCGGCGACCTCCGGTGACAGCGCTGCTCCAGACTGGTACCCGGCTTGAAGGACTTTGCCCGGCGCTGAGATGTTTCCTCTTCGCCGTCTCTGAACAGAATGATTTCTCGGCCAATCAGGAGCCGAGAAAGTCGGCTCTTGATTGGCCAGAAATCATTCTGAATATAGACGCCGAGGGAGTAACATCTCAGCGCATCCAGAGCTGAGATGTTACTCCCTCGGCATCTATATTCAGAATGATTTCTGGCCAATCAGGAGCCGACTTTCTCGGCTCCTGATTGGCCGAGAAATCATTCTGTTCAGAGACGGCGAAGAGGAAACATCTCAGCGCCGGGCAAAGTCCTTCAAGCCGGTTACCAGTCTGGATTAGCGCTGTCACCGGAGGTCGCCGCCGGGGAGCAGGTGAGTTGGATTTCCCTCCTTAGGTACCCCTCTGGACTACCACGGATCCCGGACCCCGGATTCTTCACGCCAGGAGCCCCGGAACCCCAGGACCAGCCCCTGAACCAGGACCAAGGCCCCGGAACCGGACTCTTCTGCCCTGGAGCCCCGGAGGAAGAATCCAGGATCCAGGGACCGACCTACGGGCTCAAGGTAGGTAAGTATCAGTGTGTGTGTGTTTTGTGTGTATTAAAGTTTTATTTTACAGGGTGTCAGTGTGATTTTGTGCACTATTTTTTACACTGCAGAACTACAAGTGCCAGCGGGCACTTTAATGCCCCGCATGCTGGGACTTGTGGTTCCCCAAGTCCCAGCATGCGGGGTAGGCTTGCTGGGACTCATAGTTCGCCAGTGTAAAACAATAGTTATCATTCTTTTTTTTACACAAAGCATCAGCTCCATGCCCACAGCCCAGGGGCATGGAGGACAGCCCCGGACTATCAGCATGGGCTGGTAAGTCCTGGAGGGGGGGGACCCCTTCATTGGGGGGGTCCCCACTTCCCCAGGACCCCTGCCCATGCTGACCAGCCAGGGGGTTAATGCTTTGGCCGGGGGGACTTGTATAAAAAGTCTCCCCCCGGCTGTGGCATTACCCTGCTGGCTGGTTGTGTCCGGTGCTGGTTCTTAAAATACGGGGGACCCCTAGTCACTTTGTCCCCCGTATTTTGGGAACCAGCGCCGGACCTTGAGTCTGGTGCTGGTTTCATAAAATCAAGGGGACCCCTATTTGTCTGGGACCCTGATTTTATGTCACCAGCACCGGCTCAGTGAGCCCGGGGCTGGTTACACTCGGGCGGGGGACCCCGCGCTCGTTTTTTTTTTAATTTAACCATTTGTTTTATTTTTTACAGCAGAACCCTGCACGGAACATTGCGATCTGTGCAGGGTTCTGGCTAATTCGCCTAACAGACCCAGGTCTGAAATTAGTGCGAAAATTAGTCACTTAAAAAATGCAATGTGCAAATGCGCATAGCATTAAATAAGCGACTTGTATACTTTTCTGTGCGCAAACATCTGGATGCGATAAAAATGCGAATTAATCTTGCATTTTTATTCACCAGACCTTAACGCACAAAATATGCGATTTCAGCCCCTATGCGCATCCCATTAAATCAACGATTTAATGGGAAAATGCGATATCGCCATTTTGTGGTCTAATTACCGCAAAATAACGATACTCGCATAGCATAGAATGTCACCCTTTTTTTCCAATAATATCATTAAGGCTATTGCGTAAATGGAGCGCATATGCGTTCCATACAAGGGCCGAGCCATATCACTTCCGCTTCCACCCCGGAAGTGAAAACGGAACTCGACAATGGTTGTACATGTATATACTGGTTCGTGGTTGGAGCGCACATGCGCTCCATATTGAGGCCAGGTCGGATCACTTCCGCTTTCATCCCGGAAGTGAAACGACTCGGTAGTGGGAGTGTATTTGGTAAGGTGGGAGACAGATGGCTGCCCAATCATAGCAGCTTAAGGGAACGAGCACGCGTCACGAACTGACGTGATTGTTTATATGTGCATCATGTTCCTAACAATGGACCAGTATAAATAAGGCGCCTGATTATTCCTAGTGAATACTTCAATCTCTGTTAGGTCTAGTTTGATATTATGGTAGACCAAGGAGTAGTTTGACCTCACAGCATACCTGCCTACTTTTTATCACTCCTCTTTGGGAGAAGCCCGGAGAGGTGTAAAAGGGGTGCAGAATGAGGCTACGTCTCTGGGCGGGACAAGGCTTATGTCACCAAGCTCCACCCCCATGGCAGTCAGCTGCATTAATTCGTGGGTCCCCAGATTGGGGAGGGGCTAAAATGATGCGAAATTACGCGATTTGCGCCATTTTAGCCTCTCCCTGCCGACCCGCAATATTCGGGATTTTACACATTGGGGAAGGGTTAGTGGGGGTTTCGGCGGTGATGCGGGAGACTTTCTTGCCTTCTCGGGGGCCTGGAGAGGGATCCAAATTGCGAGTAGGCAAGTATGCCTCACAGTACATAATAATTGTATGTGAAATCTAGATTGGTGGTTATCCGTCATTGGGTCGACCCAATTTAGGTCGATATGCATTGGGTCAATCACTGAAGGTCGACAGAGCTTAGGTCAACACCTGAAATCAGTTGACATGGCTAAGGTCGTTAAGGTTGGAAGATCGACACAAGCATAAGGTTGACAGTCATAAGGTAGACATGAGTTTTTCCTTTTTTTGGTCCCGAATGTCGACATACTGTAGTCTTGTCCCGACTGTCGACCTTGCCATTGTCGACCTAATGCTTGTATCGACCTTCCAACCCAGTCAACCATAGCCATGTCAACCTATTTCAGGTGTCAACCTTAGCTCTGTCGACCTCATTGTTTGACCCAATGCTGTGTCCCAGATTGGTTATGCCCATTGTTTTTCTCTTAAGTCTCTAATGTAGATTGTTGTTAATTTGAGCATTTGGGTCGATTTACTGTTGTTATATTAGTGACAGATTCGTGAATATTACATGTTAATATTAATGTTTTTCATCACTCCTCACTATTGAGCAGATTTATCAAAATTATATTTTAATAAAATATTGAGAAAACAGGTCTTTCACACCCTTTTCACATTCTTTTATTTGGGTAATTGGAGGAGAATTTGAAGATTCATGAATTTACTGTACATGGCAAGACAAAAGCTATCCATAGAAATAAATATATATTACTCTTTTCTGTCATTCAACAGGTAGTTTATGCTAAAACTAGAGTCAAATGTATTTATCCTTTGTATATATTAAATATGCTCAGCGTTGCTAAGATCTGTCATTTAAACATGACAATGAATTCCTGTATTTCCTGTGGCCTTAACTTCTACTAAACTTGTCCCACTTCCAGGTATGCAATTTAGTCTATTAAGTTTATTTGTCATGCCGGAATACAGTCACTTTGCCAAATCTATTAAAATTATACTCATCCAATTAAATTCTTTGCCAGGGAACTAGAATGTGTAAAACACTTCTCATTGCCTATATAGTTAGAAGTGACACCTCCACGTTAAAGAAAAAATACTCTGCTTGCAGTACATGGAGAATTTATGTTTCCTTAAGTGGGCAGTAAAAAGTATGGATATGATGTATTGTGTACAGTGAAGCCCTTTTCTGTATATCTCCCTTTTTACATATTGAACATAACCTGATTCTAATTTGCAAGCAGGCATTGTGGATGGATTAAGAAATGGCATACTAATGTGACTGTACATAAGTCTTAATGCAAACATTGCTTTCCGTATGAGAGCAGGGCCGGTGCAAGGCACCGGAGCGCCCCAGGCGAGTCGGGGTGGGGGCGCCCCAGTGCCGGGGGGTGGGGGCGGGGGGTACCTGTTGCGCCGTCTGGGGAGAGGGCAGGGGGGTCCATGCTTGCATCTGACAGGAGCTTGCAGTGGTGTCCTTGCCGTGCGGGTACCTGCAGCGCTGTGTATAAAGCTGGCGGTGGCGGGGGGTCCCTGCAGTGAATAAGAAATAACTAGCGCTATGCGGCAGTGCGGGAAGCGCTTCTGTTTTGAAAACACTGGCTGCACGCTGATTGGCTGAATCTCAGCCAATCAGCGTGCGGCCAGTGTTTTCAAACCCGGCAGCGCTTCCTGCTCCGCCGCATAGCCCGGCGGATAACACTAGTTATTCACTGCAGGGACCCCCCCACCGTCGCCAGCTTTATACACAGCGCCGCAGGTACCCGCGCAGCAAGGACACCACTGCAGGCTCCTGTCAGAAGCCGGCATGGACCCCCCTGCCCGCTCCCCAGACGGCGCAGCAGGTACCCCCTTTGCACAGGGGCCGAGGGGCGAACTGCCGCCCTCCAGTGGCCGGCGCCCTAGGCAAATGCCTAGACCTAACAAACAGATACTTAGTCACTAAAATTTAGAGACCAAATCGGGCGCTAATATATTATAAGATATATTGATAATACTAGAATTTTACTGTTCAGGTTTTGTATAAATATATTGAGCTGCAGCTATTCTATATGTTCAAGTGTCTGAGCATATAATTTGTGTTAGGTCCGATAACGGACTTCACACAAAAAGACCAAAATGTAACCACCAAAGTGGGAATTGCTGCGCTATTTATTTGTAATACCTTAAAGGAATACACACCATGAGTGAATGCACAGACTCAAATAACTGGATGGAAACTGTCTCGGTATAATATCAAAGCTAATTTATTTAGACAAATATAGAAAATTTAAATAGGCGGCCACCTATAAACAATAAGACATAATAATGTACTAAAATTTCAAGATAATTATTATGCACATATATATATATATATATATATATATATATATATATATATATATATATTGTGACAAGAACACTGGAGTAGTGTTTGAGGGCAGGTATATTTCTCCCAGGTTCTTGTCCTACACCTTTTAGAAACAGGTGTTTTGCCTCACAGATTGCTAATCAGCAAGCAAGCTGTGAAAAAGGCTGCCAGAATCAGCAGTGTGAGCAGACTGCCTGGGGAGACTGCAGAATCTCTGTGTGAGAAACAAGCTGCCTTATACAAGTGAGCCACCCAGTGTTGACTGGGAAACTTTGTGTTTTGTTTAGTGACAGTTAGGAGCATCCTGTGTTTAGTTAGTGCCGGACAGGCAAGGTATTTTCTTTTGTTGTTTATTTTATTTTCTGCTGAATAAAACTGGTTGCGGCCAGTTGCACCACAAAGACTGGACTTATATGATTTCTCAGCTGCTGCTGGCTGCCTTCTACATCCAAATTCCCCTACAGTGTTACAATATATATATATATATATATATATATATATATATATATATATATATATATATATATATATATATATATATATATATATATAAAAAAACTTTATACAATGAATTTCTGTATAGACAAGACTTTTTATATAAATAGGCTTTCTATTTGCCTCCCAATTTTGGATATATTTCCAGGGTAGTGAATGATATATATATAGCAAATTTGCCAGAAGATATTGTTCCTTGTAAGGAAAGGGTAAGCCGAGCAGAACCCACAGTGTTGCCGGGCCACGGCACTACACAGCGGGGAGTCTGTATAGATGAAGTATAGCTCACTGGAGGACAGTTTGTATATAAGAGCAGATGCTATGGAGGGTGGTGTGTTGTTGGTTAAATATCTCACCTATACCTCCATACAGTCCTTCACTTAGCGAGTCTGGAGTGTCCCGCCGTACGGAGTTAGCTGTGATGTTAGGCGGGTGGGTGTGGTTGATGTTTTGCGCACTCACGCTGTCAGTGATAATACAGCGCGTCTCTCACCCACGCTGGATTAGTACTCCTGCTGACGTTCTCTGGCTAGACTCCAAACTTGCGGCTTTGTACGGCTAGATGGTGCTGCCGTAGAAGATGGAAACCAAGCAACTTTTCAAAAAAATAAATAAATAAATAATTCTGGAAATGGTCATCCGATGTTTGTAGGCTGCTGGGCAATATATCACCAATCGCTAGGGGTAACTACTAACGCGTTTCCCCCTCTAAAAGGGCTTTTTCAAAGAATGATTTCAGTTTGTGCTGAATGCCTTTTTAAACCCAGCTTTTATTTGTCATAGTTGTTCCATTGGTTCAGACTAATGTGGTTCTCCAGGTGCTTAATCGCTCAGGTGTATACCTAGCAGATTGACATTTTACATAATAATAATACTTTGTCCTTTATCTGTACTTGTATGAGATTCATCATATGTATAATAATTAGGTACTCTTTACTTAGTTGGGCGCCCGTCGCGGTCATCGCGGGTACATTTATGTCTGGCCGCGACGCGACCGACGCGATGCCCGCGATTTCCCATTGAAACCCATGTTAAACTTGGAAATCGTGTCGGTCGCGTCGCGGCCGTCCATAAATGTACCCGCGATGCCCGCGACGCGATGCTCCCGATTTACCATAGGAATCAATGTTAAAAGGCCCGATGGACCCGATTTTACTGTTAAATGGCTCAATGGACCCGATTTGGCCATAGGAATCAATGTTAAATGGCCCACAGAGCCCATTAACCCTTAAATGTCCCCCCCAATTTTTAACGCCACCCCACGATCCACGCCAACCCGAAGCGTGGCGAGCGCAGCGAGCCCGCGAGGGGCGGCGGTACGCGTCCTCCGACCTTTTCATGCCCTACTATCCACTAGGGCGTGGAGTGAGAATATAATAGTGTGGCGAGCGCAGCGAGCCACCGAGCCCGAAGCGTGGCGAGGGGACGCGGATACCTTCACAGTTATACGCGTCCCCTCGCGGGCTTCACAGGTGTCCGTGGCGACGCCGACACCTGTGAAGCCCGCGAGGGGACGCGTCTACCTGTGAAGGTATCCGCGTCCCCTCGCGGGGCTCGCCACGCTTCGGGCTCGCTGCACTCGCCACACTATTCTATTCTCACTCCACGCCCTAGTGGATAGTAGGGCATGAAAAGGTCGGAGGACGCGTACCGCCGCCCCTCGCGGGCTCGCTGCGCTCGCCACGCTTCGGGTTGGCGTGGAGCGTGGGGTGGCGTTAAAAATTGGGGGGGACATTTAAGGGTTAATTGTGCCTATTTGGGCTCTGTGGCCCATTTAACATTGATTCCTATGGCCAAATCGGGTCCATTGAGGCATTTAACAGTAAAATCGCGGTCAATTAGCCTTTTTAACATTGTTCCCTATGGGAAAATCGCGGTCATCGCGGGCATCGCGGCCATCCCGATTTACCCGCGATGCCCGCGATGACCGCGATTTTTACCCCCGATGCCCGCGATTTCAATCGCTGGCGCCCATCTAAGTAAAGAGTACCAATAATTATTATATCCAAATATATTTTATAAAAACATATGTAAAAAACTAAAGCGTTATTAACACAAATTATTCTAACATTAAAACATACATTGTTAACAAAAAAATCCAAGACAGTTTCCATGGGGCTTGAACCCAAGTTGGTTAGTTGCTAACTCATTTCTCTATCCATTCTACCACAGGGCTAATATAGGAGTTGTACTGATATTTGAATATATCATTATCACATCTGAAATACAGTGGCATAAACGATGTTCCCCTCTACTTTATAGAGGGATCTTTATCTTTTTTTTAGATGTTATTTTCAGTTCACTAATATATATAGGCGAAAAATATTTTGTTAAGATTTTTTAAAAGAATAAGCATTTAACAATATGCTTCAGGATACATTTACTAAGGTCCATTATGGTTGGGCCGGGAGATACAGATAAAGACCTGCCTAGTGGTGGCTGCGTTCGCCACACTATATAATATCAACTCCGCGCCGACGTGGATAGTGGGTTAATGAAACAGTCAGAGGACTACAAGGTCTACAAGCATTAGGTCGAGCACTGAAGGTAGACATGGTCATTAGGTCGACACAAGCATTAGGTCGACACAGGGAAGATCGACACACGATTTTCACTTTTTTGTTCCGAATGTCGACACAGTTGACATGGACCCCCAAAAAGTGCACCACGTCCCCTCACATGGCTCGCTGCACTTGCCATGCTTCGGGCACAATGTTTTATTCTCCCACCATGCCCTAGTGTATGGTAGGTCATGAAATACCACCTCTCGGTACATGTTGGCTCAAAAAAAAAAGGTGAAAAATCACATGTCGACATTTTGACTGTCGACCTTCCCCATGTCGACCTAATGCTAATATCGACCTAACCCATGTTGACCTTCAGTCATGTCGACCTTCATGTATGTTGACCTTCAGTCATGTCAACCTTCATTCATGTCGACCTAATGCTTGTCGACCTAATGCTTGTTGACCTAGGGACTGTATCCCTGCGAGTTTGGGTGTGTTTGTAAAAACTCCAGAAAATACATGCATCACCACAGAAATGTGTTCTGATTTGTTGAAGCAGTCATATGTTATGTACTCATTGGCCAAAAGATAGGGCAGCCGCTGAGAGAGAGAGAGCACTCTCAGCCAGGGGCAAACGCAGGATTTTCAGAAGGGGGTTTCCGGAGATGGACCCAGTATATGCCGGGCCAGTTAAAGTATTATAGATAGACCAAATGTATATAAATAATAATATATATATACACATACAGGGGCAGCAACAGCAGTGTAGACCCCTAGGCATAGCAATGTATTGGGGCCCCTACCGATCCTCCAGCGGGGGGAAGCTTTGATGTCCCACAGGTGGTAGGGGGTATTATATCAATCGCTCAGCATGTAGGGCCTGGATCAGTAATTTCCACTAATTACCCCTTTACTGCACAGATGGTGGGATATTGGGTGGGAGAAGGGGGCATTGGGCTGAATGAAGGGGCCCTGATACATAACTTCCAGGGTGGTAGAGGATGTTTAATATGCAGAGGAGTGGTGTATAGTCGAGTGGGCTTATTATTCAAAATTTTCTGGTGGGAGGACAGCTTGCTTGACTGCAGATATCTCCAGTTCCCGGAAAAAAAGATTTCTTAGATTTCAATTGGAATTAAAAACTAGTTAATCCCACCTACCAAATGGTATTATGGACTATGGGATCAGAGTTTAGGAGGCAGAGCAATCCGACAATGAGAATGTAAAACTACATACCAGGTGTGTGGAGCTGGAGCAGTAACCGGCTGCTGGAAGGCTGATATCTCTGGTTTTGTGAATAGTAGAGACAAGCTACTAGTGTCCATCAAAGAGGGAGAGTCCCAGCTTTTGGAATATACCCTCAGAAAAACTCTATGTCAGACAGAACCTGAAATATCTGACTGGGAAGAGCAATTAACAGGCTTGGATGGGGACCACTGCTTTGGAGTCAGATATCTCCGGTTCCCAAGGGCCGATTTTTAAAATTCTTGTACCCATGGAAAGAGGGGACCCTCAGCTTTCAGGCTAGGGTCCTTAGACTCCTGAGGGGGGGGGGGGGTTCTGGGTACTCAGAACCCCCCCCCCCCCCTGCGTGCGCTACTGCTCTCAGCCAATCAGCGGCCAGACTATCTTTTGAATTTTCAAATTCTGCCACCACTGTATCCATCCCGGACTGCCAATTAGAGAGGTTGGACTGCAATGTGCAATTCTCTCTAGAGGAGACTCATGCATTTGTGGCAAATTCAACTAAACTCCTTCCTTACTCCATTCCTACTGTGGGCCAAAATCACCCTGTATGCAAAGATGGGTATGTTCGCTGCACTGCATGCCCAGTCTGCTAAAATTTGTTAGAAGCGGACATTTTTGACCATGGGAATACATACCTCCCAATATGACCCTCTCCAGGAGGGACACAATGCTCTGCTCCTGGACTTTCTTCTTAATGCATGATTACCTTCATCTGCGTTAAACAGGTTAATTGATACGAAATGTACTGGCAGTCATACATTAAGAGGGAATTGTAGGAGTAGAGCATTGTGTCCCTCCTGGAGAGGGTCATGTTGGGAGGTATGTTATTTCGAAATGAGCGGTTCGGATTCAACGGAATTGGAACTGCTCAGAACATAGCCGGCCTGAGTGCTCATGAGCCCGCTCGCGAGTTTCCGGCTTTGTTCAGAAACCCGAGCGTGGCCAAACACAGGAAGCTGGCATCGGATTCTCGCAAGACGCAGAGTCTATAAAAGCTTGGCGTCCCGAGAATTTGGCCCCATTTCACAGCCATGCTTCCTGCTGCGCACAGCTCTGCTGTACACATCGGTGGTGGGCTTCTGGGGCGTTGTGCACTGGGGTGTTTTAAACTTTAACTGGGGGTGTTGTACAGATTGCAGAGGGGTTCTGTCTGTGCAGTGCAGAGTCAGAAAGAGGGGTGCTGTGTGCCGCAGTGCATGCAGAGTCAGATTGCAGAGGGGTTTGGCACTGGGGTGTTTAACATAACTTGAACTTGTCTTGTAATTGTCAACATCAATCTCTCAGAGTCATTAGTGTACAGAGGGGTGCTGTACAGTGCAGAGTAGAGTAGACAGAGGGGTGTTGTGTGCAGTGCATGTAGACTGCAGAGGGGTTTGGCACTGGGGTGTTTAACTTAAACTTGTACTTGTTGTCATCAATCACTCAAGTTATTGTTACATTAGTGTGCAGACTCAGAGGGGTGCTGTGCAGTGCAGACAGAGGGGTGTTGTGAACTTGTGCAGTGCAGACTATACACCATATACAGTATACTTTCAGAAGAAGCAGAACAAGTTCAGCGTGTGATTATTCTGCCTCCACGGTCCATGCAGTGTTATCCAAGGGCCATCTATAAAAAAGAAATACAATATAATAATACATTTTGCTTTTCTTTATTTATTTTTTGCTGTTTACTGCACCCCAATAGTATACACCACAAGTTGCGTGTATAATTATTCTGCGTCCAAGCAGCGTTATACAAGCTGTGCATTAAAAAACAATTCAATTTAAAAAATCCTAATCAATTTTTCTTGTCTTTATTCTTTGTGTGAAGTGCACCCATAATATATACTGTCAGAAGGTGGGTGTGTGATTGTTCTGCGTCCAAGCAGCGTTGTCCAAGCTGCGCATTAAAAACAATTTAAAAAACTGAATCATCTTATCTCGTCATTAATTATTCATTCTTTGTGTGTAGTGCACCCATAGTATATACTGTCAGAAGGTGGGTGTGTGATTGTTCTACGTCCAAGCAGCGTTGTCCAAGCTGCGCATAAAAAAAAAAAAATCATTATCAATTTATCTCATCTTTATTCATTCTTTGTGTACCCATAGTAGGTGTGGCAGTCCCGCTGGCTGAAATGACTAGTTTGTCAAGTTTGCAATGTCCTATTTACAACCTACGGGTGGGTGGGTATTCCCAGGGACAATTCCATCTTGCAACTTTTTTTTGCCATTATGTGCTTTTTGAGGCCTACTTTTTCAAAGTGCCATCCTGTCTGCTGCTGCAGTGCCACTCCTAGATGGGCCAAGTGTTTGTGCCACACACTTGTGTGGCTTAGCATAGTTATCTGGCTATCTCTGTGCAACCTTTTGCCCTAAAAACTATATTGTGAGGTGTAAAGTGATCAAAAATGTCTGGAAAGGGCTGTAAATTAATGTTATTGAGGTTAGTATTACTCTAGGGACAAAAAAATGAAAAAGTTACGTGATTTGAGCATTTTTTTTACCATTTTTTATAAAAAATCCAAATCCAAAGTCAAATCCAAAGCCTTTCACCGCTGTTTGATAAAGTCGAATCCAAATCCCAGTGATGAATCCAAATCCAAATCTTCGGCCCTGGCGCTCATTTCTAATGGTATTGGCACCTGTACTTGCTGAAATCTGATTCTCTTCACTGTAGAAGCAGGATCGAGCTCTGTCAGCGTGGGATGGTACATGGACCGCTTAGAGGCCAAACAGAACATAACTGCATATGCATCTGTGCTTAGTCAGAAAAACACATAAAGTTCAATTGGAGGGATTGGACAAGTATTGCTAGCCTCCACACCCAAAACTGTAATATAGAGCACAGATTGTCTGCAGTGCTCATAAGCCAAACCTATTCCCATACCTCTTACATGACCCTCTCCAGGAGGGACACAATGCTCTATTTCTGGACTTCCCTCTTAATTTAGGATTACCATATATATTAGAGTTCTAGTTACTTTATTTATTAAACCACCCTTGTAGATTCCTTATTTTCTCTGTTCCCAAATGGCCACGTACCAGATCTAAATCTATCACCTCGCAAATAAGTATGAATGATGTGGTCCTCGCCCCCTAGGCTGCAAATGGATGTTTAGGCAAAATAATCCTTCATCAGAAAAGTGGTTTATGGCGCACAAAATATAATTTAAATACCTTACTGGCACCTGAATACAATCTGATTACAACTGATTTCTGAAAACCGATCCGCCAGACCGGAAGTGGTATGGCCGTGCATTCAATTTATCAGAAGTAGATACAAGAATGACTATAGCTGCTTGCGCTTACAAAGAGGTTGCTGCTGGGAGTAACCACAAAAGTTGGGATACCAAACCCCAAAAGTTTACGCCAAAAAAACCAAGACGTGGAACTCCTTAGCGCTACCTCCGGCGATCTCTTGATCCCTTTTTGTATACGTAGGGGGAGAGTGATACTCTCCGAGTGTATATAGGGAAAAAAACAACACAATTTCCTTATTAGTGCAAAACAATGTGCAATTTTCTATAGGTACTCCGTCCCAGATTGACTCACCTAGTCAAGCTAGGAGATGTTCCCAGGGCGGTTTCTTTTATAAGTGGACAAAATATACTATAAATAAGTTCGAGAACTCACCAGGGGGCAATGCCCTATGTTCGTCAAAAGGTTTCTTTTTATTTCATCAATCGACAGGCCAAAATCATACGTATGTTCAGGAAACGAAGACTTTTATTCCATTTAAAAGCAGGACATCCACCCTTTCCACAACACAGGATTGGCCTTTCCCACCCGGAATGAGAAAGTAGAGACCCAGGTTGAGCGTAGTTGGTAACTTGCACAAGGTTAGGGGTTCAGTCCAAAGTTTAAGCGATCAAAGGAACCATAACTGATTTAATGAGCCATTCGCAGTTTCACTGTACCGGCCGTGTGTACTTACACGTGCATGGCTTAATCTTTGAGACAAGCATATGCTACCTGGTTGATTCTGCCAGTAGCATATGCTTGTCTCAAAGATTAAGCCATGCAAAGAAAAGCATCAGTACTTCTGTATTAGCAGGGCGCCCGTTACGTAGTTTGCGTAGTGGTGTATTGAGAATACAATACACCACTATGCTGGCTACGGAAACTACGTAATTTATGTAGACTACGTAACTTACGTAACTTGTTCTGGAGCTGTGCTAATACACAATGGTTCATATCCCCACTATTCATGTCATACCCCCAGTATCCACGTGGGCGTGGAGTTAATTTTATAAAGTGTGGCAAGCGCAGCAAGCCACCGAGCCCAAAGCGTGCAAAGGGGACGAGTATCCTCGCTGCGCTCGCCACGTTTCGGGCTCGGTGGCTCGCTGCGCTCGTCACACTTTATAAATTTAACTTCACGCCCATGTGGATACTGGGGGTATGACGTGGATAGTGGGGATATGATTCTGTTAGTGGGGGAAATGTGTGTTGATATTGTGTGTGGGTGTGTAGTGCTTTATACTTACCCTCCTCTGGGCTGGCAAACGTCCATCACGATCCCTGCACCGATGTCCCCGGTGCCAGCGTTCCCCTCCTCCGGCACTCGCCTCCTCCATGACAGTCCCAGTTAATGGTGTCCCCGGCGCCAGCGTTCCCCTCCTCCAACACTCGCAGAGGACAATGTATGCAATTAGCATAGTGCCGCTGGGGGAGCAGGGAAACCATGTGATGCACCCCCAGTGGCAGTACACTGAATTACGTACATTGCTGGCGCTGGGGACACCTTTAACTGGGAGTGTCATGGAGGAGGCAAGTGCCGGAGGAGGGGAACGCTGGCGGCGGGGACACCGTTAACTGGTAGTGTCATGGAGGAGGTGAGCGCCGGAGGAGGGGAACGCTGGTGCGGGGACATCGGTGCGGGGACCGTGGTGCACTACACACATATTAGCAGGGCACCCGGCTACGCTATGCTGACAACGTAGCGTAGCCGGGCGCCATGCTAATAATAGTACCAAAGCATCACATAGAGAGATGGTGAATTCTATTTATTAACAATATCTATTTTATAAGCCAATTTGTAACTCACTAGAAAATCTAAGCGTTGGAGCTATTTTTTTTTTATACAGTATATGATGTTTGCCAAAGGCAAAGTTCACCACTTTCTATTGTTTGTATGTATCTCATTGGTTACACATGAAATATTCCATTACATATTGTGAAAATGTGCAATGTGAAATAAATAGTTAATCATTTAAAGCAAAATATACTAAACATGTAATTTTTTTAATGTATATTTTAGGTACATTTATTTTAATACATAGCTTTAGTATTGAGTAACTTGGTACCTGATTCAAATTAGTATGTAAACCCGTGGTTTAATTACTAATCCAATGTTTCTGCTTATGTGCAGGACCTGTTCTGTGCATGTCAACTCGTCCACCATGATTGCTCACAGTGTTTGGGGTATGGAGTAGAGGCAGGGGTGCATTTAGGGGTGAGTGCACCCCTGAGCACAACAATAATGGCTGCCCCTGTCTAATTGTATTATTTTTATTAATTACTTATAAGCCCTCATTTGATAATAGCCAATGTAATGGCATTTTTTTATTTATTATGTACACGAATGTCCGATCCATTTACACTCTATTCAAGATGCATTATGGTAGAGTACAGTGAATATTTTGCAGGTACTGGTACATTTCAGGCTGACAGTACTGCATCCAAGTGCCGCCCCCAAACATGTGCCCCCTCTAGGCACGTGCCTCACTTGCCTAATGGGAAGTTCGGCTCTGAGCAGAGGCAGTAACTGGGATCATAGTATAAAACTGGGTGTGTGCATCCTGACAGCCAATCGCTTGCTCAGATTGGCTGATTGGATCACCATCCCAACCAATGGCTGGGATGGTGATCCAATGCTGCATCTGTGAACACAGCACATGGATCACAGATGCTAGTAAGAGGTGTCTGATTTATACAGACGCATCCTGTTGCATTTGTATTTTATTTGTATGGTCTTGCTCAGCTGCTTCCCTGCGGCTGTGCAATACTGTGCAAACTAAAATCAGGCCCTTGGTCAATAAATAAACCTGCCTGACCCTTAGTTTAGTATTAAAGGCTGCATATTTTTAACCTTCAGTTTGTTAACCTTTCAGACATGCATTTGTGACACTGAGAGCAAAATTTACTAATGTCTCAGTCGTATTCGTATTTTGTATACGATTGAATACGACTGTTATTGGTGGAGTATTTAATTTACACATTCCTATTCCGAAGCATCATTTACAAAGGTGTCGTATTTTTGAAATTTGTATTTTTCGATGTTGTATATGGAGCCGTATTTTTTTGGAGTATTTTTTTGCAACTTGTTCTAGAATATACCTATTATACACATGTTAAAAGTCTGATTTTGTGAAATACACCTGCAAATTAAGGAGTTTTTTTTTGGAGTATTTTTTTACAACCTGTACTAGAATATGACTTGATAGTAAATTTAAAAATTATATTGGAGCAATGTTAAATTCAGGGAATATTCTTTCAATGGGGTATTAATTCATATTTTTGGCAAAAATACGAATACGACTGGTTGTTATGGTCGTAAAATACAAAATAATAACGTTATTTCACATAAGTAAATTGCAAAAATACGAATATGTGCCCGCATACAAATACAACTGAACAGGAATATGCTAATTCCTACCGTATTTTGCTTAGTAAATTTCCCCTTGAGTGATTAGACAATATAGAAGATGTAATTCTGCCATGGTGAGAGTGTATACCTAATCCATTCTTTCCCCTGCTATATTTGGCTTTCCAAAAATGGCTGAGTCAGCACCCGTGTGTGTTCTTTTATAATGTTATGGCCTTGATTCTTTATTCAATTGATGTCTAATATCTAGTAGAGAAAACTAAATGTGGCAGGCAATGTAAACTGTGGTTCAAGCTTCCTACCGAACCATAAACATTTTCTTAAGGCCTTGTCTAATTAAAATAAATAGGAAATGTATTGGCCCACTACCCCTTCAAAGAAACATGTGAGCTTTGCCCTGTGGTTCTTACCAGACAAATTGTGAAGTAAGAAGTAGCTAAATATTAATTCCCACTCTCAGCTTAAACAGTAAAAGTGGTTTTATGAGGAGAGTTGAAGCAGCCACAGCATTTGATTTGCACCCTATGACTGACACTAAACTTATATTAAAATTTCCACTAATTTTACATTTTCTTTTTCCAAGTAAGATACTGTATGTTACTATTGTTTGATTAATTATGTTTGTAAAATCCTTATTGAAAACTTTATTGCATGTTTTACCAGCATTCTATGATTGCTTTTACTGGGAAATCAGCCTTTTGGATTTGTGCTGCCTTCTAGGACTCCCTACAACTATGGCAAAATGTCCATCTTCAATAAACGCAGTGTTAAAAATTTTGGAGCAGGAAGTTGGTTATTGTAAAAGTCTAATGTCTCAGTAAGACATTTCCAGTCAAATAACTATTTATTTTGTTAAATCTGTGGATTACACTTTATTCCCTATGTACTGTACTCCTGTGCAGGGCAGGCGACAGGGACTCCAAGGGGACATTTGTACTGGGCCCCGACCAGTTGAGGGGCCCCAAGGCTTTGAGGGACTCAGGGGCTGTAAGCATGGCTGCCTAGTCACCTGTCCGGCTACCTGTACTAATGAGTTTAGTGACATCACCCAACGCAACACACCAAATTGCATGAGTTCCCCACCTGATTGTAGTTGTCTCCATGGAGATGGCTACATCCAATCAGGGCTGAGTTCAGCCTTGCTTGTTTGAGGGAAGTGAGGGGCAGATTTATTAAGCTTGGAGAAGAGATAAACTGGAGATAAAGCGGAGAAAAGGTAAAATGAGATAAAGCACCAGCCAATCAACTCCCAACTGTCTTTTTCAAACACAGCTGATTGGCTGGTGCTTTATCTCCTTTTACCTTTTCTCCGCTTTATCTCCAGTTTATCTCTTCTCCAAGCTTAATAAATCTGCCCCTGAGTCTCTGGGATTCCTGTCAGTAGCAGGGAAGAGCGGGCCTTTACTATACATACACAGGTGGCTCCTCTAGTTCAGGGTTTCGCTTATTCATTTTTTTAACCCCCTGGATCCTACTGGACAGACCTACAGGGGAACCCGGGAGGTAAGTATATGTATGTTTGCATGTATGAATGCGTGTATGCATGTACAGTATGTTAATAAAATGGTTCTGTTCTGGATGTCAGTGTCTATTTATAGTTACATTGGTCATTCTGTCAGACTACCAGTTCCAGTGGGCCCTTTAATGCCCTAAGTCCTTGCATGTGGGAGAGACATGCTGGGACATGTAGTTTGACAGCACAACCCAATCTTTTATTTTAAATCTATTTTTTTTACAACAAATTATCAGCCAGCCAGCCACAGCCCAATGGTGGCGGGGAAAGCCCGGGGCCTCAGTCCTGGACAGGTTAAGATGTGGGGACCCCTTTATTGGGAAGTCCCCACTCCCCCAGGCAGGGACCCTGTCCAGGTCTGACCAGCCAGGATTTTAATGTTTCAGCTGGGGGACCTTACATCAAAAGTGTACCCCGGCTGTGGCATTACACCGCTGGCTGTTGGGAGCCCAGTTCTTGTATCCAACATATGTGGGACCCATATTCTTTTTTTTACCCTGTATTTGGGAAACCAGGACCAGCTCAAGGAGCCCAGGGCTGGTTAGACTTGGAGTGGAACCCCACACGATTTTTTTTTTAAATGTACCAAATAAATACACACTCCCATTACTAAGAAATCACACATTCTCGTTACTAGAAGGTGTACCTTTACTAAAACCTGCACATTCCCATCACTATAAAATCACCAGAATTTGCAACTAATTTTTGGCTGGGTCTAAACATTCATTGAATGAAAGCTACCTAAAAAAAAATCAAACCCTATTACATTTTGTCCAAAGGGTGTGGCAGCTATTTGGGGTGGTTATTAGAGCTACAATATCTAGGTCTACAGTCATATGGTTGGCCACTATTGGTTGACAGTCAAAAATTCGACAGGGTCAAAAGGTCACATGAGTTAAAAAAAATTGTGTCCCCTTGCATGACTTGCTATGCTCGCCATACTTTGGGCACTATTATATTCTCCCTCCACACCATAGTGGATGGTAGGGTATGAAATTTCACATGTCGGCTCAAAATTTTGTAAAATAACTAGTGTCAACCTTTTCATGTCGACATTTTGACCATGTCGACCTTTTGACCATGTCGACCTTTTGACTGTCACCATTTTGATCATGTACACCTTTTGACTGTCGACCTTTTAACCCTGTCAACCTTTTGACTGTCGACCAAGAGTGGTCGAACTTACAGTATGACTGTCAACCTAGACACAATAAATCCTTCATCCTACCCACAAAAGAGGCAGGTATATTAGGCACACTACATAGGATCACACTGATAAAAATCAGTGCCTGGAATTGATGACACATAATGGGAGAGATAAGAAGTCCATGCAAGTTAATCTGAACCATGCATTATTCATTTTACATAGAGCATCATATGAGACAGCCATGTATAGTTTGCTACATTGGTTACTATGTGTGAATAAGCAATGCATGGAGATAAAACATATAGGGGGAAATTTACCAATATGAAAAACCTAGTTTTTCGTATTGGTATTTTCCCTACGACTGCATACGACTGTTTAAGTCGTATGCAAAGTCGTGTTCCGGAGGATCAGTTACAAAGCAGTCATATACGACTGCTTTGTAACCCTCCGATGGTGTATACGGCCGCTAATACGAATTATTTCTAGCAGTCTGCACGGATCAGTCAGATCCGTGCAGGCTGCATGGTGTAAAAATAAATAGAAAAAATAAATAAATAAAAAAAAAAACGGCGTGGGGTCCCCCCCACAGCCGAAACCAGCACCAGGCTAAAGGAGCCGGGGCCGGTAATTAAAAATCAGGAAACCCGACAAATAGGGGTTCCCCGATTTTTAACAACCAGCCCCAGGCTCCAGGTCCGGGGCTGGTTCCCAAAATACGGGGGACAAAATGAGTAGGGGTCCCCCGTATTTTAAGAACCAGCCCCAGGCACAACCAGCCGGCAGGGTAATGTCACAGCCGGGGGACACTTATAATATAAGGTCCCGCGGCCAAAACATTCTCCCTACCGACCAGTCAGCCTGGCCAGGGGCCCTGGGGGAGTGGGGACCCCCCCAATGAAGGGGTCCCCCCCCTCCAGGATTTACCTGACCAGGCTGAAGCCTGGTGCTGTCCTCGATGCCCCTGGGCGGTGGGCATCGAGCTGATAAATGGTGTAAAAAAAAGATGAACCTATTGTTTTTTACTGTGGCACTACAAGTGCCAGCAAGCCTCCCCAGCAAGCTGGGACTTGGAGAACCACAAGTCCCAGCCTGCTGGGCATTAAAGGGCCCGCTGGCACTTGTAGTTCTACAGTTAAAAAAATAGTGCACAAAACACACTGACACACTTTTAAAATAAAACTTTATTACACACAAAGCCCACACATACTAATACTTACCTATCTTCTTCCCATAGGTCGCCCTGGTCCTGTGTCGGCGTCTTCTGGTCCTGTGTCGTCTTCTTCCTCCATGTCGACCGTCGCTGTCGCCGTCCGGATCCGACGAAATCCATTTGGGAAGCTGTGGAAGGAAACCATACTCACCTGTCCCAGCGCGTCAGTCCGGTTTGGTTTCGGGGTGTTCGTTTTGTTTTTTTGCAAAGACCCTTACCTGGACTACGTCGCACTGGGACAGGTGAGTATGGTTTCCTTCCACAGCTTCCCAAATGGATTTCGTCGGATCCGGACGGCGACAGCGACGGTCGACATGGAGGAAGAAGACGACACAGGACCAGAAGACGCCGACACAGGACCAGGGCGACCTTAGGGAAGAAGATAGGTAAGTATTAGTATGTGTGGGCTTTGTGTGTAATAAAGTTTTATTTTAAAAGTGTGTCAGTGTGTTTTGTGCACAATTTTTTTAACTGTAGAACTACAAGTGCCAGCGGGCCCTTTAATGCCCAGCAGGCTGGGACTTGTGGTTCTCCAAGTCCCAGCTTGCTGGGGAGGCTTGCTGGCACTTGTAGTGCCACAGTAAAAAACAATAGGTTCATCTTTTTTTTACACCATTTATCAGCTCGATGCCCACCTCCCAGGGGCATCGAGGACAGCACCAGGCTTCAGCCTGGTCAGGTAAGTCCTGGAGGGGGGGGACCCCTTCATTGGGGGGGTCCCCACTCCCCCAGGGCCCCTGGCCAGGCTGACTGGTCGGTAGGGAGAATGTTTTGGCCGCGGGACCTTATATTATAAGTGTCCCCCGGCTGTGACATTACCCTGCCGGCTGGTTGTGCCTGGGGCTGGTTCTTAAAATACGGGGGACCCCTACTCATTTTGTCCCCCGTATTTTGGGAACCAGCCCCGGACCTGGAGCCTGGGGCTGGTTGTTAAAAATCGGGGAGCCCCTATTTGTCGGGTTCCCTGATTTTTAATTACCGGCCCGGCTCCTTCAGCCTGGTGCTTGTTTCGGCTGTGGGGGGGGACCCCACGCCGTTTTTTTTTTTATTTATTTATTTTTCTATTTTTTTACACTGTAGCCTGCACGGATCTGACTGATCCGTGCAGGCTAAAACGCAAATAGAACAGGAAAATGGTGTTCTATTTTCCTGTCGTATTTGCGTGGGTGTTTCACACCACTAAGCAGCCGTATTGTCAGTACGGCTGCTTAGTAAATCAGAAACCACCATTCTTTTGAATGGTGATTTCTGTCGTATCCTATCGATGGTGTAGGGCATTCGTATTTGTAACTACAAATACGAATGTTCCATCTTTAGGACTACGAATTGTTGTATTTTTGGGATTATAAATCCCGAAAATACAAATTCGTAAAAAAAAGGTGTATTTCTCCCTACGAATACACCTTTTTTCTACGAATCCATTTTGGTAAATGTCCCCCATAACAACAAAAATGGATAGTGAGCTAACAGGATGCCCATTGCATAAATTCAATGGGTTGGTTACAGTGGGCTGAATGAACAAATTGGAGAAATGTAATATACAGCCAGTAATAGCAGAGCAAAGAAAAAAATACACTACATGATGTGGGAGTACATGATGTGGTAGTAAGGAGGATAACATCATATGTGACATTATAAAAGTAAGGAAAAAAATTACAAAAAGCAAAAATCAATATCTTATTAAGACAAAAGCAACATATAGGGCAACATATAACAAGGTGCGATTTTAAGTCATGTTTTTAAATCGCATGCGAAAAATCACACCCGAAATGCCCACTGTGTGCAACTGTGACACCTTGGAGAGTGCAAAAGTGGTGAGTGATATACTACCAATCAGCTCATTAAACATTTTTCAAACACAGCTTGTAACATGATTTAAGAACTGATTGGTTGATACGTTATCTCTCTTCACTTTACCTCTCTCCAAGGCTTAAGGAGCCTAGACACATAGCAATTTGCTGAGCATGATAGATCACTCAGGATGCTCGGTAAAACCGCTCAGCAGACAGCGATGTGTCAGCGATGTGTGCTGAGCGATCTGTCAGGGCCACTGTTCTCCGGTGAGAATACTGGCCCTGCCCAATAGCGATGTGCGTATCTAGTGAGATTGCTTAGAAAATGCCTCTAAATCATTGGGGGGCCCATTTATCAATGATTAATTTACAATGCGATCCTAACGGCGGGATGTATCAAAAGGAGCCTGTCCCTGCGATGAGCTGAGCCGGGCGCCGGGGGGTCTATGCATGCGCAGTTAGCGCTGACCCCACTGACCCACTGATAGGCTGCAATGGGCTACCGCCATCTCAGAATGGCGGTTGCCCAGAAATGGAATGCGCTGCTCCCCGATGTTGATACATCAGGCAGCTTTGCATCCCCCAGAGAAACCTACTGGAGGAGGTGGTCGGCGGCGGTGCAGGAGGGATCGCAGTAGGCATTGGAGATTCCTGCTGCGGTCCCTCCTCATACATTCGGGGGATACTTAATATTTGCGGCTAACCCTCGAAAATGGTTGTGTTTTGGGGGATTTAGCCACAAATATAGAATGATAAATGGGCCCACAAGTGTGTAGGCCCCATTACTAGGTAGGTATGTCCTCTTATGTGAAATCTGCCAGATGTGCAGTGGTTGATAAGGTGTACATTAGAGAAACAAGAGATTTTGGGGAGCAAGCATTAGAAAATCAGCTTAATCAGGCAGCTAACAGTACACAAAAGTCTAATAGCAAATGATGATACAGGGACATAACAGGCAGGAATATAGCAGCTCCCATTGGTAATGTTATAGTATTGTAATAGTAATATTGGTATAACAATAGTAGTAGTGCAGTGGCGTAGCTACGTTTTGGGTGCCCCCCCACCGTTAGGGGGGGCGCCCAACCCCCCACCCATCGCCGCCCCGCCAAGCACCCCTACCCCGCCGCCCATGCAAACCCCCCCTCAATCCCCCACAGCCTTACCTATCGCGCTGGTCTCGGCGGCTCTGTTCTTCTGCTGAGGACCACCAGAAAATGGCCGCCCCCATACAGCAGACAGTTTCAGAGAACTGCCATTCTGTGGTGGTCCTCAGCAGAAGAACGGAGCCGCCGGGACCAGCGCGATAGGTAAGTCTGCGGGGGATTGAGGGGGGTTTAACTATAGCACCGCAGCCCCCGGCGCCCCCACATGCACAGCGCCCCCCCCCCCCCCCCCGCGGAGGCGGGGGCTGCGGTGCTATAGTTACGCCGCTGTAGTAGTGGTAACAGTGGCTAGTAGTAGTAGTAGTAGTAGTAGTAGTAGTAGTAGTAGTATGATTTATTACTCTTATTATAGATATTATTCACTATTTCCAAATGATGAGCCCAAACATTATGAAGAAAAATAAGTAGTGTTGCACATATCAAATAATTGGGTAGGAAAACAGATTTTTTATTCAACTTACGAATTTTTGTATGAATTAATTTCCCACAACCAAAATACACAATTCTTGTCCATTTTCTTTCATTTGAAAGAGAAGAACTTGTACTGTAATTGGTACTTGTTTCCTAGCACGGTGCCCCAATTTTGATCGCACTGTATCTTATGCAATCGCATCGCATGCAATATAGCGGCATGCGATGCATGCGATGCCATTTTATGCGAATTTTAATTGTACAAGCAACCTAATGGGTGCTTGAAATGTAAAATGCACCCCCACTGTCAACGCCACCCCCACTATCAACGCCAACCTGAAGCGTGGCGAGCGCAGCGAGTCCGCGAGGGGCGGCGGTACGCGTCCTCCAACCTTTTCATACCCCCACTATCCACGCCGGCGTGGAGTTGACTCTATATAGTGTGGCGAGCACAGCGAGCCACCGAGCCCAAAGCGTGGCGAGCGCAGTGAGCCCCGCAAGGGGACACGGATGACCTTACATGTATTCCGCGTCCGCTCGCCACGCTTCGGGCTCGTATTTCGCGTCCACACTATCTAAAATCAACTCCACGCCAATATGGATAGTGGGGGTATGAAAAGGTCGGAGGACGCATACCACCGCCCCTTGCGGGCTCGCTGCGCTCGCCATGCTTCAGGTTGGCGTTGATATTGGGGGTGGCATTGACAATATGGGTGCATTTAACATTGTAAGCACCCATGAGGGTGCTTGTACAATTAAAAATCACATCGCATCACATGCCGTTTGTTGGCATGCGATGCTATGCGATATTTGGTACTTGTGAGTTATCCGGGCTGCCGATTTTTTGATTGTATGCCTTAAGTTAAGGCATACAATCAGATGCGATGCGATGCGATATCGCATCGCATCGCATGCGACCATCGGATGCGATGACCCGATTTTTCCATAGGAATCAATGTTAAAATTGACTGAGTCCATTTTAACATGGAATTCAATGGGAAAAAGGGGTCCTTTTCATACCCCTACTATCCAAGTGGGCATGGAGTTGGATATAAACCTGTGGCGAGCGTAGCGAGCCACCGAGCCCGAAGCGTGGCGAGCGGACGGTATTCTGTGTCCCCTCGCGGGGCTCGCTACGCTCGCCACGCTTCGGGCTCGGTGGCTCGCTACGCTCGCCACAGGTTTATATCCAACTCCATGCCCACTTGGATAGTAGGGGTATGAAAAGGACCCCTTTTTCCCATTGAATTCCATGTTAAAATGGACTCAGTCCATTTTAACATTGATTCCTATGGAAAAATCGGGTCATCGCATCGCATCCGATGGTCGCATGCGATGCGATGCGATGTGCCCGATCCGACCCGATTTAGAAATCGGCAGCCCGGATAACTCACAAGTACCCGATATTTTATTGTAGAAGCACTCCTGTTAATTTGACGGAAATATCGCATCGCATCGCACACATCGCACACCATTAAGTAAGGCATGCGATGGGCACCGTGCTAGGAAACAAAAACCCTGTAATTTATAAATGTAATCCAGGAGAGTGTGTCAGATATGAGTCTTTGGGGAATTACCCTTCTACAGAGTCATAACTGAATCCCCAGATCCTTGTTCTCATTTTGTACAGCTTCCTAGACAAGCAGAGACAGATTTCATATTCCTCAGCCAAGAAGTTGGCTGAAATTCTGTGATTTGTCTGAGATCAGCAGAATCTTCATGTTTAGGATAAATGGCAAGCTCTGCAGAGTTCAATTAAAGAATGGAGGAATATGACACTATCATTAGATTTTTAGATGTGGTTTGGGTGTAATTTTCGGGCTAAGTGTGTCATGAAAGTGTGTAGGGCTCAGCTGGGTAGTATTTATAGAGCTGTGAGCTTATTACACTGAGCAGTCTGAAATGCTACCACTAAATGTAAAAATGATTAAGGTGAACTATATAATGCTGCACACTGCTGCATTACCTAAGCTGTAAGTGCTGTTCCTGCATAGAGTAATATGCATATTGGTGGTTTGTTGCAGGTTGACCGAACCATTTATTCAGTTCAACAAAGTCCCAAAGATTCTTATAATGCTTTAAGTCTTCAGAGGTTCTCCCACAGATTGACTGCTCAGCTCTTGATTGCTCCCTAACTGTATCTGTTACAAGCCACCTCTGATGGGTCTGTCTAAATGCAGCCTGATTCTTGTATCTGTTCTGTGTTCAGTTTCACCTGTCATTTAATAAGGCAATTAGCACTCTGCCTTGTGTGTCAGGCTGCTCACCTGCAGTGACTTTACTCATTAAGGAGGCTTGTCCATTCTAGCCGTTCTGATTGTTACCTATATTACCCAGTCTGCCCTAAGCACTGTGCTGGTTATACTGCTTGTTTCAAGCTATTGTAGCAGATTATACTGAGTCCTTGCCTGTATAGCCTGATCTTATCAAGCCCTGTGCTCACCTACCTGGATTCTGTTTCCCAAAGTTTGTTTAACCCTTCATGTGCCTGTGCTGTGTTTGGTCCTGTTTTTTTCCCAGCTGTTACTTGTTCCAGAGGAGCTTTTGTTTGTATCCTGGGATTATCAATGTGTACGGTTTGAAACTAATACTGCCCCACAGTCTGGTCTTGCTGTATGTTATCTGTGTCACTGTAAGTGTCTATTCCACATTTGCGGATTCTGTAACCAGTCTGTTTATCTGCCAGTGTTTGTCTCTTAGTACTACACTTAGAGGCTATTAGTGACCAGCCATTGTGGTTCACTACATCTGTACTTACATCAACATCTACAGTACAGTTTCACTAGTGTGTAACATCCGCAGCAGTGGTCTGGTGCCATTGTAGTATATATTTGTTAACTATTTGTCCATTTGTTCCAGTCTGACTCAAATCTTGTATTTGCCTTGCCCAGCCTCCTATATCAGCCTTATCCCTCTGTAAGAGCTGGTGGCACCAGAGTAGGGGTGGACCTAATTCGCCCTCACAAACATGTCTGTTATAGGTGAAACCTTAGCCTGCAGGTGGCTTTAAAGACTTCTGGGCAAGTGCAACAGTGCCACCATCACCATCTTGGTGGCATCCCTAACAGTATGTTTGAGTGAGGAAATAGTCAAATATAGATTACAGAATCTAAATAGTAACAAATCTCCTGGCCCAGACGGAATACTCCCTAGGATACTAAAAGAACTGAGTTCTGTCATAGTACTACCATTTTAAGGTAAGGCATACAATCACAAAATCGGGTGCCCAGATACTACATAAGTACTGAAAGTTCTTACTGACTTTCAGTCAAAACATTCTGTATGATTTAGTAAGCATCTTTTCAGGGTTCAAAGGACCAAATAAGTATAACCTCCTTGTGGAGGTACTCATGCATATGTTAGTTAAAACATCATTTTGGAAATAAATTGGTGGCTTGACACTTAAACATTAGATATCTGCCACAATAAAATCCTAATTCTTTCATCTGAGGAACATAGCCAGAATCAAGCAGTTAAGAGGTTATTCTGGTTGATTTGCAAGGCTGTGAATTCGACCTCCCCAAAAGCTGGGCCGCCCGCCCCCCCTCGCAGAGTGTGTTTTCATGCACAGGCTGCAAATGAATATTTAACATAAACATCTATTCGCATGCTGCGGGGAACACCCACATCTTTCGATGGTGGATGGACTTTCAAGTCACTTACATATGCGAGCATGCTGGGACAGTAATGGCCAGGCAGCTGACATCCGGTTATGTCAGCTGCCCGCTCCCCACACCCGCATCACGGCCTCATTACCATTAGAACGCCCAGTGTTTGTGTTTGTGTTGTTTTTTTTATTTTTTATTTTTTTTTGGGGGGGGGGCTTCAACAAGGTACCCCCTTACCACTATGGTTCCAACAAAATACCACATACAGTATGATCTTTCTAAAATCATAGCAAGACTTCAAAATATAAAGGGTGAAATTTACTAAGATGTGAAATACACTTCCCAGGTCATGTTGCTATGGGCAACCAATCACATCCTATCTACTATCTTCTGGAGGGTGATTAATAAATAAGAAGTAGCTTCTGATTGGTTACCCATAGCAACATGACCTGTGAAGTGTATTTCACATCTTAGTAAATTTCACCCTAAGAGTCTCATTTTAGAACATGAACTTGATTAAACAATCAGATTTGGATTCTTCAGGCAGAGAGCTGTGTTCATTTCCTATGTGTCCTGAGCTGGAGTGTGTTGTGGTTGACACTGAACACAATGAAATTCCCACTTTCAGGTTCAATTACCATATAATGAAAAGTTGCCTTGCATGGTACTCAATGTCATTTCCTGTAACCATTTGTAAACCTCCCAACTGTACTGAGTTTTGTGGGACCGTCCTGTTTATTGGAACGCATTCCCACCCATTGCTGATTGTGTCCCGTGGTCGTGGTAGGGGTGCATTTTCATGTGCACAGCATCTATTCAGAGAGACAAAGGGAAACAGTGATGAAAATGGCGCGTCTCTTCATGAACACGGAGGACAGTCTGCAAAGTCATATCCCTTTACCAAAGTCCATGCTCCTTTTCGAGAACACAAGGGGCCATATGGAAGTCCTGACTCCCAAAACCTGAAGATTGGGAGGTATGCTTTTGTGTGCAGGTAAACCAGTTTTCATTTATTTCAGTGTTCTGTGTCAAGTACAATGTTTATGTAATTTCTAAGGTACTGTATTTGTAAACATGACAGGCTTTTATTAAAGCTGTTACAGAGAATGTGTAACAGGACACCAGGAAACACTGCTGTAACTGTTTTCTGTCTTAAATCACAAGTGTCGTTTCCTCTGAGATCTCTCACTCACTTTAATCTTCTCTGAAGAATCTTTTCGGCCTCAGATAATCTTTCTTTCTGCTCACTCGTCAATTACTCCTCGGTTTACCTATACTCTTGTGGGTTGCTAAATTATAACTGCCAATATTTCAATACAATTATCATCTTTACTGCTGCTATGCTGTACAGTGTCTGTAAATATTACACATTATAGCACTACCTGCTGTTTTCTGGCTGTTTTGTGACTCTCTGCAAACAAAAAGTGAGAGCGGTGCTTCCAGGACTATACCCTATGTGCACATTACCTCCAGTGCCTGAGGAGATAAAGTACAGTACAGATTTCCTTTTAAAAACGAGTAATGTTGCTATGCTGCCGTAACCAGTACAGCTGCTCTGGAGTCTGCCAGTAAGAGGAGTGGGAACAGTAGTCTGGTCTGACCTATTTGTCACTTGGCTATGAAAGTACTCCATTCTTTCTATACTGTATATCCAACTCCCCATTTACAGCTGTCATCACAGGAGAGAGGAAAGCTGTGAAGACAAGGAAAGTGATTAAATATCTCCTCAGTCACTGTGATCACTGGCTGTCATGTCATGTCATATATATACTGTATATATACTACCGTTTCAAAGTTTGGGTCACTTAGAAATGTTCTTATTTTAAAAGAAAATTACTGGGTTTCTTTTCAATGAAGATAACATTACATGAATCAGAAATAGACGCTATACATTCTTAATATGGTGAATGTCTATAATTGCTGCAAATGTCTGTTTTCATGTACGTAAAACAGAAAACTGTCTGGGTGACCCCAAACTTTTTGCCAAAACCACCCTTGCGTGTTTTGGTTTAGGATCTGTATTTTTTAAGAATACAATCACAGAATTTGGGGTGTTTTAGCTCATATTGTTTTTAGGCCAAAAGGTTGCACGAAGGTACAGTAGCTGGATGACTAAGCTAAGTGACAGAAGTGGACCACACAAACACATGGCAAATCCATCAGTTGCACTGCAGTGGCAAACAGGATCACAGTTGTATAAACTATGCAAAAAAAATGCTCCAAAGAGCCCATAAAAATGCTCCAAGGAGCCTATAAAGAGGTGCTAGATGGAATTGTCCCACCCACCCTTAAGTTGTATAATTTAAAAATAGGACATGAAACTTTAGCAAACCAATCCTTTTAGTGAAAGTGACCACCACACTTCTGGCTGGATCCAATATGTTTCCTCCAAGAGTTGACAAGGTCCTGCCTCCAGTCAGGGTGTTGTGTGTCCACAGCAATGTTGAGGAGTGCCCATGTGTTTACTTACCCCTGACAATACAAGGCCGGCCATTTAAGGAGGTAGTGGTGGTGACTTCTTGACCACCTTACCCACTGATCCTGGGCCATGACTTCTCATTGCTGCATGAGCTTGTTACTTGGCACAACCTGAACAAACAATCAGCAGATACCCGCCGGGCTCCGATAATAGCAACGGGCACAGGGAGTGATGTAACCGCAGGGTGCCACATCCTCCCCCCTTCACCCCACACCTCTCTCTCTACGGCACATCTCCTCCAGGGGGCTGAATACCCCAATCCCCCATCCTATCACAGCACATTCTAAGGAGCAATAAATAAGCCAGATGGATAAATTGCTGGCCCCAACTGCCACACTATGGCCCAGCAACCCTTGCAGCCCAGACAGGAGAGAAGGAGAGCTGCAGGGAACATGGCACCAGATGATACAGGGGAAAGCACACTCCCTGCACCTAAGAAAGTTGCAGGTAAGGACAGCAGTCCGGCTGGGCATGCAAGCCATACAAGTCATGGGAATGATACCCCTGTCACTTATAGAGAGGTGGTTGAGGCCATAACTGCTACGAAGACCCCACCGTTAACCAAGGCGGTCTCCGACATTACAGCCCAACTCCAACAACTCACACAGAGAGTCACCATTATCGAAAATCAGATTGGGGTCCACTCCCATAACATTGCCAATCACAGGTCAAACAACTTACCAAGGATAATTACCAATTATGGTCAAAAGTTGAGGAAATGGAAAATCAGTCGCGTAGGAATAACATCCGCCTGGTCGGCCTACCTGAATCTGTAAAAGGAAGTGCACTCACCCATTTTGTCCGCAACACTCTGCCCTCATTGCTAGGAATTGAGATGGTTTGCCAGGACATGGTAATTGAGAGGGCTCATAGGGTGGGTCCGACTCCTACTCCTTCCAGACCACAACCACACATGACCCTTTTCCGATGCCTTAGCTACCTACATAAAATGGAGATCTGGTCGGCATCCCGTAAAATCAAGGATCTGTAATGGGAGGAACACAAGCTCCATATCTTTCAAGACTACACTGGAGAGCTGTCCAGGGCCAGAAAAGCATTCTCCCCTATATGTTCTAAGTTGGCCACAGACGGCAGAAAATTCGACCTGCTGTATCCAGCGAAACTCCGCATTTATGATGGGTCTTCATTTAAAGACTTTTCATCACCAACGGATGCCTCGGCCTACCTCAGAGAACTATCCCACAGAGACACCTCCGACATCACGGATATCACCCCGTGATGTCAAAGTATTAACTCATGCCCCCCCTTAAACAACAAGCTTTCTGCTGCTCAGTTTTCTGTGCAAAATTGGGACCCCTCCCTCGATGGGACAGTCTTTTTGAGGTACTTATGTAGTATCTGGGCTGCCGATTTTGTGATTGTATGCCTTACCTTAAGGCATACAATCAGATGCGATGCGATGCGATTCGATGCGATTTTGCATAGGATTCAATGTTAAGAAGGTCCTGTTCATTTCCCCACTATCCAAGTGGGCATAGAGTTGATTTTATATAGCGTGGCGAGCCACCGAGCCCGAAGCGTGGCGAGCGAAGCGAGCCCCGCGAGTGGACGCATATTTCTTAAAAAGTATTCTGTGTCCCCTCGCGGGGCTCGCTACGCTCGCCACGCTTCGGGCTCGGTGGCTCGCTACGCTCGCCACAGGTTTATATCCAACTCCATGCCCACTTGGATAGTGGGGAAAGGAAAAGGACCCCTTTTTCCCATTGAATTCTTTGTTAAAATGGACTCAGACCATTTTAACATTGAATCCTATGGAAAAATCTTGACCATCGCATCGCATACGATTTGGTCCCATGCGATGCGATACGATGCGATGCGATACGATCCGATTTCTAAATCGGACGCCCAGATACTACATAAGTACCCTTTTTGATTGCTGAACGGGACTAGGCACTGTCCTGAATACGCAAGATTTCTCTATTTGCCATCTAATTCGGCTTAATTTTACACTGCTCCTCTCTTTTCCCACTCAAATGTTGAGAGGTGGCGGGATGGGACCTTAGGCATGTCAAAAAAATGGGGATTATCCTTGTGTTTAAATTCTGGGAGTTATGATGGCTATGGGGTGAAATTTAGTTATTTTGGCATTAATGTTTACCCTCTCTAAACAGTTAGACATGGGGGTGGTTAGATGGATGGACGCGGTTTGTCCGGTACCAGTTCTATTACAATATGTTATTTAAAATGTAGGAAGTCTGGCCTTGGATACTTGCATCCTGAGGCCTCTACTTTTTTTCTGTATTACATTTCTCTCTGTCTCCCTCCCCCTTCTTTCCTATTCTTTCCCAAACCCCTTCCCCACATATGTTCCACAGTAGTGATGTATACATGCATTCCCTATTTACTTTTGCCCTAGGCGGGAGGAGGGGTGACGGTCCTGGGATACTGTATCTTTTCCACTGGTACACCGCTTAATGCCTGATCTCCGCATTTGTATGTGGAATGTAGGTGGCATACATTCCCCGGCCAAACGGAGGAAAATATTGCTGTACCTTAATAAAACAAAAGCTGATCTAGTTTTTCTACAGGAGACTCATTTGACAGCCCCAGAGACTTTGAAACTTGGGATGCTCGGATGGTCGATCACTGCATTGTCTACATACAACTCCAAGGCATGTGGGGTTGCTATATTACACAGGAGAGCCCTCCCATTGGAGGTAACTGACTTGATATCGGACAAGGGTGGCAGGTATGTTATAGCCAGTGTTACAGTGCTTGGGAGACAATTTACCCTGGTGAATATTTATGCCCCAACCCCATACTCCAAATCCTTTTTACAGACACCAATAGCCCTTCTCACACCTTACATTGACAAAAATCTTATCATCGGTGGAGAGTTTAAACTCATCTCCTCGGCCCTATTAGATAGATCAAGACCTTACAAAAGTGCTGTTACCCTCCCCAAGGTGGGCATTCCTCTATTCACTAAGATACTAGGTCTGGTAGATGTTTGGGGCGCTGCCCACCCCTCAGACAGGGATTATACTTGTCACTCCACTGCACGTGGCTCTCTCTCCCGCATTGACTACCTGTTCTTTTCTCACACTCTATTCCCCCTGATGACCACCTCCAATATATCCCCTATCTTCCTCTCTGATCATGCTGTGGTTGCCTCCACAATCTCCTTCTCTGAAGACCCCGGCTCGTCTAAATTATGGAGATTCCCATCCAGATTTAGCAAATCCAAAAAATTTCAAGCTATGTTGGAGTCCGCATGGGAGGACTTTTCCTCTACCAATGCAGAGACCGCGCCGTCCAATCCGCCTATATTCTGGATGACAGCCAAATCGGTACTCAGAGGTACAATTCTATCCTACACTGCGGCCTCCAACAGGGATTACTCAAAAAAGTATGTAATACTGCAAAACACATCCTTTCACCAATCAAGATCTCCCCTTCCCTCCCTTTCATAAACATCAATATTTACTGGCCAAAACACATTTCGATGACTATTTGACAGAGATGGGAGACCGCTACCTTTTTACAGTTAACTACAAGTTTTGCAGATTTGGGAATAAAACAGGCCGCCTCATCACCAACCTGCTGAAAGGATATCAGAAACCTGCCATTGTTCACCTCCTATGCATGGTTGGGGGGCAACTAGCCTCTTCCAATAAACAAATAGCAAAAATCATGCAACTTTTTTATAAAGACCTATACACCACTTCCCTGTCCTCCTACGGTCCCCAACGCCCTGTCTCAGACCCTGTAGAAGGTGTTTAGGACACTTTGCTCTTTCCAGAAGTGACACCTGAAATGGTGGCTTTACTACAGGCCCCTATCACCTTGGAAGAGGTTACTAAAACGGTCAAGAACTTGAAACCAAATTTGGCCCCAGGGCCTGATGGATACGATGGGGATTTTTATAAACTTCTGATAAATAAGACCGGACCGGTCCTGGTTTCGGTTTTCAATTCACTACTATCCACCGACCCCCCTCCACCCCTACACTTTAACTCAGCAGTTTTAAAACTACTCATCAAACCTGACCGTAATCACTCTCTCCCAGGGTCATAGCGCCCTATTTTTGATTGCATTGGCTACAAAATTATGGCAAAAATATTATCAGATAGATTAAAGCTGATCCTACCACACATAGTTCACCTGGACCAGACTGGGTTTACAGCTGGGAGACACTCAGCGGTTAATCTAAGGAGAGTCATTGCAGCTCTCTCTAAGTAAACCGCTCATTTGATCTCATAGAATGGTCCCACCTCTACACTACCATGTCCCGCTTTCGATTTCCTGACCCTTTCATAAAAACTCTCCGTATTCTTTACTCATCTCCGAGCACCCAGGTATCATGTAACGGATTCCTCTCTGACCCATTTACTATTGAGAGAGGAACGAGACAGGGTTGCCCCCTTTCACCCCTTTTATTCACAATCGAACCGTTAGCCATGGCTCTGAGAGCTGCTAAAATATATAAGGGCATTGCAATTGGAGGAATAGAATTGAAAGTAACACTATTCACGGACTATATGCTCCTTTTCCTTGCAGACCCTATGGTCTCAGTCCCTGAAATATTACATATCATAAATAGTTTCGGGAGGGATTCCGGATACAAAAATAATATCACAAAATCAGAACTGTTACCCTTGAATTGCCCGAGCTCCACCATTTCTGCCCTTATTGCATCCTCACCCTTTAAATTAAAGCAGTCCCACTTTAAATACTTTGGGGTGTTGATTCCTGGAGATATCTCGGCCCTTTATGGTCTGAACTTTACCTCTACAATTGATAAGGTCATTGCTAGGCTGGAAGGATGGGCTGCTCTCCCATTGTCCACATTGGGCAGGATTGCAGTGCTGAAATCAGTGATATTTCCAAAATTTTTTTACATAATGCAGCTTCTCCCATTTCTTCTAAATAGCTCAGATCTGCATCGTTTACAGAGAGCCATGACACATTTCATATGGAGTGGGAAAAAAAAACTAAAATTGCATATACCAAATTAGTCATGAACAGAGCAGAGGGTGGAGCTGGGTTACCAGACTTTATGTCATACTCCATCTCTATCCTCCTGTGATGCGCAGAGGACTGGATTCATCTAAAGGGGGCATACACTGACTTACTATTGGAGGCAGCCATAGTACACCCCTTCTCCCTTTGTGCCCTCTTGCATTCTAAAAAGTCCCTCATCACCCCCCCCTCCCTTATATTTAACCATCCTCTTTTTACGATACCTATTTGGGTTGGATTACATTGCATAAAACACTAAAACTATGCCTCCATTATGAAAGTCCTAGGATCTGCCTAGGTAGGCAGGAGGTTCACTTTAGATCTATACACAGAGCATACCTGCCCCCCTCAATCAGGGCCTACTTTACTCCTCCCGCCGACGACCGATGCCCCAAATGCAGTAAGACCCGAGCGTCCTTCTTTCACTGTTTCTGGGACTGCTATATGGTACGTAGGTAATGGAACAAACTATTCTCCTTTATAAATGTTGCTTACTCCCTTTCTTTGCTTCTCCCATGGCTTTTTTATGCATAAACTTCAGTGAATGGGACAACACAACACTTGCCATCAAGCACCTATTCCCCTTTTTTATAGTACTGTTTACGGTAGCTAAAAAGCTCATTTTAAAACATTGGGTGTCTAAATCTGCGCCCTCCCTATCTGCACTACATAGGATGCTTCTTCAGCAATTATATTGCGACCGTAAAGCCATTAATCTTACTACTTACTAGGCAGCAAACGTTTTCACTGTAAATGGGACTCTTGCATCTCTACGCTGGACCTTGAAACACAATCCAGAGTATTTCAGTTTTACGAATACCAATCCTGGTCTATGCTAAGATCTTCTACACAATGTCTTTAGTAATGTTTTTCTCCCACAAAGTGCCATCATTGGGGATTTATTCTGGTCTGGCTGCCCTGGGACAGTTTTGCCCCTCAAATTGCAAAATTTAATATTCTAGAATGTGAGTGATTATATTATTGCTGTTACCCCCTCTCCCCCCCTTCTCCTCCCCCCCTTCTCCTCCCCCCCCCCCCTCCCCCCTCAACTTTTCTCTTCTCTATCTGATTTCAATAGTTTAAGGTTATTGTTATACATATTTTGCAGACGGTAATACTATACTGTGGTGAGGGGGCATTGTATTTTTCTTATATCAACATAGACCGGATGTGCGAATAATATTTTCCCAGCACAGGTCTCCATGCTCATTGTCTACATTGCAGATACTGTACCTCGGTATGTCTCATGTTTGAAACTAATAAAAAATGTTTTAAAAAAAAGAAAAAAAAAAAACAGTCAGCAGATGAGGTGTCTCAGAAACAAAAAAAAACAAAAAACAAAGCCTGGCATCCGGGAGAGCTACTGCAGCCACAGAGTCACTGGAGGAAACAGAGAATGAGGCCCAGTGGAAACCTGTTGGTGAGAGTATCACTGCAGGACTTGGGTAACACCAACAGGATGATATAAATCTAATACATGCCTCTGAAACTGTGAAAGTGGTTAATAATAAGTTGGTTGATGCATTACCACCTGAGGGTGTGCCATATTTTGTTTTGAAAAATGATTTGTTATATCATGTTACCACTTTACAGGGGAAATGGGTGGACTAGCTGTTAGTTCCCCAAAAACTCAAAGAGTTGGTATTAGGAGCTGAACACACACATCTGTGGTGTGACCATTTAGGTGAGGAGAAAACTCTCTTACACATACGGTTCAGGTTTTTTTGGCCAGGCATCTATGTAGATGCCAAGAGGTATTCTCAGGAATGTTCAGAATGTAAAAAAACTGCAATCCGGCAAGAGTTTAGGGCTTCCCTGATAGCCCTTTCATGTCTGTGTCTTTTGTGAGAATTAGTATGGATTTGATAGGGCTAGTGGAAAAATCAGCTTGAGAGCATCAATACATACTTGTGGTGGAGGATTATGCCACCCGATACCTGAAGGCTGTGCCACTGCGTAAATTTGTACTATTGCTAAAGAGTTGCTAGTACTGTACACCCATGAACAAACCAAGGTACCCCATTTGTGTCTAAGCTCATGTGCTATTTGTTAAAGATACATAGCTTTACTACCTCAGTTTATCATCCGCAAAAAGATGGCCTGGTTGAAAGGTTTAATCAGACCCTAAAATAGATAATAAAGAGGGTGGTGTCTCAAGAAAAATTAAATTGGGACTTATTCCTGCCTTATTTACTGTTCAGAATTAGAGAGGTACCCAAATCCTCTACTGGGTTTAGTCCCTTTGAACTTCTCTTTGAGAGACAACCCAGAGGGATTCTGGTTCTTTTAAAGGAATGGTGGGGACAACAAACATACCAAGAACCTAACATCGCTCAGTTTGTGTCCCAATTGTATGGCTGACTAACCACTCGTGAACACACACATAAGGAAAGTGCTTAGCAGCATCAAATACAAAGTTATGACATCATAGCAATCAACCAATCTTTTAAACCGGGAAACAAGGTGCTAGTGATTGTACTCACTATGAAAAGCAAGATGTATTCTCAATGGTGGGGCCCATATGAGATCATACAGGTGGTGGGGCCGGTCAACTACAAATCTTAGTAGGAGGGTAGAAGGAAAGTGATACAAATCTACCATATAAATCTGTTAAACCTTGGAAAGATAGTGCCAGTCAGCCTTCTTTGGTGACAAAAAAGGTCCCAAAATGCAAGGTACTAAACTCATAGAAAGTCACCCTTATTCATAGTGGAGGTGGTGGAGTTAGTGGCACAATACCAAGCTGTGTTTTCTACCATTCCGGGTAAGACACAGATCATCCACCATGATGTTGTGACTCCACTCAGGGTGGTAATTAAATAAAGGCCATATTGCATACCTGATATGAAGCAGGCAGCTGTAAAGCAAAAGGTGAAGGAGATGCTACTCCTAGGGGTCATAAAGGAATCATCCAGCAAGTGGAACAACCACATTGTCTTAGCGTCTAAGCCTTTGGGTGCTTTAAGATGCTACAATGACTTAAATCAAGTTTCTTGCTTTAAATCTTACCCTATGCCATATGCATATAGGGCAGCGATTGGACGAACTCAGCAAGGAAATGTTATATCAAGAGATATAAAGAGGGCGCTCCGCAACAAGCTGCAGTACTAAAAAGCTGCTATTACAAACTACTGGGGGTAGTAGCTCCCCTAGTCACAAGAATACATTAGAAAAACAGTAGGTAACAGCGCTAAAAACAAAGGTATTAAAAAATAACAATTTTTATGTTAATTGATTAATTAAAATTAAATCAGAATTGATCAATAATAATGATAATAAAACATAATGAGGACTAATCATTGAACATACAGCATTATTATGCATGTAGATAAATATATTCACCCATTGTTTTCGCACATGTGTGCTGGAAGATAAAATCTGTGCAATGATATCCGTTCCTATGTGCCCAAATAAATGCCTTTAGTGATGATATAAATGGCATAGGGTTGTCCAGGTACCTTAAAGTGCCTTGTCTGTGCCACAAATAGGTGGCATACGCCAATCCTCAGAAATTGTCCAATAGATGTGGTGTTGGCCAGATGGGCTGGTGATAATATTGTAGTCCTGGAGGAGTGGTTGTAGTCCCTTGTATCAGCAGAGTATTGTCCTTAGGGAACATTTGTTGTCCCTTATGTCAACAGGGTGTTGGGCTGGTCCGGTTCCAATAGGATGGGATGGCACAGTGGTAGCACCAAATGCCATGGTGTAAGCCATATAGGTGATATTGTGACATGTTTCACTGCTTAACTGCAGCTTTTTCAAAGGTTGGATTGGAGGAACTCAGCAGAGACTGAGCTGAAAGCCGGCAAACAGAATAGTGGCCAGAGCATGATGGAAGGAATCAACCCCAGTGGGAGGTGTTGAGAGAGTTTGGTCGATGACCCACCAACCAGAAGATGTCTTCAGAGTGGACACATTTATTGGAACTGCCCAAACATCTGATTAACTGGGAACACCTTGAGACGAGGGACTGGCCATCGGGAAGAGTACCATTAACAGGTCCAATGCAGGATTGGTGGCCCCAGTATGTTGGAGAGTGCCCCCACCCTCATATCTGGATCAATGGGGTTGAAGTACTAGCCCTCCTCAACACCGGCTCGCAAGTATCCACCATCTGAATCACAGAGTTCCTTCAATACTGGGATTAAACTGCTATCGCCCCCCCTCCCCCCGACACCTGGCTCCAGCTATTGGCCAGCAATGGACAACTCATCACCTATCAGGACTAATGGGAGGCCGATTTGATGATTGTAAAAGCCATGTTGACTAGGTAAGGATAAATAGTCATCACCGCACCCAACCCCAACTTACCTCCAGTCATATTGGGCATAAATATCCTGAAGAACTGTATGGATGAAATGGTGGAGGCCCTTTGCCGGAAAATGGAGACGGTGGCCCCTGTGGAATGGAGGACCTTGCAGCAGACTGTCAGCTTGTTGGAGAGACAGAGCCTGTCTTGCTAAAACCGAAATTGGAAAATGTGGTGTGGTGCAAAACCACTATTGGGCCTGGGGGTTGAATCTACGAAACTTTAAAATGCTGACAGACTGCAGCCCTTTGCCATTGCAAAATGCGCACAAAGTTCGAGCGAGGAAGGGTCCCAGTTATCATCCTCAACCCACATTCGTACAGCATATGCCTCCGGAAGCGATACCCGGTGGCCAAAGTAAGTTTGACTTTCAAGATATTATGGGACAGAGTGGGACAACCACCCAAAAAGAAACAACCATGAAAGATCCACTGGTCCCCAATGGAGATGCACAAGAGGAAAGGTCCCCAACTTCCAGATCCCAGGAACCAAGTGGACAGCCACTTCCAGACCCTGTCTGTCATGGGAGATCAGTGGCCCGCAAGCCCACCACTCAGCAACCCCACAGTCAATTGAGAGGAAGTGCAGAAAGAGTCCAGTGTTGATGGAATTTGTGACCCTACAGTGCCTACAGCGCCAATTGGACCAGGCTCTACTAGTCAAAGCTGATCCGGAGCTCATAAAGCTGGACCATCGGGACCATATCTTCTTGAGACAAGGGATCCTGGTGTGCACCCACATTGACCCTAGGACCCACCAGACCATTGACCAAGTGGTTATCTCTAGGAACCTAGTACCCCTCCTGCTCAGGGCCTACCATAAAAAGTCCGGGCACTTTGGGACTCAAAAGACAGAAGCTGTCTTACGGGCCAGGTACTTCTGGGTCGGCATGCAGGATGACGTCGAGAGAATTTTTCAGGAATGTGTCCCCTGTATACTAAACAGGCACCCGGACTGCAGCCAAAGAGACCCATTGCACCCAATTAAAATGCATCATCCTTTACAGATCATTGGCTAAGATCACGTCAACCTGGAACCCAGTGCTACACCATCACCACGACTGACCACTACAGCATGTTCCTCATGCCTGTCCCAGATCAAGAACTAACTGCTAACACCACTGCTGGCACTTTCCAGGCCCTACGGGTATCTAGACTACAGTATATCCTGATGGATCATGGCCCTGCATTTGAGTTGCAGTTGTTCAAAGAACTTTGCTCCTACTATAGCTGCCAGAAAATGAGAACCATGGCATACTGTACCATGTTATCAAGAAAGAAAAGAGTGTCTTTAGTTGGTGCACCTGGAGAAAAGAAATTCAGTAAAACGTCACTTTTATTTAATTCATTAAAATCGTTTGCGAATATATAAAAGAAATTGACAAGACATGAGACAACACATACAGTAGTGATCTAAAAAAGGATAGAAATCCTTACACCTGGTGTAAAACCCCACTGCTTCTTCTCCCACTCTATTTAAATAACCTGTATGGCTTTTTTTCAATTGTAACGTGGTTCAGGGTAATTGTTACTGTGTATACAATGTTTCAAATGTCCCTGGGCTCTCTCTAGCAGCCGCTGGTAAGCACCTGAGCACGGATAAAATTCCGTCTCAGTGCTCCTGCAGGCTTGCTGGAGCCAGTGGTACCACGTCCTACAGTTCTTCCACTGAGCAGCGTGAGAGGAGTGCCTGCATGCACTGCCTCGCTCAAGTTGGTTTAAGAACAAGCAGGAACACTGACGGTTCTGGCGCCAGATACCGTATCAGTGTTAGTCTTTAGGGGACCGTGTCCAACGGTCAGCCTAACGCAGCCAACAATTCAAAAATATACAATTTATAAGTGGGGAAGGGAGAGTGGGGTATTAAACACACTAGGTGTGTAATGTAGTCGAGCGTACGCTTTCGCAACAAAGCTTCCTCAGGACCACCGGGCAAACCGCCGGAAGCTCTTTAAATACCAGTTCCTCCATGCATATTCATGATATGCAAATTGCGAGTGGGAGTGTAATATTAGATTCATGGTTGCTATTGGTCAAATCATGAAGATGTCACGTCTACTACATACGTATGCACCCGCTGTCAGTGATTTTCCAAACACCGGTACTTTACGCAGTGTCTTTCAGTTTGTTTATAATGGTTGCCTAGGTAATCCCCATTTTTGTATATGTCTGCGCATAGAGAAGTTGCCGGCATATCGTTGTGTGTATAAATTACTAGGTCTGTCTTGCTGACCTAGTATTTTAGCGTTTACAGCGAAAATTGGCATAGGCAGGAGTCAGGGGATTATTACCGTTCATGATTCACTGGTCAGAGAATCATTGTTTCTGCTCGTAATGATGACGCTTAATTTACTGATCTTAATTCTTTACGTCGAAAGTATTGTATTGAATATTTGCATGGAATTCAACTTTTAGCTGGGACCTGTGCCGGAACGTAATGCGGGTCCGCTCATATGTGGATAAATCGTCCAGTGTGTATGCTGCCCAAATTGCTATAGTAAATACATCCGTAGCATTCGGTGTTAGGGATGAGTGTGTTAGCAGTGTCCATGTGGTATACTTATCACTGACAGAGATGAAGATAACATGTGTGCTGTCATGCACCTTATCATATCATTCGGCAGCAACGGAGATGTCTGATTCTGCTAGACACACGTCGCAGACCGGCCAGCCTGGTAGATATGCATATAAGTGAGCATAGATTGATACGTGTGCAGTACGCTATATGTACGTACAGGTGTTGCACACGCATGTGTGTGGATAAGTTGATGGGGGTGAGATGTACGCATTTCTCAGCAATTTGCATTGTCTTCTGTCACTCAAAAGATACTTCAACGGTATCGGTTATGTCATATGGTTCAGTCCGCCTGGTAGGTGTTCTTTAAAGTAAGTTATCCCCATAATGTTGTATATTATGGGCATGCAAAGAAAGAGCATATAGGTTTATGGTGTCGTGTAGACGTCAGGGGTAGGTGTATTAGCAATCATCATATGGCATACTTATCGAGGACGAAACTAAAGGTAACATGTGTACTGTCATGCGTCTTACATTTTCAATTGGCAAATCAGAGATGTCTGATGATACTGGACCCACAGCACAGGTCGGCCGGCTTAATAGACATGTATTAGGGTGAGTATAGATTGGTACGTGTGCTGTGTGTAACATGTACATACAGATATTGCATACGCATGTATGTGGATAAGTTAGTGGAGAAGATGATGAAGTGTACGCATTCCTCAACATGTTGCGTTATCTTCTGTCACTCTGGAGATACTTCAGCGCTATCTATTATGTCATACGGTTCAGTCCGTCTGATATGTATTCTTTGAATTGGGTTATACCCATAGTGTTGTATATTCTGGGCATACAAGAAAAGGGCAAATAAGTTTACAGTATCATGAGTGTAAACAATAGGGTTTAGGGCACAGAATGAGAGAGACGTTTGTACTACTGGATGCCTCATCTCATCATTTTTCATTTTTAGTGACACGGAAGTAACGCTGAACACCGCGCGCAGACCAGTACGACTGGTAAGTATAAATGTAGGTGGATTAATGTTGATACGTGTGCTCTAAATTATATATTCCCATGTGATACACGCATACTTTTGAGTTTGCTCTTTAGAGTGTTAATTGGTAGTTGATACCGCGGTGTCCCTGGTCGACACATCGTGTGTCGCCTGAGGTGCATGACACTACTTGCGTGTGAATTTTTGGTGTTGTTGGGGCAGGTAGTTTGCTGTGGGGCATGATGATTTATGTATTGTTGGTAGTTCAAGCCACAGTATCCCAGGTCGACACACAGTGTGTCGCTGAAGGTGGATAAAGCTCTTTGTGTGTAAATGTCAGGTGTCGTGGCTTAGATATGATATTTAACGAGATAACATTAATGTAGTTGTCCAAAGTCAGTCCTGACAGAGTGAATGTCTATAAAATCAAGGGCACAAGATAAATGTGGTAGAAGTGAAAGGAGTAATGCCGTGTTGGGCTCATTGTGTGGGGATAATTAGGTATAAGAATAATACTGGTGAAAAAGAGAAAGTGAAAACATGCACATAAAAAAGGGTGGGAAAAGTCACACGTGACGAATAAATATCCCATAAGTAAGTTGAAACATGGGTCTGAGTAAGCTGAAAATTATTATTGAAAAAATAGGTTTGAAGTGATATACACTGTGTATATAGTGAATAGTGGGTCTCTGTGAGAGGGATGAGGTCTCCCTATTAGGGAAGGTGACATTATATGGAATAATGGTGATTTATAAGAAAGGATAATGGGAGAAAGAAAGGGGTTCTATAGCCCAGGGAGAGTCAAAGTGTCATATTGGCTAAAAAGGTGACAGCTCTATGTGGAGAATGCATGATCCTCTAATGTGTGTAGAGGAATAAGGGTTCTATATGAAACATACTTGAATGTTTAGAGAAAAACCATGTAGTTGTTCTCTTCGTTGAGACCTTTAGGGGACATGCTCCCCATAAGAAAGATGAGTCTAGTTTCTTGCTTAAGGAGCTCCCTATCCCAGTCTCCCCTTCGAATGCCCAGGGATACCTGAATCATACCATAGGCTTTAAGGCCACAGGTGCTGCCATGGTGGTATCTTAAAAAATGTTTTGCCACTGGTGTGAGGGTTTTCCCTTGTTGTCGGTCTCTCTCTGCGTTCCTAATGCTCGTCAGATGTTCTGACAGGGTCTTTTGTTTTTTCCGATGTAATGTTTCCCACAGGGGCATTGTAAGTTATATATGACCCCTGCGGTGTCACAATTTATGTATTGTTTAATTTTCCAATTTTTGCCGTATTTGTCAGTGTACCCATTTTGTTGTATCATGTGTGGGCATATTTTGCACGTGCCACATTTGAATGATCCTTTTTTTGTAATTTTGGACTTCGTTTTTTTGCTTTCAAAGTGGCTGTGGACCAGTTGGTCTTTGAGGTTGCTACATCTTCTCCAACTTATATCCACTCGATTGCCTAAGATTTCATCCAGATCTTTGTCGGTCTTGAGAATATTCAGGTGTCTGTTAAGTGTGTCCTGAATTTCATGCCATTCCTGGCAGAATGTCCCGATGAATCTAATTTTGTCGTGCGAATCCGTTTTTTTGCGATTGTTAGGGACAAGGAGGCGTTCCCGGTCGTATCTACTGGTGTCTCTTCTGGCTTTGCGCACGGATCTCCTACTGTAGCCCCTATTTAGGAGTCTAGTATCCAGTTCTTCAGCCCTCTTTTCGTATGTGTCACTATTAGAACAGTTGCGCTTGGTTCTCAGATATTCCCCTTTGGGAAGTCCTTTGAGGACCGGGGGGAAGTGGGCACTGCTGTTGTGGAGTAGGGAATTAGTTGCAGTGGTTTTGCGAAATAAATCAGTACTAATTAATCCATTAGTCTCTACGCTGATGCGGAGATCCAGGTATTCCACTTCCTTCTGACTGGTGTGGTACTTCAGTCTTAGATTTAAATCGTTGTTGTTCAATTGGTTGATGAAATCTATGAACATGTTGATGTCACCCTGCCATATAATGAACAGGTCATCAATGTACCGTAGCCAGATTAAGATGTGTTCGGTATACTGTTCATTGTTTTCAGTGAACACATGTTCCCGCTCCCACCATCCCAGGTACAGGTTGGCATACGTGGGGGCACAAGTGCTACCCATCGCAGTCCCCTGTACCTGGAGGTAGAAGCGGTCTTCACATACAAAGTAGTTGCGGTACAAGACGAAACGCAACAGCCTGGTGATGAATGAATTGAGAGGAGTGTCACGCTCCATACTGAGGAAATATTCGGCAGCCTGTATACCATTCTGATGTTTAATGCTGGTATACAGGCTTTCGACATCGCAGGTAACGAGCCATGAGTCTGGGCTGAGTGCTATGTCTTGGATTTTTTTGAGGACGTCCATAGTATCACGTACATATGAAGGCAGGCTGGTGACATATTTCCTTAAATGGAAGTCGACAAACTCACTCGCTTTTTCCGTAAGACCCCCTATGCCAGATATAATTGGCCTTCCAGGTGGGTTCTGTTCACATTTGTGGATCTTGGGAAGGAGGTAAAGAGTTGGAATTCTCACCGTTTTTACTTCCAAGAACTCATATTGTGACTTGGTAATTATACCTTCTCGCCTGGCCTGGTCCAGAATTGTTTGATATAGTTCCAGGTAGTCATTGGTAGGGTTGAAAGTGAGTGGTTTATAGCAGGATGTATCGTTGAGTTGTCGCTTAAGTTCTTTTTGATACATGTCAGTAGCCCATAGTACAATGTTACCTCCTTTGTCGGAGGGTTTCACGACTGTGTCCCCCCATTCTCTAATTTCTTTGAGTGCTGCCCTTTCTGCCACAGAGATGTTATCATTATAGTGGCAAAAGGGCATACTGTACCACCCACAGGGGAATGGCCTATGTGAATGAGCCAACCTGACCATTATCGGGATGATGAGGAGCCTCACAATGGAGGACCGGAAAAGTGGCCCACCGTGTTGCCAGAACTCACGTCCCTGTACAACAACAACACTGAACATTGCTCCACCGGCTTCATGCTGTATTACCTCATGTTCAGACAACAGGGTAAACAACCCCAGGACCTGCAGTTGGCCCCAGCCCCATCGCAGCCTACTGACCTGCACATGGATTGGGTCCTTGAGCTTCAGAGAAGAATTGAGAGGGCTTGTGAAGTTGTAGAGAAAAGGTTAGAGACTGTCCACCAGTGTCAGGGAAGAAACTATAGCACCCATACCTGGATTGAGCCTTTAAGAGTTGGGGATGCCACCTGGAAGAAGCAGAACCATCAGTTCAGCAAGTTGGATGCTATGTGGGAAAGGCTTCCCTACATTGTGATCAGTGTTCCAGCAAATGACCAATATACCTATTGCCCAGGTGGACCAGTCAGCATCATACCCAGAGATCAACTCAAACCATGCACCATAGAAGTACAAGTACAAGAAGAAGACTCACCCAGGGCAGAGGGCTGGGAAACCCTTGGGAGCATACCCCTACATGACCCAATAGAGCTCCTAATGTTTATTTGTGGTCCAGCCCCATTGAGCCCATAACCCTCCACAGTCACAGACCAGGAGACTGATGGGCCTGCCAAGGACCAAGTTTGACCTGATCCAGTCACCACTGGTAGTGAAAGTAGGGCTCCCACTGTAAAGGTTAGGAGGTAAGGACATAGTAACCAGGGCATCCCACCCTCCAGGTATGGAGAATAAACTGTAATGATATTTGTGATTTGTACATAAATGTGTATGCATTGCCTAACCATTCCCTTGTGTATAGCGAAAAAGACTTGTTGTTGCACTGAAATTTTTAATCAATGTCAAGTTATTATTATTATTATAATTTTATTTATAAGGCCCCACAAGTGTTTCGCAGCGCCGTACAAAGGAACAATACAGGGAGACAAAGCTTGGCATAACATTAAATATATAACAAGAATACAGTACAAATAAAGAGAGCCACAGTTCAATACACATTACAGCTTGGATATAAGTAGTGAGGACTCAATCAACATACAACTAGAGGCTAGATGCATGAGGACACACAATGTTCATGAGGACACACAATGTTCATGAGGACACACAATGAGTGCATGAGGACACACAATGTTTGAGCAGGGGAATATATGGCACCCTGCCCCCAAATGCTGGCAGACTGCCAGAACCCTGTCAGTGCTGCAGGGGTTACTCCTCACCCACCCTGGCTGCTCTGGATTGTGAGGAAGGACCGAGAGGGAGCTGGGACAGGCTCCAGGTGTAGCGCAGAAATTCAAAGAGCAGGCTAACAGGAGAGGAGGAGTGAGCCAAACACCGCCAGCCAGGAGAACATCCATCAATGCAGAGAGCCGCCACTGCCACTGAGAGCTACTGTCAGTGAGAGCTACTGCAGGGAAAAGAGGAGTGAGCCACCACACCACCAGAAGGGAGAACAGACATTGATGCAGAGGGTCCCTGCTGAGGAAGATGCCACTGCTGCTGAGAGCTATTGCCAGGAAGAAGGAAGAGCAGCTGTTGGGAGAAGCTGCCGCCGACCCCAACAAAGCCGCCAGTGCACTGCCCCAGGTGCAGAGATGCACAGGCCACCCGAAGATGCAGGGACACCCGGCAGGCCAGCTGGCAACATCTCAGGTACTCAGACATGTCCTTGCCAGCCTGTCAGTCCCCAGGGAAGTGCCACAACTAAGCCAGCCACAAGTCGCCTTAAAGGTCCTAACGGAGCACAGCTCAGACAAATGCTGTGGTTCTAGGACTGTAACACTCACCCAAGTCACTGTAAACTGAGCCCCTGTGCCTCTTAGCAGAGACACAGAGACACCCAGATAGGATCACTGCTTTTGGCCACAGTTAGGCCCAAGCCACCCCTCAGTACTCTGCTCCCCCCCTGTTCCCTGTTATTTTTGCTGGACACTATTGACTTTATCGTGCCCTGTTTGTTACTTTGTGCCCCTTGTGCTGGACACTATGACTTATTGCACACTGTGCACTTGCTTGTGCTGTATTGGACGCTAGTGACTCTTCTCTGCTTCTGCTGACCATAATGTTTATTGCAGTATTATATGCCAGTGTGATGTGAAACTGTTTACGTGCCTTTACATGTTACAGTAATTGTTGTTTCACAGCAATGTTATGCAGGGACAGTTAGTATTTTGAAACACAATCTCTGTGTCTCTAAATGCTAATTGCTCGTGAAATGTGCTGCTGTGTATGTGCCTTATGATTGTGCAATATCTGCGTTTACCTTTGTTTTACCAACATTAGTTTAAAGTGGTGACTGGTGATTCCCATTTAATAAATTGCTTGGCACCGTCCTCCCGTGTGGTGACTGGCTGGTAGGTGGGGGTTCTGCCCTTTGGGGTTTCCTTAGTCCTTCTGTCCACACGCCCTCTAGGGCAAAGGGCAAAGGAGAAAGACTGGAGTATCGATGTCACACCAAGAGAAGACACAGGTACATACATACATACATACATACATACTTATAACAATATGTACCCTCCAAATATGTGACAACTAATCATGTATCCTTAATATCAGTCCAGAGTGGCACTGATAATGAGGATATTGTGGCAGAGACAGCATATCTCCACATGAGAGTAATGTGGAGGATCCAGAACAGGTTTTGGAGCCGTAGCAGAAGCCAGGGGTGTAATCTGTGGCACCAGTGATCTCCTTATATACTGTAAGTATTTCCAGGGCAGCATGCAAATGCTCTTTATCGTGGATTAGCTGCCCAAGCAATAGGCCGCAGTGTGGGCTATGGTAGGGACCACTGGAGCAGTTGCAAGAGTCTGTTTATACTGTGATTACCTGTAAGCTGTTGCCTGTAACTACACTTGCCTATGGAATTCATATGGTATGCTGCGACTTGTTTTATAAAATAAAGATCAAAGTCTTCAAATGAATCCCTGTGTATGTGATCCATATATAAATAACATTTGCATCCAATTGTCTCAAGTCCTGTGTATGCCTTTTGGAGCATTTCCCAATGAGATGCGCCAATGTGCAAATGAAAAAATTGTGTGCTTAACCCAAAAATATATTAATAAGGAGCATTTTATTAGGTATAAAATAAAAAAGTGAAAAAATAAAGAAAAATAGCTTACATTAATAACTTTACATTTCAGAAATATTGGATCTAAATTGTTATCAACCTTATTCTTTATAGCCTTCACGTGTTCCTGAAGTCGCAGTTCAAAATTCCTTTTTATTTTTCCTATATACTTAAGATTGCATGTTCATTGTAGTTGATAAATGATCCATGTCATCTTACAGTTCATAAGATATGTAATCAAAAAGGTTATTAAAATTGCTGAAATTATGACATGCAGGGCTGAGAAACGTACAGACATTACAACTGTTGCATTTAAAGAACCCTTTAGCTCTTCCTAGCCAATTATTATTTTGTTAATGTTAGCTCTTAGTAAGCTGGGAGCTATATGCACCTTTACATGTCTTGCTATTCTAAAAGCAATCTGAGGTTTCTTCAGTAATACAGTGCATAGTAGAGGATCTGTGAGGAAAATATCCCACTGCTTATTTATGGTACTCTTTGATTTTTTTTTCCCATTGTACTGAGTGACAAAAATTACCCTAGTGTTCATAGCAGTCTGTTGAGGTAAGAGTTATTTTCTGTCTTGATTTGCCGCTTTGATCTCTGCTTCTGAAATTAGATCTTTCAGGTAGCCTCAATCTCTAAATCTATCTTAATTAACTTGAAGTTGATTACTAAAATCTGAAGAAGAGGTACAATTTCTATGAATCCTACAGTACTGCAAAAAAGGAATATTTGTCTTCCACTTTTTAGCATTTTTTATGATTTTTATGATTTTTATCTCTGTTCCCTCCAAGGATAAGCTCCAGGTACTCAATTTCCTTAGTGTAAATCTTATATGTAAATGGCAAATTGTATTCATTATCTCCTAGATGCCAAATTAATTATTTGAAATCCTCTGTGGATTCCTCACATACAATCAGAATGTCATCTATGTATCTGTGGTAAGCTATAAGATTTACTTTAAATGGATGGTTTCCATATATTTGTTTCTGCTCCCAGTTTGCCCTATGGAAATTGGCAAAGCTGGGAGCAAAAACGGTGCCCATAGCTGTCCCTCTGTGTGTACATAAAATTGGTCCAGAAATTTAAAATAGTTGGTCCAGAAATGTAAAATACGGTAGTTGTGACTCAAAATAAACGTAATTTAAAAAAAAACATAAAAATTATTTGTGTGTGTTATCCATAAGATGGTCCTCCTCTAAAAATTAATTACAGCTTTTAATCCCCTTTTTGTGTGGAGTACATGTGTAAAGGTATTTTTAGACAGTGGTATTGGTGAACAGCGCACTGGGATAACAGTGGTTGGGGCTAGCTGCAGCACTGACAGGTGACCAGCCTGGTATAGATAAATAGCAAATAGGTTGGTAGTACTGCGCTCAGCTCCTATAGGTGCTGTGTGGTGATATTAAGTAGATGTTGATATCTACTTAATATCAACACACAGCACCTATAGGAGCTGACCACACCTATTTGCTCTTAACATGTGTAAAGGGACTGACATCTAATCAAGATGGCGCATACTGACGAAGCCGATCCCGGCGAAACACGTGTCTAAACTGACACCCCAGCGACAGCAGCAGCGGCGTTACCCACACGGATACCTTCCACACTGCGCAGCCCAACCAGCTGTACCTCAGACCTGCCCGGACTCTAAGCTCTGACGCCCGGCGGCGTCCCAGGTACCAGTGTCCTCCATCTGCGTCTGGCGGAGGAGTGACACTTTCGTTTACTTAAAGGAACTGCTACTATTTCACATGTATACACAGTAACCAGTGTCTAAATTAATACTGTCAGCAAGTTCCTGCAGTGGTCAGCATCGGAGCTGAGCTACCTTGTGGGGCAGCAGTGTTGCAATATTTGACTGTGATACAGGATAACCCAATTCAGCTAATTACAACTGACCTTCAGAAATAAGCAGGCAGGCTTGATCTGGCACTGAGGTATTTAACCCCTTGTCGGAGCAGAGATACTTTGTGGGACAGCAGTGTTGTAATATCTAACTGTTGATACTGGATAACCCCCTTTTTTTTGCTAAGAGGAATTGACCACCAGAAATAAGCAGGCAGGTTATACCTGGTACATAGGTAGTTAACCCCTTGTTTACCAGAACCCTGCAGACTAGATTAGCAGCTCTAATTAAACCTAATTATCATCCATACTAATTAGGCAATTCTGCCTCATTTATCATAAATTGCTACTACTTACCCTCTTCACTTCTCCTTTCCCACCTCTCTCCCCCCATCCCCTCCCCTCCGTATGTTTCTTTTCTCCCTTTTGTAATGTCATTATTGCAGCAAATTTTGAAGAGATACATATTTAGCTGCAAGTCCCTTGGTGGCCACACCAATTTGGTATCCAGTCAGCTATCAATGCTCTAATCCACAGTCAACCAGGCAATTTCTATTTTGGGAAGGAAAAACCTCAGAAAATACCACCATACCTCACTGGAACTGCCCAAACACTTCCCGAACTTGGAAGCTAAGCAGTGACGGGCCAGAATAGTATTCTTGTGGGGGACCCCTGAAGAACATCTGGTGTGGTATAAATATAGAGGTATCCCTAAGATAATTGCACTGGACACGCCGACTGCATGAGCAATACAAGCTGTGATAATACCAACATACTGTTGCTGGGGTAATCCATATCCCTACGGGTGATCCTAACCTGTAGGTGATTAAAACCATTCATTTTCGCCCACAATCACATTGTCCACATGTCAATGATGATAAGGACGTAGTGCGCTGAATGGAGAGTAAAGTGTGAAAAGTGAAAAGTGCCATCACACAACATTTTATATATAATATATAATATATTATATTTTTCATATTTTCTCATACTATTGGTACCACTTTCAAACTCCTTATACTCTCTTTCCTATTATTGTTAACCTTGGTTACTCTATATTAAAAGATCGAAATAAATGTTAAGTTTTAAATTAACTCCATATCTACAAATACAAGAGTGCGCCCACAAAGCTCTTTTTCTGTCATACGTTTGCCCTCCCTTGAGCAAACAAAAACCCACACTCAGTTGTTATACTGAAATCGTGGGCGCACCACCAATCAATGACTATTAAAATTTAAATAATATAGTCCACATGTTGGTCACCTAAATGAACTAATAATCAATCAATCTACGTCAGTGCGGCTCCAAACCTTACCCCACATAGATAAATAGCAAATAGGTTGGTAGTACTGCGCTCAGCTCCTATAGGTGCTGTGTGGTGATATTAAGTAGATGTTGATATCTACTTAATATCAACACACAGCACCTATAGGAGCTGACCACACCTATTTGCTCTTAACATGTGTAAAGGGACTGACATCTAATGTATGTGTTTAGTTCCTTAACATATTTACTCAAGAACACCTCAATCTACTCAGATCAGGCTGAAGTTAAGTAGTCCATTCCTGCTATTATGGGCCATTTGTGTATTGTTTGTATTTTTGGCACAAAGCTATCATATTGTAGCTTTCGCTAGGATTTAGGGGTCTCCAGGTAATCTATTGGCCTCTTGTTTGTAATAAAGGTGGTTGGGTATAAAAAAAGTGTCTTATCACTTCAATTTCTTGAGTGATTTTTTTTACAAAATAACTCAAGTTAGATCTAGATGGGGCTTTGTAGTCTTGTTTGCAAAGATCTTTTTTGATTAGCAAAGAATGTTTTTGATTAAAGATCTTATGACCTGTATTACCAAATGGGTCATTTGTCAACTAGAATGCACATCTAAAGTATATAGGAAAAACAATAAGGAATCTTAAACTGCGACTTAAGAAACATTTTTTACCCTTAACACCATGGTTTCACATGGGGTGAACAAAACATATGAAGTAACATTATAAAAATCCATCATTCATGTTTTAGTACCTCTAACATCCTTTTAATGCTTTAAAGCCTTGTCGATGTGTCCTTTATCTTATGTAATTATGTTAAACAATGTAAGGAATGAATTATATACCTTTGTATAATTATGTTAATTATGTTTTTATTATTTATTTTTTATACATTAAATTTGATTCAGTGGAGTGGTGATTCTTTTGGTGTAATGCGATGTATGTAAGTGGGGCCAGTTTTTCTGATATGGGTCCAATTACTCTATTTTAAACCCACTGCTCATATATCTCATATATATTTTATTATATTATTTTTTAAAGGTTTGGTTTATTATTTTTATATTGTTTATATATTTATTATAAATATTTACTATAATATTCTGTCTCCGAGTTCTCCATGTTATTATTTACATCAGACAAGTACATTTTTTTTTTTAATGTGCTAATTGCTTACCAATTGACTAGGGCATTTATGTCTGAGACCTAGCTCCTATAAGTCACCTTGATAAAGCTGGCCCTTAATGGTAGCGACCTTGGACCTTTGCACAGTCATTGGACTTTACCTGCTCATTCATCTGGACCTGTTTTTCTTCACTTAATTTCTGGACATTAGCCGTAATCTAGAGAGGACGAATTTGAGTCGACTCATCTTATGCATCGTATGGTGATCCTCCAAAGGCACCCAGTGACATACAATATTGGACTCAGATTCTTTGGACACCACACTTATTGGTCCGATGCAGGTTATATAGATACAGTAGGTTCCTATATTAAGGTCTCAGGCCATAGCGATAGTTTCGTTGAATTTTAATGTATTCATTTTATCTCATTATGTGTTATTAAATTGGTATTTTAATATATATTCACTTGTCGCTATATTTGGAGTGCTGCTTTTCAGTTTTTATAGAAATCCTATATCTATATGATATATGTATACATATTACATAGTTACATAGTAGGTAAGGCTGAAAAAAGACTTGCGTCCATCTAGATCAACCTGGTATAGATATCCATTGCTGATTTGGTAGGTTCTGATATTTTACAGACAGTATATATTTCTTATTTGTACCCATGGATGTTTTTATCCAGTAAATGTTTGTCCAACTTTGCCTTGAATCCATTTAATGAGCCAGCCGTTACCACCTCTCTGGGAAGAGAGTTCCAAAGTTTGTTATCCACTAGGGATAATCAGGCGCCCTGCAGTGAGCTGAGTCTCTGAATAGAGCAGCTGCTTGGTTGTGAGGGTAGTCACTCCTCACTCAGAAATACAGAAGAAACAAAAGGACTCACACTAGGTGAGTCAAGCAGCGCTCAAATCAATGAAATAATACCAGAGAATTATAAAGGTATAACAATTTTTACTGTTTCTTTAAAAACACATATATATCAATGCACAGATAAAATCAATTTATAATGACATAATGAATGAAGGGGGGGGAAATAAAAGTAAACTGGAATGAATGTAGAAAAAATAAATCAATTTGAACAAAAAAAGTCCCGCCTCAATGGACACAGGAAGGTGGACTGTGTCGACACTTTTTGGACAAACAATTGGTAAGTGCACGTTACCGATAGTGAATGATGAATCCCATGAATTGTGATGATACTGGGGGTCCTCACGATGTATGCGGAGATGTTAAATGCCGCTGGAGGTAGTCGCTTGATGTAGACCAGACATATTGCAGTTGGAGTGAGAGATGGATGGATGAATCTCAATAAGCAGGGTTGTCTGGAGCGATCTCACCCAGAAATATTATGGATGGTGGGATGAGGGAATGGCTTCCGTGCCAGATAGCAGTCCACACTGGTGTAGATGTTGTTAACCAGGGGTTTGGTAAGCACGGTGTCCGCCAATTAAAATTGCCAGTAGGAGTGAGCAGCAATAGTGATGTCCAAAATTCTGTCGAGAGTAACACAGTGGTGTCCAGAGGTGGGGGGCAAGCACCTAACGCGTTTCACTGCGTCCTGCAGCTTTATCAAAGGTGTGGGGGCTGTGGATCTAGGTCAGGTATATATACCTTACTTAATGAGGGGATCAATGCACCTGTGCAATTCAATTAGCAATTCAAATTTGAATAGTATACATTTTTTGAACATATTAATAAAGAGGCAGACATATATCATAATCATAAAAATGTATCAAGAAGTAAAAAGCAGAAGAATTAGCAATATATACATAAAAAGTCAATTTTTACCTTTCTTAATGTTATAGTCACATGACCAGAGGTGAGTCACGTGATCGGGATTGTATTATGTGAATGAACTCGTTTATGCTCGTATGTTGAGTGAGTCCAGGTCAATCTGTTCTCCCAATCTGTTCTCCAGGTATCCCCAATATTGGGAGAACAGATTGACCTGGACTCACTCAACATACGAGCATAAACGAGTTCATTCACATAATACAATCCCGATCACGTGACTCACCTCTGGTCATGTGACTATAACATTAAGAAAGGTAAAAATTGACTTTTTATGTATATATTGCTAATTCTTCTGCTTTTTACTTCTTGATACATTTTTATGATTATGATATATGTCTGCCTCTTTATTAATATGTTCAAAAAATGTATACTATTCAAATTTGAATTGCTAATTGAATTGCACAGGTGCATTGATCCCCTCATTAAGTAAGGTATATATACCTGACCTAGATCCACAGCCCCCACACCTTTGATAAAGCTGCAGGACGCAGTGAAACGCATTAGGTGCTTGCCCCCCACCTCTGGACACCACTGTGTTACTCTCGACAGAATTTTGGACATCACTATTGCTGCTCACTCCTACTGGCAATTTTAATTGGCGGACACCGTGCTTACCAAACCCCTGGTTAACAACATCTACACCAGTGTGGACTGCTATCTGGCACGGAAGCCATTCCCTCATCCCACCATCCATAATATTTCTGGGTGAGATCGCTCCAGACAACCCTGCTTATTGAGATTCATCCATCCATCTCTCACTCCAACTGCAATATGTCTGGTCTACATCAAGCGACTACCTCCAGCGGCATTTAACATCTCCGCATACATCGTGAGGACCCCCAGTATCATCACAATTCATGGGATTCATCATTCACTATCGGTAACGTGCACTTACCAATTGTTTGTCCAAAAAGTGTCGACACAGTCCACCTTCCTGTGTCCATTGAGGCGGGACTTTTTTTGTTCAAATTGATTTATTTTTTCTACATTCATTCCAGTTTACTTTTATTTCCCCCCCCTTCATTCATTATGTCATTATAAATTGATTTTATCTGTGCATTGATATATATGTGTTTTTAAAGAAACAGTAAAAATTGTTATACCTTTATAATTCTCTGGTATTATTTCATTGATTTGAGCGCTGCTTGACTCACCTAGTGTGAGTCCTTTTGTTTCTTCTGAGTTCCAAAGTTTGACTGTTCTGACTGTAAAGAAATTCTTTCTACTAGCTTAATGAAATCTTTTTTCTTCTAATCTATACTCATGTCCACGTGTCCTAGATTCCTTTCTAGTAGAAAAGAGGGTGTGTGACAGTTCCTTATATTAGCCCTTGATATATTTGTACATGTTGAGCATGTCCCCCCCTTAAACGTCTCTTCTCTAGTGTAAATAGTCCCAGCTTGCTTAATCTCTCCTCGTAGCTTAAAGTCTCCATTCCCCTAATAAGCTTTGTTGCTCGCCTTTGGATTTTTTCTAATTCTATGATGTCCTTTTTATAGTGTGGGGCCCATAACTGCACTCTGTACTCGAGGTGAGGTCTCACCAATGCCTTATACAGTGGCATAATTACTCTTGAGTCCCTAGTTTCCATTCCCCTCTTAAAACATGCCAGAATTTTGTTGGCCTTTTTTGTAGCTACATTACAATGGGCACTACACCCCAGTTTGCTGTCTATTTGGACTCCTAGATCCTTTTCAAGTATGGAATTACCCAGTTCCTCTCCACTAAGGTTGTAACTTGCACACTGGTTGTGTCTCCCAAGGTGCATAACCTTACATTTATCTACATTGAACCTCATCTTCCATTTTTTTGCCCACTCATCTAGAATTGCCAGATCATTTTGAAACATGGTGATGATTTGATGACTTTGCTAAGTTTTGTATCGTCCGCAAAGATGGATACATTGCTGAGTAACCCTATCCCAATATCGTTAATAAAAATGTTAAACAGAATGGGCCCCAAAACTGAACCCTGGGACACTCCACTTAGTACCGGTATCATATCTGATACGGCACCATTCACAACCACACTTTGTTCTCTATTACATAGCCAATTCCCTACCCATCTGCAGATATTTTCACCCAATCCTAGGTTCTCCATTTTATTAGTCAATCTCTTGTGTGGGACAGTATCAAATGCTTTAGCGAAATCTAGGAAAATCACATCTACAGCATTTCCATTATCGAGGTTTTTAATAACCTCTTCATAGAACCCTAGTAGATTAGTTTGGCATGAACGATTTTTCATGAACCCATGTTGGTTAGTACTGAGTAGACGGTGACGGTCTAAATATTCCTGAATACCATCCCTTAAAAATCCTTCAAATAGTTTACCCACAATTGATGTTAAACTAATGGGTCTGTAATTAGCGGGATCTTCCTTTTTTCCTTTTTTTGAATATTGGCACTACCTCTGCTATTCTCCAATCTTTTGGTACTATACCTGATGATAGTGACTTGCTAAAGATATAATGTAGGGGGGTAGCTAGTTCATCCCTTAATTCCATTAATACCCTCGGATGAATCCCATCTGCCCCTGGTGATTTATTTGTTTTGAGTTTGCTTAGCCTCAGTACTATTTCCTTCGGCGTGAAATCCACAATGAGATCTGGCTTATTTGTCCCGTTTGTGGTAAATGTTCGTTCCACAGTCTGCTCTCCCTTAGTAAATACTGATGAGAAGAACTCATTTAACAGTTTTGCTTTTCCCTTGTCCCCATTAACACTTTTTCCACTAGTATCAGTTAGTGGGCCTATGTTTTCCTTAATTAAACGTTTACTATTTATGTATTTAAAAAACTTCTTTGGGTTGGTTTTGCTTTCAGTGGCTATGCGCTCTTCATATAATCTTTTAGCTGCTTTGATTACCCCTTTACAAGTTTTGTTTGATTCTTTGTATTTTGCGAACGCCTCCTCATTCAATTTATTTTTATAGATTTTAAATGCTCTTGTTTTACTGTTGATAGCTGACCTTACTTTTTTGTCCAACCATGGTGGCTTTTTTTTATTGAATTTACCCATATTTACTTTAGGAATGTATTCAATAGTTAGTGAATCAAGCACCTTTTTTAGAGTATCCCACATTTCCTCTGCATTTTTTCCCTCCATAACCGTTTCCCACCCAATTCCTGTTAGGGCTTCCCTGAATAATTCAAAGTTTGCTTTTCTGAAGTTTAGTATTTTTGCAGATCCTTTTTATGAAATTTACTGAAGTTGATTTCCAGTGAAACCATATTGTGATCACTGTTCCCTAATTGTTCAATTACTTTTGTGTTTGAAACTAAGTCTGTGTTATTTGTTAATACTAAGTCCAAGAGTGCCTCATCACGAGTTGGAGTTTCTACCGTTTGTGTAATAAACTGGTCTTTAAGTAAGCTTAAGAACCCATTGCTTCTTGCTGATTACCTGTTTCGTTTTCCCAATTAATGTCGGGTAAATTAAAATCTCCCATAATTAATACCTGACCCTGATTTGATGATTGTTTGAGTTGGTTTAAAAGAAGAGACTCTTCCCTTTCGTTTATATTTGGTGGTCTATAGCATACCCCTATTATAATTTTGTTTTTTGTTTTTTTATTATTGTCGGTTATCTCTGCCCACACTGTCTCCGAGTTGTCTTCTTCTAGGTCTGTGCTCATATTTTTCTCACATGATGTTAAGTTATTATTTACATATAGGCACACACCCCCACCCCTTCTATTTTCCCTGTCTTTCCTGTAGAGTGTATATCCCTCCATGTTTAATGCCCAGTCATGCGACTCATTACACCATGTTTCTGTAATACCAATGATGTCGTAGTCGTCCCTACTGATCACCATTTCTAGCTCCCCGATTTTACTCACTAAGCTTCTTGCATTAGCCAGTAAGCATTTTAATTTATGTTTATTTTTAGATATGGCTCTAATATTGTGATTAGTTTCACCCCAGGACCCATTTGAATTCTTAACTAGCTTCCTCTTGCCCCTCTCCCCTTCAATAGACTCTCTACAGCCCTCCCCACCATGCACACTGCCTGCCCTATTTATAGTTATGGGAATTCTTCCTCTGTCCTTCCCTCCTTCCCGTATATTAAGATCATCTGTACCTAAAAACTGTAATGGGGTAACGTGACTGTTACAACATAACATTTTATTACATGACATTCCTGATGCACCCTGAGAGTAACCCCTGATTATACCCTTGTTATGTCCCAGGACTTTGTCTGCGTCTCTGTCCCCCCCCATCTCCTTCCCCCATATGATTCCTGATCCCAGTCCGGCTTCTCTCCCTGATGGTCCCATAATGTCTTACTGCCCCCACCCCCCGTTGCCTAGTTTAAAATCTCCTCCAACCCTCTAACCATCCTTCCCCCCAGCACCGCAGCCCCCTCCTCGTTCAGGTGCAATCCACACAAACAAACAGTATACCCAGCGCAAAGTCCTTAGTGTAAAGGTAAACATTCCACAAATGTCTTCCAGTGTGTGTAGTCTTTTTCAAGGATCGTGCCACTGATCCAATGGTAGAAACTTGCAAAAAAAATGAGAAGACGACGCACCAAATGAGGGATATATCACAACATTTTTACTAATATAATAAAGCTCACGTACACAGGGGTTAAAAAATGTATGCTTGCCAGCCAAATAAGTAACCGTCACAGCCCGGACACCTGTTGTAGGGAATCACCGCCGCTCAGCTGCATTCATAGGACCTCAGACCAAGACACCGCACCGCTCATACAGAATCGGGAGGAACGCCGGCTGGAACCCGAGTGGATTAAAGATGTCACAGCGTCGGACCAAACAAGCCACGCCCAACACGTTTCGTCACTGGGAAGGACTTCGTCAGGGGCTGTGGTTACCTCAGGTAAGTATCAGGTATTTATACTACCATTTATTTTGCAGGTGTTTGTATTTTGCAATCAACATCAAGCTCTAGTATTAAACCTCATGGCGGCATACAAATATTCAATTCACAAAATATTAGAATATGTATATATCCTACACATAAACAGTATATACAAATATAAAAAATATGTATAAACAAAAAATACACATATATAAAGTGCATACAATTTCATAGGCGTTTGCCCGATTTTAACCACATACATGCAACCTCAATCATTTATATGTTTATGTTAAAAACAGCAATCCGAAGGAATAATAATAAATATAATAACAAATCTATATATATATATATAGAATATGCAAAACACATATATAGCAGCAACTATACAATATTAACACTATAATAAAATACACATATTTGCGCGTACATATGATTTTATAGAAAATGTCGACCTCAGCCTGCAGAAAAATAAAATCAAACAATTAAGACAATTATTACCAAAAAAAAGTTTACATCTTATAAACATTATATATATGTCACACAGATCGATGTAAAAATGTCAGAAAAGGAGATCAAGGAGATTATTTAATTAACTAGAATTTCAGAAAAACAATAAAGAAATACAACAATATAAATATATGTGGCTCTAAGGTTTTAGACATCAGTACTACAGAATCAGCATAGGGTCAAGCCCCTCTTTTAAGGTTAGGGTTACAGAGCTATGCTCAACATTGTAGTCCCAACCAAGAAAAGACGACACACATATGCTGATTATTGCAGAAACGGAGTGATGTCACAGCCTTCATTTAAACCTTGTGGAGATAGCGAACCTAATGTATAAATCCAGAAGGATTCGCTTTTGCTCAATTTATTTAAAACATCTCCCTCACGTTCATCTAAGGTTATATGTTTAATGGCCTTAAATGTTAAATAATCCAATCTCGCAGCAATGCATGAAATGACGGGGAACGCTATGTAGGAAAACATTATTCTTAATACTACAGACATGTTCTAAAATACGTATTTTTTATTGCCTTTTAGTCTTTCCCACATAGCGTTTTCAGCATCTACATTCCAAAAGGTACACCACATTTGTGATAGTACAACACATATGACTTTTTATATCGAATGTCTTGCTCCTATCGAGATTAAAGAACTTAACCTCTTGCAATATAGCAAGATATTAAAAGGTCTAGCATATATTTAGTGTGCACCTGCAAACTCCTCCTCCTGCTTGCATATCTACAAAAAGCCTGGTGAATGCTCTCTAAACTTTCAAGAAGAGCCAAATTTCCCATTAGGCACGTGAGGCACGTGCCTAGGGGCGGCACAAGTTTGGGGGCGGCACTTGGATGCCTGTGATGGTACTGTCAGCCCAAAATGTACCAATAACTGCAAAATATCCACTGTACTGTACTATATTCCATCTGAAATAGAGTGTAAATGGATAGGACATGCAGTTACTGCACCTGTAAACTGTCCTACTTAGTAAATATGTATTCATAATAAAAGATCATGTCACAGTTAGTGGCTTTTTTTTATAAGTCCGTTATATTGGCTATTATCAAATGAGGGCTTATAAGTAATCAATAAAAAAAATATTCTTAGACAGGGGGTGGGGGTGGCGTTATTGTTGTGCCTAGGGGCGCCGTCATCCCTAAATCTACCCCTGCTTTCAAGGACTGTGTATGGCTTCCCATGAAGGTGGATCAGAAGCCTGAGATTATATGCACCCTAGCAGATTGTGTGAAGTTTTGTGTGTGCCGTTCTGACAGAACTATATATATATATATATATATATATATATATATATATATATATATATATAAAGTAGCGGCGACTAATTGTTTATAGTATAATAGCAATCTAGAAATGGAAATATAACGGTTATTAAAAAATATATGTATTAGGCGTTAAATATTATAAAAAAAGGGGAGTATTTATACAAAATGATAAATATAAACATTTGGACAGTATAAGATACAAAAAGTGCTTATCTCAGAGATATGGTTGGAGGCTGTCAGACTTCATCAAGTGGTAAAGTACTGAGAACAGGCTGGTATTTATACCTGTATGTCAGCCTCATGGATGCTGACATCATATCCTGTGCATAATTGGTCATTAACCCATATATTACTATCTTATAGAAAAGTGTAAATTACAACCTAATATATTAGTCCTATTAACCCTAACTAGGGCACTATATTTATATAGTATATAAGGGGATAAACAGTCTTAAAAACAGTTTTTATTGAATAGCAGCGGTATTTCCACCACAGATCCGGTATCCCGGCTATGTCTGTGCGCATGCGCGGCCCTGTCAATAGCCACGATTCAGTCTATATGCCACACTTCCGCCTTTGTGTGCACATGTGTAATTGGTGTCTCCCGGACATCTTATTCAGTTCTAATGTTTAACAGGGCTCTTTCAACAGTCTGCATATTGCCATTTTCTAGATTTATGGACATTCTTTAAATCACAGGATGCCGCGGCCATCTTTGTTTTGTCTCATATGCCATTTTTTCTCCATAGAAAGAGTAAATGACATAGCAACTATTCAGATCAGTATATACATACCTCCCAACTTTAGTATTATGCAAATTGGACCTGAAAAAAGGGTGGAGCTTAAAGTTTGGTGGGTGGGGCAGTGTTGATTGCCTTCTCCTCCCTACTGTCCCACCTGTGGGGCATTTTGACCTACGGGAAGGACATTTCCACTGTAATCTGGATACTTGGGATATATATATATATATATATATATATATATATACAGTGTCCAAGTACTTTCCTGTTTGGGTTTTCTTAGGTTCAGGTCATTGTATTAGCTGCTTTTTGTGTTTGTTACTAATAAGAAATATTGATACTTGTGTAATATCTGGGCTCTCGTTTTTCTTATGAGACCGCGTCCCCTCGCCACGCTTCGGGCACGGTGGCTCGCTGCGCTCGCCACACTATATAAATTCAACTCCATGCGTAGTTGGATAGTAGAGTTATGAAAAAATGGGGTGCATTTAACATGGGAGCCCAGATAATACATAAGTACCGAAATATTTCATTGTTTCTATTCCATTTAACGCTTTTGTAAAAAAATGTCTAGAAATATTGAGTTAAATGATAAACGCTCACGAGCGTCTTTACGAATCTTCTCTGAAATGTCAACACCTGCTTTGGAAAATGATGTAATATCAACTAATATTGGTGGGTTAGTCGACCTTGAAAAACTCCTGATAAAGGAGGCAAAAACCTGGTGGGATATAAAGGGGCTTGACAATTATGTCATATGTGGCCGCATACTGCGAGGTTTAAGAATTAATAAGGCCCCCACCACAGGGATTGATAATGAAAAATTTATGAAGGAGTGGCACAGAATACTCGATGAGTGTTCCCTCGAGTTAATGCGCCTCCTAATATTTGAAAAGAAAAAAATGTTGGTTGAGGTTGAGAATAAGATTACATCGATCTTACCCACCCTAGATGAAAAATATGACAAGGAATCGCTCACCATCGCGAAACTTGACATAGATAAAAAAGTCTCTAACATTGAGGATAAAATTATGGAGAATAAGCAAAAAAATTTTTTGAGAGATAGATGATTGCGAAACCAACCAGGTGAGAACATGGCACCTTACCCACCAGCAGCACACTGGGCAAAAAAAAACAGCCACAATTTAGAGATCCATCTCTTCCGAGACAATTTAATGAGAATAGGTCTGTACAATCACCTCGCACCAATGGGGGGATGGGCGACACATCAGGTCAACCATCCACAGCCCAAAGGACACCGCTAAGATTAAAAAGAAGGTTAGGGGAAGGCGGGGACAAGGAAGTTCCAAAAAGGGAGTCCAAACTCAGATATATACAATAATTGAGAAACCAGTTGTCAATGTAGACACTAATAAAGATAATACTGCTAAAGGTATCTTCAATATTTCGAAGAAAACATTAACTACGTCTGAAATATCTGTCCTTCAGAAGGGGTTGTCATTCGCCCCCAATAAAGCCCCAAATAATGTTGATTTGCTCATTGATTTAAACTTATTCACACGAAAACTCACGCTCAAACGCCATTTCTTGAGAAAAAGCCCGAGTTGTGAGCCCAGCCAGCAACTAGAGGCTGCTGCTCCCTCTTCAGGATTAAAATTAAAATCCACAGTCTAAAGGCCCTTACATAGATTTATTTTCCGAGTTAATAAAAAAAGATATGGAAAAAATGTGTGATAAGTATAGAAATAAAAATATGAGCAAACATAATCTAAGTAAAAAAGAGTGGGAGGCTCTTCTTAATTTAACATCCGATACCAGCATTGTAATAAAAAATGCCGATAAAGGCGGATTCACAGTAATCATGGACAGAGATTACTATGTTAGCGATGCCTACAACCTGCTATTAGATGAAAATTCCTATGTGAAACTGGGAAGTGACCCCCACTAATATCTATCTGTGCGAACTTGAACAGCTCATTAAGAGGGAACTTGTCCATAAACTCATCAGCATTCAGGAATACAGGTACCTGCTTAATAATACTCCGAACCTGGCAACATTCTATCACCTGCCCAAATTGCACAAAAATGCAACACAGCCCCCCGGGTGGCCGATTGTGGCAGGAGTCGGCGCACTCACTTCTCGTATATCTGAATACGTTGACTCATATATCAAGGCATACGTGCCCCTGATTGAGACCTACATTAGAGACTCAACACATTTACTACAGATAATCAAGTCTATCAAATGGCATTCTGAACACAGATTTGCCACGATAGACATCCAGGCATTATAAACAAGTAAACTGCATGAAAAAGGCATACAAGCTATAGACGCCCGTCTAAGATTGGATGTAAAAATGTCGGCTAAAATGACTACATTTTTGTGTGATTGCCGGCGATTTGTGTTGAAACACAATTATTTTGAGTTTCTCAATGAGTGGTTCCTACAGACCTGTGGGACAGCGATGGGCACGATTTGTGCACCCAGTCTAGCCAACATATATATGGCAGACTGGGAATCAAGCTGTCTCACAGGTCTGTGGAAAGAAAATATCGTCTTGATAAAACGTTATATCGACGGTATCTTCAATATATGGAGGGGAAATGAAATTGCATTTAATGAGTTTATGGCACACATACATGTTAATGATCATGACCTCAGGTTTACTTCCAACTTCAAACATGATAAAATCGAGTTCCTTGATATATTAATGAGTGTGGAAAATTTTCCTCTTATTGACTGCATTGAAACATATTTTAAAGTGGTAGATTCAAATAATTATCTTGATTATCGGAGTTGCCACTATGGCCCCTGGAGATATAACATTCCCTACTCTCAGTTTTTAAGATTAAGGAGAAATTGCTCCGATGTGGAAGTATTTGAAGATTAGGCATCAATCTATACTGAAAGGTTTAGAGAGAAGGGGATACCCTGAAAGCATTATTAAGGCAGCTTTGGCAAGAGCAAGAAACGTAGATAGGAAGAAACTCCTTGTAACCAAGAATGAGTCCCCCACTGTTCCAGATGCACCCCTGACAAGTACATCTTATGATGCACTGTTTATAACTCAGTATACTAGTGGAGAAAAATAATTGAATTCTATCTTCAAGAAACACTGGAGCGTTTTAAAATTAGACCCAGTACTTGCTAATCATATACCTGACCAGCCGAAAATTGTTTATAGAAGCGCAAAGACTGTAAAATCAATGGTCTCTAAAAGTCAGCTAGAGAACTTGCCGTCATGGGCCCCTAGTGATACTTTTCTCTCAATCAAGGGGTGCTTCCCTTGCAATGGCTGTAAGGTCTGTTCTTTTATTGATAAAGGTCCAAATATGTGGGACTCAGAATACAGGATCAAGGATTTTATCAACTGTAATTCTATATATGTAGTGTATCTTTTAAAATGTGGCTGTGGTTTTAAGTATGTCGGGAAGACAAAGAGATGCCTTAAAACCTGGATACTTGAACATACTGTATTCGAAATATCAAGCATGGGGTCACGAACCACGGTGTCTCTCGACACTTTAAAGAAGTGCATAGCTGTGACCCCTCAAGCCTGCGAGTAAAAGGCATAGAAAAAATACAACAACCTAAAAGAGGGGGAGATATGGATAAGTTCCTGCTTAAACGTGAGACCTCATGGATCTTAACCCTTAATACGCTGGTGCCCCTCGGACTAAATGAAGGGTACGAGATCACCCCGTTTATCAATTAATAACTTATCCATGTGTACTATCCCATAAACCTTAAAACCACATACTAACAATATGTACTGTATATATATGTATTATACTCGTGTCTGCAATGTATTGGTGGTTGCCTGAATTATTATGTGGCTATCTCTTTAGAGCATTTTTTAGAGAAATGTTTTAATATTTGCGTACAATATGATTATTAATTTGTCTTTTTAAAAATATGTCTGTTATTTTTTAGGTCATTTTGTCTGTATAACGGCTGCTAATATATGGGGGAGGCTATATAATACCTGCTATTGGAGCGTTTGAATAAAAAGACCTATATTTCACATGATGTGAGAACTGATCAGCCGCTCTGGTGGTCTAGTATATAAATCAAAGATTTCTTATATAGCGGGTGCATTACACCATCCCCTGTTCATTATCCAGACGGGCTAAATCCCAGACGGACAGGCTGCATATTTTTCAGCCTCTTCTATTCGCTCAGATGAGTCGGGCCCCCTCATAATGATTGGCAGTTGTGCAGTATGTAATGAGCACGAGTGTCAGCAATAGCCACGCCCTCTGACGAAGTCCCCAGTGACGAAACGCGTCAGGACGTGGCTTGCTACGCTCTTGCTCTCTGTGTCTCTCCGGACGGCTGTCCCACACACCGGAGTCCCGTGTTCCTGTGGCGCAATCCAGCGTCAGCATCCACTTGAGACCCGGCTAATTGTGCAGCACGGACCGCGTGAGCTTATTTGCTTTTGGTTACACTTTTAAAGCCTTGTGGTAGCCAGCCCACAGTGTTTATATTATAGGTACGAGCAATTAATTGTTGTACCGTGGATTTTACCCTGTTGGTGTCCAAAATAAATCTCTTTTAATACACCAGGAAGCGCTCTCTTCCCATTTTCTTGTTCTACCCAGATTGTCTTCTCCGGGGAACCCAGAAGCCTGCTGGTTGATTGAGCTGCAGCCCTTAAAAGGACTTTGGTGTTTATATTCCCCTGAGGTTAATCTCAGGTGGTATTGCTGGATGCTTCATTTCCTTATACAATTAGCGCTACATTGTCCAAGTACTTTCCGGTTTATATATATATATATATATATATATATATATATATATATATATATATATATATATATATATATATATATACTGTATATACACACACACACATTTTTTTTTTGTATTTACTTAGTATTTCCCTTTTTTGCATAGTAGTAGTAGTAGTAGTACGTTTATTTATAAGGCGCCACAAGGTGTCCGCAGCGCCGTACATAGCAAACAAAAAACAAATGACAAGGTAACGTACAGGGTGTGTTGATAAAATACAGCATAAATAGGGGTATAGCTGGTAGAACTAAAATCAGCATCAGTTCAGAAGTAGGTGTCGAAATTGTTGAGGAGACTGAAGATGAAGTATAGGAAGGGAAGAACAGGACAGGAGCACAGGTGAGGTAAAGAGGTAGGGTGAGTACGTGAGGAAGGAGGGCTCTACTCATAAGAGTTAACATACTAAAAGAGGTGGGTGGACAAACGAAAAACAATAGGATAAGTAGGAACGGATGGGAACGGAGGCAGGATAGGAGGATCAAAAGAGGTTAGGAGGAGGAATAGGCTAGTCGAAAAAAGTGGGTTTTGAGGGAGCGCTTAAAGAAGGTAAGGGAATCAGAAAGTTTGATGGGTGGCGGGAGGTTGTTCCAGTGCAGGGGGGGCAGCGCGAGAGAAGTCTTGGACACTGGAGTGGGAGGAGGTGATTAGGTGAGAGGTCAGTTGGCGGTCAGCGATGGAGCGAAGAGGATGGGAGGGAGTGTGGATAGAGATCAGTGAAGAGATGTAAGGAGCGGTGGAGGAGGAGAGAGCCTTGTAGGTGGTGGTGAGGAGTTTAAAGAGAACTTGGAAAGGAATGGGGAGCCAGTGAAGAGATAGACAGAGGGGGGAGGCAGAGGTAGAGCGGCGGGAGAGGAAGATGAGCCTAGCAGCAGCGTTAAGAATAGATTGGAGAGGTGCGAGGTGGGTGAGATGTAGCCCAGAGAGAAGGATGTTGCAGTAGTCAAGGCGGGAGATGACAAGAGAGTGAATGAGAATTTTGGTTGCGTCAGTGGCGAGGAATGGTCTGATGCGTGAGATGTGGAAGAGCCACCTACCCTTCCAGGGCAACATAGGACTACCCCAAAAATTGTGAGTCTCCCGCAGCTTCTGGGAGAGAAGGCAAGTATGATGCAAATGATCCTAAGCAGAAGGTGTATTTTGCAATGAAATGTTTTAGTTAAATTGGCAGTCTCAGGCGAAGCATGTCTATATGTGTCAATGTACTTTTTCTTGTATTGACAATTTAACATTCTGAAGCTGAAGACAGATTGCATGTGTGACCATCAACTGGATTTATCACATCATACAATAACAATCATTCATTTGTCTTCATGTCATGAACATATATTTAAAAGATCTACATATAATAATTTTAGAGAAATTCCTAGCATATCTGACATATTTGTCTACAGAATCATAGCTACTCAACCACTGCATTTCTTTTAGTTTAATAAATTAATTTATTTTTTAATGTAATGACAGGAACAGCACCGCACCTCATGTATACTGTAGTTCTAGACTCGAGAGTTAATACATATAGACCAACATGGTAGTTATGTAGTAGATGGGCGCCCACTAAGCAATTTGCTAAGTGGGCTATTCTGCGTAGGAAAATCGCATCGCATCGCATGGGCCATTTTAAGGGCTGTGCGATGCGATTTTCCTATGTAATTTATTCACTGATATCTTAGCCCCGGGGGATCGCATCGCACCTCCCGCAAAATCGCATGCGATCGCATGCAATTTTATAGGGTGTACGATGCCATTACATTAGCTATACAATAATATAATTGTATGACATACAATGAGGTTTTAGGCACGCCCCCCACTATCCACGCCACCCCGAAGCTTGGCGAGCGGTAGCGGAACTCGTCCTCCAACCTTTTCTTACTCCCACTATCCACGTCGGTGTGGAGGTGACCTTATATAGTGTGGTGAGCGCAGCGATCCACCGAGTGGATGCGGAATACATCCGCGTCCCCTTGCGGGGCTCGCTGCGCTCGCCATGCTTCGGGCTCGGTGGCTCGCTGCACTCGCCACACTATATAGAATCACTGTGTAAAATCAACTCCACACTGACGCTACCTATCAAGTTCTGAAAAAGAGGATGCTAAATGCAGTATCACTTTTAATTGAGAGTTGCAAACAGAAGGGAATTTTAACAGAAAAAGAATCAGCCTTTTTATTTAATAAGGAGCCAGTAGGCGATAGTGGCAAGTATTGATTCTGCCACTGCAAATTTGTCATCTTTTATTGATTATTATCTGCAGCCCCTGGTGTACATGAACATATCACATTTGAAGAAAACAATGGATTTTATTACCTCTATAAAGAACATTGAATGGAAAACAAGTTATGATTTTAGTCACATCAGATGAGCATTCATTATACAAAATTATAAACCACAAGGAAGGAATAAAAGAGTAAAGATTTTATTATAGAAAGAGTGTGGTTCATTTTATGTAACAACTATTTTATGTTTAATGAATAATTTTACCTCCAGAGGATGGGCACGTCTATAGGCACCAGGTTTGCTCCTAGCTCTGCAAAGATATTCATGGGTCAGGTGGACAGAGACAACATTTGGAACAAACATGGTGTCCTTGTACATATAAATAGATGATGTGTTCTTCATCTGGAGCATTAAGGAAGAACTTTTAACCAAATTGTATTTATTTTTAAACTCAAATGGTCTTAATATAGAATTTATTTTTTCTAGTAGTAAGGAGGAAATACATTTTTTGGACTTAAAGTCTTTATTAAGCATAATGCTATTCATACCAAAAATTATGTAAAAGCAACTATTCTGGGTCTTTTATACCAACAACCAGTTGCCATCACCCAAGTTGGTTGGAGGTAATCCAAAAATGACATGTCAACAGAAACTTTTCAGAACAGACACTTTTCATAACACAAGCATAGACCTTACAAACTAAATCTGTCGCATTTATATACCCCCCCAAAAAATCAGATTTAGAAAACGAAGAATGATGTTGCACTTATCTCACAAGATAAATTAGTGGCAATAAAAGAAAAATCCGAGAATGAAAATAATCTCTCATATAACTGGACAATGTTCATGGGGACTATGACTATGGACCACAAGACCACTAAAAATTAGATTAAGCAAGCACTTCCCAAATTTAAAAAAAATATCTCACTATTCATGCCAGAACAAATCATATTAAGAATTGCCATCAAAGCAACTTATCTTTCATAACTACATTTTGTGGCCTACGATGGAAAAAATGCCACTGGCGACAGAGGGATATAACAACCAACTGGCAATGGCAGAGATGCGACTAATTTATGAGCTCAGCACTTTACAACCAAAAGGTCTAAATTTAGATTATGAATTAAAATGTTTTTTATAAACCTTTTTAAAGATATTGCTGCTTTTAGAATGAATTTTTGTGTTTTATATTTTTTATGGGCTATTTATATATTTATTTATTAAGGTGTTGGCACATAAGCACTTTATTATACATTCATATTAGGCAGAATGTTTACACTACTCAGCTATATAGACACTGTAACACAACGGGCCCTACTTTGTGTGATCTCAAAAACCGCTTTCAAACTGAAGATGATTAGCATGGTGACTGAGGTAAACAGACAATAGACGGGACATACAGTATAACATAATATGACCACTTCCAGAAATTACGTCATAGAAGAAGAAAGGACCAGATGGAAGATATGTACTGATTTTGTTTCCATTTTTGTGCAGGAGATGTTGTTGGTGGCATGAAAATTTTGGACATGTCAGACAGTTTATTGCTATACTGATAGGAAAAAAAGAGACAATTTGGAGGCCCTTGGACAAACCAGCTTTGTTTTACAAAAGTTGCTCATCGTCCAATGTGTACTCTGAAGAAGTTTTTAGTGCAGCCAGGAAGCTTGTCAGCAATTGGCATAGGAGGCTACTTCCACAAAATGTGGAAAAGATGATGTTTATAAAAATTAATTGCAAATTCCACCAGGAAGACCCTTACCAGCAATTTCCTTCACAAAGTACAGAGGAGTACTGTGATGGTGGATTCCATCTGGGACAAATCAATAGTCTGTGAAGAAGATGATGTACACACTAATGGGGGTGAGGAATCGGATGGCGATGACTACATCTTGCCTCTGTAGAGCCAGTTTGTGCAAGTAGAGATTAATTGCTTGTTTTTTTTGTGTGGGCCTAAACGAGCCAATCATTTCAGCTGCAGTTGTTGCAGACCCTGTCACTGAAATTATTGGTTTGATAAATTGTGCATGTCCTGTTTTAAAACATATGGGTGGGCGGTAGTGCCCAAGTACAGTTCCATCTTCTTGCACCTCTTTTCTTTGCATTATACAATGTTTGTAGCATTTCTTCTTTTTTTTTGTGGGCCCCAAATGAACTAATCATTTCAACCACAGTTGTGGCAGACCCTGTAGTTGAAATTATTGGTCCGTTAAACTGTGCATTTCATGATTATAAAACATACCATAGGTACCATAGGTTAATTGGCGCCTAACAAAAAAAATAACCTTAGAATGAATGTGTATGTGTGTGTGTGTGTGTGTGTACATGTGGTAGGGAATATAGATTGTAAGCTCCACTGGGGAAGGGACTGATGTGAATGTTCAAATATTCTCTGTAAAGCGCTGCGGAATATGTGTGCGCTATATAAGAAACTGTTAATAAATAAATAAAATAAAGGTACTCTTTACCTAGCACGGTGCCCATCGCAGCCATCGCGGGCATTGAATGCACTAAAAAATCGGGTGCGACGCGACCGACGCGATGCCCGCGATTTCCCATAGGGAACAATGTTAAATTTCTCAATTGACCCGATTTTTCTGTTCAGTGCCTCAATTGACCCGATTTTTCCATAGGAAACAATGTTAAATGGCCCACAGAGGCCAAATAGGGACCCTAAAGTGTGAAATGGCCCCCACCATTGTTAACGCCACCCCACGATCAACGTGAACCCGAAGCATGGCGAGTGCAGCGGTACGCGTCCTACGACCTTTTCATACCCCCACTATCCACGTCGGCGTGGAGTTGAGAATAGAATAGTGTGGCGAGCGCAGCGAGCCACCGAGCCCGAAGCGTGGCGAGCGCAGCGTGCCCCGCGAGGGGACACGGATACCTGTGAAGCCCGCGAAGGGACGCGTTTACCTGTGAAGGTATCCGCCTCCCCTCGCGGGGCTCGCTGTGCTCCCCACGCTTCGGGCTCGGTGGCTCGCTGCGATCGCCACACTATTCTATTCTCAACTCCACGCCGACGTGGATAGTGGGGGTATGAAAAGGTCGTAGGACGCGTACCGCCGCCCCTCGCGGGCTCGCTGCGCTCGCCACGCTTCGGGTTGACGTTGATCGTGGGGTGGCGTTAACAATTGTGGGGGCCATTTCACACTTCAGGGTGGCTATTTGGCCTCTGTGGGCCATTTAGCATTGTTTCCTATGGAAAAATCGGGTCAATTGAGGCATTGAAAAGTAAAATCGGGTCATTTGAGAAATTTAACATTGATCCCTATGGGAAATCGCGGGCATCGCGTCGGTCGCGTCGCACCCGATTTTTAGTGCATTCAATGGCCGCGATGCCCGCGATTTTTTTACCTGCGATGCCCACGATCAAAATCGTGGGCGCCGTGCTAGGTAAAGAGTACCAAAATAAATAATAAATACAGGTGGGAGGTCCTAAGTACAATTCCATCTTGTACCCATTTTCTCTGCATTATGGGCTCTTTGGAGCATTTTGTGGCATACTGTAGTTTATAAAACTGCCATCCTGTCTGCCACTGCAGTGCCAATCCTAGATGTGCCATGTGTTTGTGCTGCCCACTTTTGTCGCTTAGCTTAGTCATCCAGCTTACCTGGGTGCAACCTTTTGGTCTAAAAACCATATTGTGAACTATAAGGTGCTTAGAATAGACTGAAAAATGAGTGGACAGGAATGTTATTGAGGTAAATAATGTACTGCGGGAACATAAAAAAAATAATTCTGTGAATTCACCGATGGATGGCATGGTCAGGACAACACAGGCATGTTTAGAGTACTTGGGTGATCTGTGGTGGCTGTATAGCCAGGGGGCTACTCTTGTCATGCAAGCGTTTCATTGTATAGTGAAGCTCTCGCATGTTAGGGATGCGAATACAGAACTTTTGTGATTGCATCACAGGGAGGGACCCGGCATGCGGGTTGCCCCTCCCCCACATGCTGTCGCTGAGAGTTGTACTTTTGAAAAACCTTGCAAAACTACATTCATGCTGAATTAGGCCTATTGTTAGTTTACTTTGTTTCATTTCATTCTATTTGACAATTTAAATCAGAAAGATAATACTAGCAATATATAATGTAGAAAGTATACTTGCACAATGGGCAACTGTGATGGATTACAATTTCCAGTATTACAATTTTCAGTATGCCCTGGACATGCTGAAGCTTTGGAAATAACACGTGGGGAAACACTTTTTTCTCGGATTTAGAGCACACAGTAGTAAAGATAGTGAATTTTAATCTCCATGCTTTTTTTTTGCATCAAAGATGCTGTATTTTGAAGAATAAAGTAAAGAGGAGCCTCCCTGAGGTAATTACATTAGTTAACACATATAATTAATTCTGTTCACATTTTAACATTATTAAGGTATTATGGAGGCATGTTAGCTATGCGTAATTACATTTAATTACCAGGTTGATGTTAATACTAAGCCTGTTATAACAAGATACCCATGAACAATTAACCTGTTCGCTTTGATGAAGAGAACCGATGAAACTGATCCATGAACATTTCATAGGATTTGACAGAGCATCTATAAAATCTGACTCATCTTTTAGTCACACATACAGTATATACGAGGTAATTTAACAAAGCAAATATTTGTAGAATATTCTACTGAAAAAATATATATCAATCTGGTGCTCCAACAATCCAACCGCAATCAGTTGGCAGTGCCAATCCATCTCAGGATGTCTGTCCCTGGCCCACCAATATATGATGGCAATGTAATAACATACTGTATATATATATATATATATATATATATATATATATATATATATATATATATTGTATGAAGAAAAACAGCACTCACAATATTCTTAAGCAACTGCTGGGGTGTCCATGTAACTCAGACCATGTTCCATAAAGGCCATAGATATCCAAACAGATAAAGAGCGCACTCACCAGACTTAGTACCGGATAAAACTTCAAATTTTTATTTGGTCCATTAAAATATGCAAGGCAAGGTCGACGTTTCGGGTCACCACATGACCCTTTTTCAAGACAAACAGACGCCTGGATACCTGGAGCAGTATACCTGCCATTGTCCCACTCACCACCTATTATACCATGAAACACCTCCTCTAATGTCAAAGCCCACCAATCACAACTCACGCCTCTAAATCAAACTCACCTGTTTAGGGTTTTAAAGCCGGGTGTCCTCCCATTGCGGATAGACATGTTAGCCGGCGTGCGTTCCATAGTCCCGGAAGTGGGCTCACTGGCCACTTCCGGGACTATGGAACGCACGCCGGCTAACATGTCTATCCGCAATGGGAGGACACCCGGCTTTAAAACCCTAAACAGGTGAGTTTGATTTAGAGGTGTGAGTTGTGATTGGTGGGCTTTGACATTAGAGGAGGTGTTTCATGGTATAATAGGTGGTGAGTGGGACAATGGCAGGTATACTGCTCCAGGTATCCAGGCGTCTGTTTGTCTTGAAAAAGGGTCATGTGGTGACCCGAAACGTCGACCTTGCCTTGCATATTTTAATGGATCAAATAAAAATTTGAAGTTTTATCCGGTACTAAGTCTGGTGAGTGCGCTCTTTATCTGTTTGGATATATATATATATATATATATATATATATATATATATATATGTATGTATTTTTGGAATCCGCACACAATTCATTGGGTCATCACAGTTGTGCTCACTCCAAGGCACAGGACCATCAAATAGAGTTTTTGAAAGGAGGGCACTCACCAATTCGCAGATAAAATTTTTCTTTTTATTCAGTTCATTAAAATATTGAACTCAAGTAGTTGTCATCAACGTTTCGGTCCGCATTTCAGACCTTCATCAGGACAAACATCAGGGCAACAAGAGATCTTACTCCAACAGAGACCTAATGAGAAATGGTCCCATGGTGAACCTATGTACCCATCCAAACAGGAAGTGTCACCCACCAACCAATGGGATTTCAATCACTCCTAATCCACCTATTAAGGGATATAGATCTATTTTAGAAACCATCAGGGTACATTCACCTCGTGTAGAACAAGGTATTGTTACTTACACCACAAAATTAACAGGTAAAACGGCAGCGATATACACCACCTATACCTGATCTGGCGTGCGTTCCATTTCAATGGAACGCACCGCCATCTTGTTTCCGTCACCGGCGTATATAACAGTTAGACAATTTCTTAATGATGCCACACATGATACATATGTTTTATGTGCCCCCTCACCTCTATCCCCACTGATATAAAGATCTGTGTGGCTGTCGGACCGATCGTCCGCACAGCCGCCTAAGCACCATGAAGTGTAAGCGTCCTCCCGGAAATGACGCGTAACACGCATATCCGGTTGCCTTGCGGTGCATAGCGCGATGTATGCACTTCAGCACCTAGCAACCGTGCGGGCTGTGGTGATTGGACACCTAGTATCTAAGATGCATCAAATCCCTTTATGGTGGGCAGCGCGATGTCTATACTTTAGTACCTCGCCCCATAAGGACCAAATTTGATAGGATGTGGGCATCAGGTGGATAAAATGGACATAATACAAGATTTGCATAGTATATAAGGATGGATATTAGGTTCACCATAAGATCACCACTAACATATGTTAGTGGTGATCTTATGGTGAACCTAATATCCATCCTTATATACCATGCAAATCTTGTATTATGTCCATTTTATCCACCTGATGCCCACATCCTATCAAATTTGGTCCTTATGGGGGCGAGGTACTAAAGTATAGACATCGCGCTGCCCACCATAAAGGGACTTGATGCATCTTAGATACTAGGTGTCCAATCACCACAGCCCGCACGGTTGCTAGGTGCTGAAGCGCATACATCGCGATATGCACCGCAAGGCAACCGGATATGCGTGTTACGCGTCATTTCCGGGAGGACGCTTACACTTCATGGTGCTTAGGCGGCTGTGCGGACGATCGGTCCGACAGCCACACAGATCTTTATATCAGTGGGGATAGAGGTGAGGGGGCACATAAAACATATGTATCATGTGTGGCATCATTAAGAAATTGTCTAACTGTTATATACGCCTGTGACGGAAACAAGATGGCGGTACGTTCCATTGAAATGGAACGCACGCCAGATCAGGTATAGGTGGTGTATATCGCTGCCGTTTTACCTGTTAATTTTGTGGTGTAAGTAACAATACCTTGTTCTACACGAGGTGAATGTACCCTGATGGTTTCTAAAATAGATCTATATCCCTTAATAGGTGGATTAGGAGTGATTGAAATCCCATTGGTTGGTGGGTGACACTTCCTGTTTGGATGGGTATATAGGTTCACCATGGGACCATTTCTCATTAGGTCTCTGTTGGAGTAAGATCTCTTGTTGCCCTGATGTTTGTCCTGATGAAGGTCTGAAATGCGGACCGAAACGTTGATGACAACTACTTGAGTTCAATATTTTAATGAACTGAATAAAAAGAAAAATTTTATCTGCGAATTGGTGAGTGCCCTCTTTTCAAAAACTCTCTCTCTCTCTCTCTATATATATATATATATAGCTTACGATTAGCCGGCACTCTTCCCTCTAGTAGAATGACCGTGGTGCGGGGGGAAACAGGTAATGTAGATAACGAGCAGCCCGCACCCAACGGATGGTTGTAACCAGCCTGAGGACGAGAATAAACCCCCGAAACGTTGCTGAAGCCAATGGCGTTTGAGTGATTATTTACTACCAAGAAATCCGTTGGGTGCGGGCTGCTCGTTATCTATATATATATATATATATATATATATATATATATATATATATATATATATATATATATATATATATATATATATATATATATATACAGTACTGTTTTTCTGGAAAAATAGGTCCAGGAACTCTGGGGGTGGATCAACTAAATAAAAAAATATACATACGATAGAGAGAGGGAGGGAGAGATAGATAGATGTATATATTGTATTTAGAAACAAAGGCACTCACAGGTGACTTTAAAATAAAGCTTATCTTATGGAAAGTACATTTTCAGTTCCTGATGATGTCATTTTTAATTAGTGGTTCAGGAACTGAGTTCCTGCTGAAAAATAGCACTGTATATATATATATATATGAGAAAGAAAGGGGGGTTTCAGAGGGCGCTAGCTTAACACAGTGACTTTGATAAAAGAATTGTATTTAATACAAAAAAAAGGATTAAGGCCAGTATTCAATGAGAAAAATTTGCCTTGTTTTATGGCGAGTTTGTGCTGTTTTCGCGTTGGAAGGAGCATTTTGCTCTCCAAAAGTGAACCACCCTATTCAATGTGATATTTTCGCCGTCTTTTTAAGTGATTTTCGCCGTGTCTCTCCGTGTAGCAATTCTCCATCTTTTCATGGAGAACTGGAATGTGAACTTTTAAACTAAAAGGTTTTTTTTTTCTATTTTGGTGTAAAAAAAATCAGGATTTTTTTTCTGTGAAGGGGCGTGTTATTTTTATTCATGTGCTTATAGCACATGAATATATATTAAATTTTTTAAAAAAATATTTATTTAATTTTTTTTTTTTTTACACAGAGCAGCCAGCAGGGGGCCAGAGCGCTCGAGCGGCTCATTAGATATTCATATATTCACTGCATCCGATCATTACATATGTACGATCGGGTGCAGTGAATACTGGGTCCCCCGCTGGCTATAGGGGGGGGCAGCTTGTGCTGCCTGGGTCCCGGGGAGCCCACCTCCCCTCCACATATGTTCTGGGGCAGCCAGGGAGACTTTAATCTCCCTTGCTGCCACCGTCCCCCGGCTCCCTGCCAGCTCCCTGCCGCGGATGCTTGTCCGCTGCAGGGGTTAAGACTCGCCGCGAGTGGCGGCGAGTCTTAAGCATATTGAATAGTGGGAGCAGGAGAGGCAGCGAGCCCTCCGGAACAGGGCGAGTGCATGGCGAGAGAAAGAATCTCTCGCCATGCACGGAGAATATTTCACGTTGAATACTGCCCTAAGAATGAAATTTCACATGAATCACCATATATCGGGTGTAACAAATAAACACAAGTGTTACAATAATATGCCACTTTGGTGGATAGATGAATTGCTCAAAAGATGTTCACAAATACATGCACAACTCTGGTGGGTTGATAGCAGAAAGCCCCTTTCCGCTATCAACCCACCAGAGTTGTGCATGTATTTGTGAATATGCACAATTCATCTATCCACCAAAGTGGCATTTTATTGTAACACTTGTGTTTATTTGTTACACCCGATATATGGTGATTCATGTGAAACTTCATTCTTAATCCTTTTTTTGTATTAAATACAATTCTTTTATCAAAGTCGCTGTGTTACTCTAGCGCCCTCTGAAATCCCCCTTTCTTTCTCATTTCTATTTCCTGGATCCTATCTAACAGAGGATTCCTCGGAGGTGCTGCTTCCAAAAACTCTGAGCGCAGAGAGGGGACCCCATACCTTGTTTATATATATCAGGAAAGAATGATGGGCGCAAACACCTTAAAAGAAATGTCCACTGATGGGAGGTTTCTTTGCCCCAAATGTGGGGATGCAGTTCTTTGTAAATGCACTCTAGGGTCTCTTCAACCCGGCAGCTCCACACAACCTGGTTGCATAGCAGAACTTGCGTTTCTGACATGATGTTGTAAAATGGTCATTATGTCAGAAACGCAAGTTCTGCTATGCAACAAATCTTCCACTGAAGGTAATTTGACACCTGAGATCAAACTTCTGTGTGGAGACACTGATACCAATGGAATATCTTATATATCAAAAAGCTGAGATTAGCACACTAATATATGCTGCTAATTACGGTTAAAGTTTTTTTTTCCATATTGTACTTAGATCAATTGTCGTGTTTAATGATTTTAAAAGTAGATGCTTTTTATTACATGTTTTTAAACAATAATTTTTTGGGTTCTATATATATATATATGTATTTTTTCTATGTGCAATTTTTTTGCGACATGCTGTGTAATCTAATTTTATTGTATGTACTGATATATGATATATGAATTGTTTTTGTATTTTCAATGTATTTTTAATGTTTTCACTGTACCTTAAAAGAAAGTATTAGATTTTGCTGTGATTTAAAGTGATATGGTTCACACGCAGCAATCATTAAGTCGACATGGTTGTTTATAATTAAGTTCTCACAATGGGCTTTAAAAGAGGATTCTGACTGACGCCAGGCCAGCCCTCTGACTAAGTCCTAGTGATGAAACGCATAGGGGCGTGGCCTGGCATCATCATTTCTGTTCGTCCAAGGATCGGCTGCCGCTGCTCAAATCTTTTCCCCAACGGAACCCTTAAGCTGTTAACGGTGCGGTTCTATCTAACCGCCCGCTGTGGTACGTGATTCTGTACTTTGTGATCCAGTGTTTTAAAATAAATAAAAATTGTACCATCTTTCACCCGCACTATGGAGCGCTCCTGTTTATTTCTTTTATAGAACATATATATATATATATATGTATATAGATAGATAGAGGGTACTGTATAGAGCTTCTACCCAAAACAGTTCTGATTTATTGATAATGAAATCCAATTTTGGTCTTTTCAGCGAAGATTCTTCTTCCAATATCACAACCCTGTGTGAAGGTGGCTGCTGTGTTTCTCCGTAAGGCGTTTGTTGTGGCGTCTCAAATGTGTACTAGGAAAAAGGGCGAGAAACAGCGCTCTCTAGTGTGATAAGTGGGTTTCCAACTTTGGGAATAATATAATTGTGCGTACCGTATAGTAAGTGTTTATGTGCCCATCAATATATGATGTTTGGAGATCTTGACCTTGGGTTACCAGGATACTGCCCGGAAATGAAGGTTCAGCCTCTCAGGGCAATTTGTCCCATAGGTTTATATAAAGTCCAAACGTCAGTGCCACGTGGTGATAAAAGGAAAGAAACTCCAATTATAATTTTAAAGGAGTTTATTTAAAGTGCATATGGTGAACAAAAATAAAATAAAAAAATAGCTTACAATAATGTGCTGTAGTAGAACACAGATTTCTCTCTGAGAGCAAGCAGAATGGTCACTTTTCAGGAATCTTTCCCAGTAACGTCCCAATCTTACCAGATAGCAAGAAAATTATGCTGATCATCTCAGCGGTGGCCCGTAAATGTATCCTCCACCAATGGATCCAAATGGAGTGGGTGGAAGCCTCCCTCCAGAAAGAAGAATGCACAGAACAGTTTTTTTCAGATTTGGGAGGGTTTTATTGATTCCCCATTAACTGCGCTTAAGAAACAAATATACAAATGCTTTAGCTCAACGCAATGGTATGAGACTGAAATTATTTCTGGAAATTCACCAATTGATCTTCAGTTTTATTAATTCTGGTGTTGTTTGATTGTGGTTCTCCAGCCGCGCCCATCCAGAATTATTTGCAAACGAAAGTAACATGTTAAATATCCGTAATAACCATATTCAAATGCTCTTTAGAGAAATTGATTTGTACTGCTTCTGCTCCATGTTCTGTGTAACTGTATTTGTAAACTCTCAGAATTCATTTTATGCTTAATCCTTAAATAAAAATTAATTTAAAAAAGTGCTCTAATACCTACTGGAAGTTTGATGCTGCACTACCCAAACTGTCCCCTGTTAGAAGAACAGAGATGTGGACAAATGTGAGAGTATAGTATTGGGAAGGCGCTGATTAGCCACTATAATATAAGAATAAACTGTGTACACCTGTATAGTTCTGATTCAGAATACAAAATACATTTATTAAAAAGTTTTATTATCCTAACAAATCAATCTAAAACAAAAATATTCCTCGACAAATCAAATAATGTTGCATTTTAATAAAACATATTGTAATAACCCAAGGTGTTTCATCTTAAAAGATTTCCTCAGGGGTACCTCTATTTGAAATTCACACTGAAATCCTTTTAAGTGAATGGTCTTTATGAAGTATATAATAACTTGCTCATTGACTCATGACATTGGTCATCTTTAATGTAGAATTCATGGATGTAAACAATCTTATAAATATTACATGAAGTCCCAAAAATAACCTCTTTCTGCATTTCAAAATTGTGCAAAATGTACAAAAGTAAAGTAGCAGTAGGTAGTAATGGCTCATACGAGATGTCCAGTATTGATGGATATCTCAATAATGGTCTGTGTCCTCCTGTGTGTTCACTGCAGGGTAATGCGAGATTTTGCCACTAGAGCATCTTCACAAACTTAATGTCTTAAAAAACAGTCCCCAGACAAAGATAAAGTAGTCTGGACCAGTGGAAACTGCTTGGCAGGATTTGGGATGAGCTTTGTGTACAGAGCCTTGCAAGCTCTTGACTTTAAAAAAACATTTTTTGTTATAGACAGATGCCTCTGGGACGGGATTAGGGGCAATCTTTTCCCAAGAGGTAGATGGAGAGGAGAAGCCTATCCTCTACTTTAGCCATAAGTTACTGCACCATTTGAGCGGCAATTAAGTGGGCAGTGGAGTCCTTAATATATTATTTATTGGGACGAGAATTTTTGTTGGTCACAGACTAACACAGCCCTTTCAATGGATGCACATGAACAAAGAAGTGAATGCTCCTATGACCGTTTGGTTTTTAGCCTTACAGCCATTTAAATTTGAGGTGCAGCATTGTCTGGGGATGTCCTCTCCAGGAGGTTTGTCTGATCCCCCAAGCAACCCTATGTTGAAGCTAGGGTAAGAGGAAGAGGGCGAGGTGGGTGACTTCTGGGAAGTGGAGGACTGCTTTGTACCCGGAAGGAGATGGGCGAGGCAGAGTGTATGCATGAAAATTTCTTAGCTTCACCAGGATGATTGAGGGGGAGGTGTGTGACAGGGACAGCAATCTTCCACATGATGATAATGTGGAAGATCCAGTCCAGTATTTAGAACAGCAGCAGTTGGGCTAGTGAGATCCAACCCAATTTTTTCCTAAATGTATTGGGACCACTGGCTGATTAGCAACACCTGGTGCTTCCTGTTATATGTGTGTTCAACACAGAAGTTTGGTGTTACCAATGGCAGTTAGTGCCTAAGCAATAGGCTTGCGGGGGTCCGGGGATTACATTAGGGGTTCTCCAGAAGTACCCTTATAGTGAGAAGTGCCATTGCTGTAACCTGATAACTGCCATGCTGTGACTTAAGAAATGCCAATATGTTATCCTGGAATTTATTTATTTATTAACAGTTTCTTATATACTGTAGTGGACACTTATTCTGTCCCTGCCCCAGTGGTGCTTACACATTATTTTCCCTACCACATTTTAAATGCACACACACTCACTCTTGGGTTCATTTTAGTTCAGTATATTTTTGAAATGTGGGAGGAAACCAGTGTACCTGGAGGAAACCCATGCAAGCATGGGGAGAATATACAAACTCTGCACAGTTAGGGCCGTGGTGGGAATCAAACACATGACCTCAGCACTGTGAGGCAGTAACGTTAACCATTACACAGTCTGTGCTGCCCACAATGGAATGCTGTCTACCTGATGAGAATAAAGAACCAGACTTCATCTTTAACCAGCGTATGTGATTCCTTGTCACTATATACAGTATATACAGTACAGTATATATATATATATATATATATATATATATATACAGATGGGGCAGGCCTCTTCTTTGCTGGCGAATCGCCAGAACGTCACTGCTGGCGATCCGTCAGCAGCCTGCCTCACCATCTGACTGAAACGCGCGTGCGTCTCAATCTCCGTCGGCAAGGCGATGGGAACCCTGTCCGTCTCTGCTTCAGGGAGACGGACAGCGTTAGGGGGGGGGTGCGGGCAGGCGGCGGGGACCCCAGGTGACCGCCGACAAGCCGGCGGTGACCAGGGGGAAGCGATGGAAGCACCGTCGGAAGGGGACGCACGCGCCTCTCGTGCGCGTGCGTCCCCTTCTCGCTATAGAGATGGTGCTGGTGGAGGATGGCGGCTGGCGTCACAATCGCCATCCCCTGCAAAGATAGGACCTGCCCCATCTGTATATATATATATATATATATATATATATATGCTAATTTATCTGAAACCTGTGACAGCTGCCCGTTTAATACTAATTCAGGAGTGTTGGTGATTGTCTCACCTTTAAGGTAGTTGGCAGGTGAGCTCTAAACCAGAAAAAAAACATGTTCATTTTAGCTATGATGTGTCAGCAGTTGCCAGGATCTTAATGCATTGATCAATTCATGAACAAAAATCCCATTATTTATTTGATCATTTGTATATTTAGGGCCCATACACACTTGACGATTTTCATTTCATTTTGGAACCATCATTGCTCAGTGTGTATGTGCCGGCTCGATGATGATGATGTTGGCCCAAAGATGAAATGCTGCTAGCCCAACCTCCCTCCCCTGCTCCCTCCCCCTGTAACCGTGGCCACACCCTTTCCCCCTTTCCAAATTTGTACCTGTTTTTGCTCTTCAGATGTTTGAGGGTATGGATATTGCATTTGCCTATCAATGTGGATAAGTGTAGCAACTACCAGCCAACAATTTTTGTAAAGGAAACTACCCCTATAAATACCTAACAACCCACTAACCTTGCTATTTATAACAAGGGTAATCCTACTACAAGAAGTCACACTGCATCCAGCTTTTACAGAGACTGGTATCTTCTTGTTTATTTTAGGCATGAGATGCAGAACTGATAGCTACATTAATGCACCTATGTTGTCTGACGTAATTTGTCTGCATTTGTTTTATTTTAAATGTGCATAATTAGAAAGAGAACAGCCATGTTTACGTTACGGACCAGTGACCATCCGGTATGCAAGCAACTGCGTCATATTATCATACAGTATTTACACACAAATGTTATGTAGCAAATAAAAAAAAAATGTCACATATTCTATTTTCATGACTGTGACTTACCCAATTTGTCATAACACACAATGTAAATATTGGCATTAACTTTGTATATAACAAAGAGAACCTTCTGCATTACACAGGAATTCCCAAGGGGCCATCATAATGTCAAAATCAATTGCAACGCCAAGTAAACAAGCTTTCCATGAGTCTAGTAAGAGCCACTGAACCAGAAATATATTAAATTAACAACATTTGCAGTGGACCCTGTGTTACATTGGTGACTGACAATGCTATAGACAGTGAAAAGTGCAGAGATTTCAGGAATCCTCACAAGCAGCTATTTCTACCATTACAGCACAGGGCTAATTACACATGCTGATAACTGTACAGTCTGGTGTCTTTCGTTAGGGAGTGATGACTTTCATTCAAGGGGCATACAAAAACGTCATATGGTTATATAGGAACTCCCTCTCACTAACAAAAAGTTCAGTGCCCCCTGAGGCACGTGTTGTTTGTGTTTGTAGAGAATATGGAAGTGGTGCAGACGACTCTTGTCCACACCTGCTAAAAATATACATGGGGGAGGGGGGTTTGTGAGGATTAAAGGAAGACCTTTACTTTTAAATGCATACTGTAAGTAGGAAATGCATAGATGTTTTTTTTTCCTTTATGACCATCTTTGATGAATTCTCTCTGTATACTAAAATGATCAAAATTGCCTCAAAAACAAATGTCCATTATTGCTGCTGTTCCAGCAAAATATATATTATACGGTTTACTATAAATAGTGAGTGGACACAGAGGTCCCTTATACTTGGACAATATTATTATTTATTTATTAGAAGTTTATTATATAGATTCCGCAGAGAATATTTGACCATTCACATCAGTCCCTGCCCCAGTGGGGGTGTGGTATATTTGCCCGACAGTCGGGATTCCGACAGTCATTACTCAGACGTCGGAATCCCGACTGCACAGCGGGGGGGGGGGGCGCAATGAAGCCCCTTGCGGGCTCACTGCGCTCGCCATGCTGCAGGCACGGTGGCGAGCTGTGCTAGCCATCTATTTTATTCTGCCTCTTTGGGGGTCGTGGACCCCCACGAGGGAGCAGTTGGGATTCCGAGGTCGGAGTAATGACTGTCAGAATGCCGACTGTCAGGGAGCCGTCCGGCAACCCCCAGTGGAGCTTACAACCTATATTCCCTACCACATGTACATACACACAGACATTCTAGGGTTAATTTTTTTGGGAGCCAATTAACCTACCAGTATATTTTTGGATTGTGGGAGGAAACCGGAGTACCCAGAGGAAACCCACGCAGGTACAGGAAGAATATACAAACTCTGCACAGTTAGGGCCATGGTGGGTATTGAACCCATGACCTCAGTGCTTTGAGGCAGTAATGCTAACCATTACACAATACGTACTGCCCATATATAAAATAGGATATTTGGTAGGATATTTCACCATGTAATATCAGTCTAAAATTTGTATTTTTCCTTAAAATACATGGGAATGAACAATAAAGAATAACTAATTTAGAAAAGGGAGGTACTGTATGTTCAAGTCTGGGGGGAAATGAGAATTATTTATCTGTGCTATCATATATCATGAAATGGATATTACATTATAAGTGTTAAAAATATGGTTCATAATAGAGAAAACAAGAAAGGGGGATGCAAACTGTCTGCATCCCCAGGGCCAGATGCACTATGCTTCAAAAATGGAGAGTGATAAACAGCAAGCCAATCAGCTTCTACCTGCCATGTCATAGACTGTGTTTGAAAAATTTCAGGTAGGAGCTGATTGGTTGATCACTTTCCATTTTATCAATTTTGAAGCTTGGTGCATCTGGCCCCCAGTCTGTGGCAATTTCAGATTGGTCACAATGAGTGCAGTGAGTTTCCCTATGGTATTTAATAAAGTTTGGAGCTCCAAGTCCTTCCTGCTCACTGCTTGCATGTATGTTCCCGCAGATGTAGTGACAAGGGTTTTCACAGAAAACTGGTATTTTACAAACCTGACCAGTAAAATGAAACTTTTTGTTAATGATATTCATCCAACGGTCCATAGGGGCCCCACTCCATCAAGGAGGATCTTGGGTAATACAAAAGATCTGCATATTGGTTTCACCTACTCCTCCAGCTGCACCTTAACAGGATTCCGTATGAATAGAGAGGACCTGTGATCCCTTCTCCACCAATACTTCATCTAAAAGCGGTGACATTGGATATAACAAGCCTTGGTAAAGTGCACTTACCTAAATCGGATAAGCTTCCAAAGAACTTCAGGCACATTGTGGTTCCATCTTCCATCCTGTCAGTGAGATAATTTATTTTAAAAGTTCCTAATTATATATTATATGCATGTGTGTCAACGGAATTGTAATGTTAATTATTAATTTTATATAAAGAAAATGTCTACATCTATTGAATCGTTTTATTCATTGTAGTTCAAGCTCTGCTTCGGTACTTGTTTAGTTTCACAACGGCAGATAAATTGTTTGCGATTGCATGCGATGCGATTTGATGCGATTTTGTACCTGTTCATAACCCCACTATCCACTACGCATGGAGTTGATTTTATATAGTGTGGCGAGCGCAGCGAGGCGAATGTAGCGAGCCCTGCAAGGGGATGCGGATTACTTAACATGTATTCCATGCCGAGTGCAGGGGACGCGGAATACATGTAAAGTAATCTGCGTCCCCTCGTCACGCTTCGGGCACGGTGGCTCACTGCACTCGCCACACTATATAAAATCCGGTGTGCTTGCCACACTATATAAAATCAACTCCATGCGTAGTGGATAGTGGGGTTATGAACAGGTACAAAATCGCATCCGATCGCATCGAATTCAATGCAATCGCATACAATTTATCTGCCGCCATGAAACTAAACAAGTAACGCTGCTTCTTTGCCTTTTTTTTCCTGCTAGTTCCAATAGGGATTGACTACCCCTATACCCCAGCAGCTGCTTTGGGGAAACATCTCCTACTTGAGGCGCCCTTTATATTCTCTATTAGAATACACCCTCTTGGGTTTACAAAATGAATGGTAGGAGCTGATTGACTGGTTGTTTCTCACTCTTCACTTTATTCCTTTTGAAGATTGATACATCTGGCCCTATGTCCTTACAGGTTCTTGACATAAATCCACTCTGAGGTGCAAGACAGACAGGAAATTGTGGAAGGGTCCCGCCCCCTTCTATTTCTGCTTGTTTTTTGTACTGTTGATTTCTCACTTTAATGTAACCTGCAGATTCTCCATGTCTGTAATTAGAAGTTCTAATGTTGTTTAAGAATTTTTCCTATTTATGTAATTTGCTTTTGAACTACAATATATACTGTGTATAATGTATAATATAATTGTCTCATTCTTCCATCCATACCAAAAGGGAAAGGTATAGAAAAGGGATGAACCAAATAGTTTCCTTAAGTGATATTTCACATGCCCTGCTGTCATCAAAAATCTTCAGTGTGGATTTAAAATGTAACTTGATGCTACACAGTTTCCATATCACTTAAAATGTGTTCCACACAAGGGTAAAATCCTTCATTTTTGTTTCAATTTTAAGTCTTTAATTTGAAACGTTACCGTTGAAATGTTAACACCTGGCTGTCATTACTGCATGAATTACATTGCAGTATGTATATATCAACTAAACTTGTGTTGCAGAGTGATAATCTGTCATGTATAGATTATGGATATAAAGCATTTAGTACTATCCTGTGGTTTATACGTACTAAGCAAATACAGTGTGAACCCAATTAATAGGCATGATGAAATAGCTGCAACAACACGCTCATTTCTCAGGTAGTAACAATCTCATTATTTTTTTTTAATGCTCAAATAATTCCTTAAGGCAGAATGTGTAGTCAGGGTGTTCCTATAAGGAATGTGACCAGTTTTTTAGTCTCTGCCAATAGTCACACCATGCAATGTGCTTACATGTTGATAATGCCAATCATTAAGAATGTTACGAAAAAACGGCCTCATTTCAGGCTGTATGCCAAAGACCTAATGGCGCAATGGAATAATCAGAATTAAATGTGTTATTTAGTTCAGGGTGGGCCTAATATGCAATGGCTGCTCACTGCACTGAATATTTTCACTGTAACTCCACGTCCCTCTTATCAAATAGGCCTAACATGTTTTGTAATTTATAAAAAAAAAAAAAAACATCTCTGAGAACTTTTTAGCAGGAACATTTTACTAACAGATGCATCTACTGTACCTGATATAGTCCTAGCATTAAAATAATGGGTGAAGTCAATTATTTATATAAAATCTCTTCATGAACTGTGCTGAATTGTTTTACTGCCCTAGTGCAAGTTGATGGAGTCTCTGCATATACAATATAATTAGCTATATAAAGTTTAAGTCAAGTTCAAGACTAAAGATGTAGCCTTCACATTGTTTAGAGGCTGGCCAAAGCTATGCTAAATCCATAGGTGGCAGTAAGGAAACAGTTAAGACACAGGGGCCAATGTAAAATGGCATGCAAGTCTGTTTTGTGTGTCCACGTCCTGTAGCTATGCATTTGCAGCTATGCATGAGTCAATATTGTACACAACTAATTTTTTCCACTTTCACAATCTCCACTTCTTACTAAATCGGTGCAATAGCATGCAACGTAATATTGGTCTGTTTATCACAATTGATGGCTATGGACATACTCAGGGATCGTCTGTTTTTTTTTAGATGGTTCTCTTGCACCTGCTTCTTAGGAAACCCTCACTATACCACGAGGGAGAAACTAGTCAAGAACGGGGAAAATTATTGCTCAACTTAAATTGTCCATTAGTCTAAGACTCTGATCCGGACCGGCCCCCACCGATGAATTGCAGACTTTTTTCCCGACACATCTAAACATCAAACTTAGCCCTCCACTTCCAGAGAAATTAAGAAGTGCCCAGACTGCGGTAAACGGAGACCTGCGGCGATCCTGCACCGCCCACCCCATTGGCAACCACCATCCATCTCACGCAAAGGAAAGGAGAGGTAACATTGCGGCAGAGGTTGCTCCCGGCTTTCGGCTCACATTACACCTGAGCCGCACCGGTTGTAGCAACTTATTCCATCTACTACAGCGAAGGTTACTCCTAGCGTTGGCTCCAAATACAACAGAGCCACGCCGGTAGAAGCGACCTACTGACTTTCCTGCCCTATTCCATCATCCCCCTGGTAATAAACCCTTAAAGACAAGGACTGACACAAAGGGGGGAATTTACTAAAGGAAATTTGTAAAAAATAGGTGTATTTGTATCCAGAAATACACTTATTTTTTACATTTACAATCCCGAAAATACGGCAATTCGTATTCGTATTGATAGCACATCAATACGAATATGAATTGCCATATTTTCGGGATTGTAAATGTCAAAAATAAGTGTATTTCTGGATACAAATACACCTATTTTTTTTTACAAATTTCCTTTAGTAAATTCCCCCCAAAGTGCCTGGAAGCATTTGGTCTAGCGACATTTGCCTTTAATCTGCCTCAAATTTTTACAATTTATCACTGGACACAATTGTTATAAATTACTCAGTGGAGGCTCCCCACATACACATTCACCCTTCAATACAAGGACCTAAGTGGGTAAGAGCATTGGAGCTATAGTTTGATGACATTTGACCTCTGGATAAATTTTGAGCAATATTTAAAGTTGATTCTTATTTTATTTATCATGTTATATCTATTCACAAATGAATTGTTTTAAAATGTGTCTTTTTATTAATTAAATATATTGATATATTAAGTATGCTCTCTCTTTTTAGTTGATACAATTGTGCAATGAAAATGGCTATGAAATCAAGCATACAGTATGAGAGTGATGTGGTTGCATAGACACATACAGATTTTGCATACAAACAAACATCCCCAACAACAGCAGTTTAGCAGAAGAGACTAAAGAGAAGTAGCAGGAGCAGCAGATCCAGGTTCCACTGATGTTATGCAAGCCTAGGTTTTTCCATGGGTACCTTAACTTAAATGCTACCGTGCTCAGAAGATCTCATCCAGGTATGTAGGCATTAGCCATTTTACTTTCTCAAGTACTGTATCCCCGATCCTGCCTGCCCTGAAAAGAGTGTCTCACTCCTCAACCTTCAGCTTCTTATGCAAGAGTCACAATTGCATGAACTGGAGTACCATTCTATAGCGTCACAAGGTGTACCTCATGTCCTAGGAGCTATAGAGTGTGTGTCACGGTCTCAGGTACATCACGCTGGTCACCAGGACGGGGATTGGCTAGACCTGACACAGGGGTGCGGAGTCTTACCACGCCATAGGTGTTCACCAGTGACCCCTCCAGTTGGGATTTGGGCTTTGCTGCTATGGACATGCCGGTCGCGGTCCCCTGAGCAGGTTCCCCATGTGGCACTGGTAACCCCTTGGAAACAGGTAGCGTGGATTCAGGATTATGCGTAGTCATCTTAGCCGGGTCGTACACTGGTATGTCACGGAGCACAGTACACAAGGATCAGACAGGAGAATAGTCAGAAGGCAAGCCGAGGTCGTCCACTGGTAATCACTGGGTACGGTACACGAGGATCAGGCAGGAGAGTGGTCAGGAGGCAGGCTGAGGTCATACACAGGTAACCCACGATTCACGGTACACAGGGATTAAGCCGAAGGATAGTCAGGAAGCAAGCCGAAGTCAGTATCTGGTGATCAGGAACACAGTGAAGTACAAGGAACGCTGGAGCAGGTTGTGAGCCTATACTCTGGCAGCTTCTGTCTGCCAGAGACTGCCTTTTTATAGGAAGCACAGGGAGCTAATTACTCACAGGTGCCCTAATCAATGAAGGCTGAGCATGGTCAGTTCACACTGAACTCTCCTGCAGGAGAGAGTTACCAGGTGTTGCAACTAATCAGCAGAGCTCAGATCACACAGACTTTCCTGCAGCATGGAGTGGATCAGAAGCTGAAATCAGCATGCAGATTTTAACCACACAGAGCTGTCAGCAGCAATAGACAGAGCCAGCAGGATTTTGCACGCAGGTAACACTGAATACTACATATTGTGACATTACCCCCCCCCTCTAGGGGTGGGCTCCGAACACCCCACAAGGAAATTTTCAAGGTCGTCTGCGGTGCTTCTTCCTTTTGGAAGACTGTTTGGATTTTGTTGACTGATGTGTGACCTTTGGCTCTACAAAACGGGCAGTAGATAATATTGGACGTCCCAGAAAAGGAGTGACATCATGATCCGAGCCGCACTCTGAACTTGAATCCTGGTCCATGGTCCGTGTAGGGAGTTCATGAGGATCCACCATCAACCTGGAAGAACCTACACATATAACTCCACCTCTTAAATTCAAGGAATCGGGTCTCAAAAAATTTTTTGGAGATGCTCTGGGAATTTTAGAATGAAGTCTAGCTGACTCACCACTCTTGACTGACCTCAGGTGCGGCAAGGATAGACCTCTCACCAGGAGTCTTGGGTCCAAATCTTTCAACCACAGCCCTGGAAAAAGAAATTAGGTCTTTTAGTCGGGGGTCATGAGTCTCAATGAGTGTACTAACCCACTCCATGGCTTCTCCCCTGAATGACAACACTAAGTACTTGACAATGTTTGCCAAATTAACCCCGGAGAATGGATCGGAGTTCATAGCATCTAAATAATAGTCTGCTAGGGCTTGGAAGTGGGTGAGATCTCCATCAAATTGGACAAACTGAGACTCTTTAAATGAATCCAATTGAACTGGATCCTCCTGGAAAATGGACTTGGAGGACAGTTTGGGTAGAGCCGGGACTCCCAGCAACACAGGCAAATCTTCTTGAATGGCAGGCATTGGAACCTTAGAGACCATGAGGGTACTGGAGACAGGTCCGGAGGCTGCGGAGGAAGACCCGGAGACCTTGGAGGCAGGCCCGTAGGCCGTGGAGATTGGCCCGGAGGCTGCGGAGACTGGCCCGGAGGCAGCGGAGACTGGCCCGGAGGCCGCGGAGACAGGCCCGGAGGCCGCGGAGACTGGCCCGGAGGCCGCGGAGACAGGCCCGGAGGCCGCGGAGACAGGCCCGGAGGCCGCGGAGACAGGCACGGAGGCCACGGAGACAGGCACGGAGGCCGTGGCACATAGGTCCTCATGCCCAGAGGCAAGGGCAGATGGGTCCTCATGCCCGAAGGCAAGGGCAGATGGGTCCTCATGCCCGAAGGCAAGGGCAGATGGGTCCTCATGCCCGAAGGCAAGGGCAGATGGGTCCTCATGCCCGAAGGCAAGGGCAGATGGGTCCTCATGCCCGAAGGCAAGGGCAGATGGATCTCTACTGGGAGTGACACACTCGGAACTCCCGTCTGGAGTGGAGGACTCGGAACTCCCGTCTGGAGTGGAGGACTCGGAACCCCCATCTGGGGTGATTAACTGGGGACACCCTTCCTGGGTGCTTAACTCGGAACCCCCTCCTGGGGTGACGGACTCGAAACCCCCACCTGGGGTGACGGACTCGGAACCCCCACTTGGGGTGACGGACTCGGAACCCCCACTTGGGGTGACGGACTCGGAACCCCCACTTGGGGTGATAAACTCGGAACCCCCACTTGGGGTGATAAACTCGGAACCCCCACTTGGGGTGATAAACTCGGAACCCCCACTTGGGGTGACATACAGAGCCCCTTCTTGAGGCAAAGTGCTCGGTGGCCCTACTTGGGAAGCCACACTCAGAGACTCCTCTTTGGGTGATGCATTAAGACACCCTTTTCGGGGTACCACCTTCAGAGACACCTCTTGGGGTGCAGTGCTCAGGAAACCCACCTGGGGCGCAATGCTCAGAGACCCTGTTTGGGGTGTGGTACTCTGAGACCCTGCTTGGAGCCTGACAGTCTGAGACCCCTCCTGGTGCACGACACTCTGAGACCCCTCTCGGAACTCAACACTGGGGAATTCCTTTTGGAGTACAGCACTTTGATGCCCTTCCTGGGACTTAACACTAGGAAGCTCCTCCTGGAGCACATTACTCGGAAGCCCCTTCTTGGGCTGGACTGCCAGGACCCCATCTTTGGGTTTGATACTCCCCTCCTGGGGCTTGTAACCATGAACCCCCTCCTGGGGCTGGATGGACAGGACCCCCACCTGGGGTTGGACTGATGGGACCCCCTTTTGGGGTGAGACTGAATGGACTCCCTCTTGAGTTTGGACCAACAGGGGCCCCTCTTGGGGTGAGGCTGGCTGGACCCTCTCATGGACTTGGACCAACAGGACCCCCTCTTGGGGCTTGCGATCATGAACACCTTCCCGAGGCTGGACCTGGGCTATACAGTTCTTCAAAGAAATTTTGGTCCTAGGACCCCAGTTGTAACCATAGGATTCCCTCTGGGTTAGAACAGAATCTACTGCTCTATTTCGGGTCCCACGTAGGGAACAATCCCCGATGAAATGATCCTGGGCTCCACAATAAAAGCATAGGCTGAGGGATCTACGCCGCTGGCGCTCCTCATCAGACAACTGGGGACGAGGATGACTCAGGTACCTGTCCTTGCAGGGCACAGATGTAGATGCCACTGGAGTGCCCGGAATGTCATCAGAGGGTTTCACAGGCACTGAACCTAGAGTGGAAGGTACCGTGCCACTAGAAGGACTGCCTAGTAAGACGGTAATCACTGAAAACACCTTAGTCAGTAGCTCCTGCAACTGCTGCATTAAAAGGTGAAGAATCTTCAATGCCTCTGACACTGGTTCCACGGATATTGGAGGAGATGAAGCGAAGTCCATCCGCTGTAACAGAGTCTGTATGCTTTGTAAGATCAGAGCTTGGTTCTGCTCTTGCTTACAGACCCTAGCAGACAGTTGCTCCCATAGCTCCTTTTTTGGGCCAGAGTATTCTGTCACGGTCTCAGGTACATCACGCTGGTCACCAGGCCGGGGATTGGCTAGACCTGACACAGGGGTGCGGAGTCTTACCACGCCATAGGTGTTCACCAGTGACCCCTCCAGTTGGGATTTGGGCTTTGCTGCTATGGACATGCCGGTCGCGGTCCCCTGAGCAGGTTCCCCATGTGGCACTGGTAACCCCTTGGAAACAGGTAGCGTGGATTCAGGATTATGCGTAGTCATCTTAGCCGGGTCGTACACTGGTATGTCACGGAGCACAGTACACAAGGATCAGACAGGAGAATAGTCAGAAGGCAAGCCGAGGTCGTCCACTGGTAATCACTGGGTACGGTACACGAGGATCAGGCAGGAGAGTGGTCAGGAGGCAGGCTGAGGTCATACACAGGTAACCCACGATTCACGGTACACAGGGATTAAGCCGAAGGATAGTCAGGAAGCAAGCCGAAGTCAGTATCTGGTGATCAGGAACACAGTGAAGTACAAGGGACGCTGGAGCAGGTTGTGAGCCTATACTCTGGCAGCTTCTGTCTGCCAGAGACTGCCTTTTTATAGGAAGCACAGGGAGCTAATTACTCACAGGTGCCCTAATCAATGAAGGCTGAGCATGGCCAGTTCACACTGAACTCTCCTGCAGGAGAGAGTTACCAGGTGTTGCAACTAATCAGCAGAGCTCAGATCACACAGACTTTCCTGCAGCATGGAGTGGATCAGAAGCTGAAATCAGCATGCAGATTTTAACCACACAGAGCTGTCAGCAGCAATAGACAGAGCCAGCAGGATTTTGCACGCAGGTAACACTGAATACTACATATTGTGACAGTGTGCATATACTGTAATACTATAGAAGAACATTGACAACCCTACTGTGTCTTTGAAAGCATCTTACATTATTGGCAAAATAACCATTATATTGTTGAGTCTTTAGGTGGGTAAAATCATAAAGCAGAACTAGAACACTATTGTTTACTAGTAAAGGTACCTTGCCAGGTTACCCCCCTCTGTCCCTTGCTCTACCCACCCCCTGTTGTGTAAAACCTACCCCCTACCCACACTATAAAATGCCCTTCATGGGACATATGATTGAGGTACTCTGTCAAAAATCTGTTGAGAGGAGGGTACATGCCCTGGATCCCACTAAGCCTGCATGTAGGAGATGAGATAAACCTTAGCAGATTATTATATAGAGCTTAACATAAGGAACTGGCTTATCGCGCCGCTCATTAACGAGGCAAAGCAGGAGGGGAGACCCACAAGATGTATTAACATTTTGCCTGCCAATGCGTAGGAGCACAAACCACCCCTCTGGCAATGTCCCCTTCTGTAAACAGCGCATCATTTCACACTGACTCACTGTCTCCTTCCCCCCGGCTGGCTGTACTGGGCATGCACGGGATCTCGCTACTCACACGAGATCTCCAGCACAGCCCAGAGCCAGCAGCAGGGACAGAACTGTTCCAGATGCTGTTCCAGAGCATCGCCACCTGCAGCTGGCTGTCATTTAGCGCACCTGGCTGCTTCTTACATGGGGGAGAAGCGGTATCAGTGCACATAATGTGCGCTGATACCGCTTCTCCCCATAAGGACAGATGATACATCTACCCCTGAATGACATAAATGGGAGGCCTATTCCCTAAGGAGCTGGAGTCCCACAGAAAATTTTATCTGTATACTGCTCCAAAACAATAGATCTTTTTATTGAACAAGTGCTTATTATTCCATACAATAAAGGGTTATATAGTAAAGACCTTGTGGAGACACTCTAGAAATGAATATGTAAATGTTATTTCTTGAGAACTTTCCTTGTCACTAATGCGGTAAGCTACACCACTCCGTAGTATGACTATAACATATAATTTTCGCTGCCTACTTTAAAGGTTTCCATGATTTCCATGTGTTAAGGAAAATATTGTGATGTATATATGGTATTTCAGAACCTACAATATAAGTATAGAAAATACATTGGGTTTTGGTGGAATATCAGTGAAAATATGCATTATACAGTATCAGTATTTATCTAACACTTTTGAACAGTACTCTTTTAAGAAATTTTGGGACTCTACTACAATCTGCATTCTACGTACAGCTCTCTAGTTCTATTGTATTAACCCCAACATTAACATACACAAATCTTTTTAACCTCATTCCGTTAACCTAAGCCACATTACACCATACACATTTGCAGACCCCTCGCAGATCACAAGGTTAAGCACAGAGAGGTAAAGGAACTCGGGTGGTGTGCGCTCGGTACTTATGTATTATCTGGGCTCCCATGTTAAATGCACCCCATTTTTTCATACCCCTACTATCCAACTATGCATGGAGTTGATTTTATATATTGTGGCGAGCGCAGCGAGCCACCGTGCCCGAAGCGTGGCGAGCGCAGCGTGCCCCGCGAGGGGATGCGGTCTCATAAGAAAAATGGGAGCCCAGATATTACATAAGTACCCAAAATACACTTGTATCAATTGTGTATGTCGTGTGGATAAAGCAATGTGCAAAAATAGTTAAGTCTTTCTGAAAAAATCCTTCTTAGATGGACAAAACCATGTGCACTGCAGGGGGCAGATGTTACTTGTACAGAGAGAATTAGATTTGGGTGCAGGGCCGGTGCAAGGCACCGGAGCGCCCCAGGCAAGTCGGGGTGGGGGCGCCCCGGTGCCTTGCACCGGCCCTGTACCCACTGAGCGATGTAGGCGGTATGCCGGGTTGATCAGCCCGACCGAACAGCATATCGCTCCGTGTGTGCCCAGCTTTACAGTTCAAGATCCTAATAAGGCCCATACGTGTATCGGGGCAATCCCTCTATCACCCTATCCCCTAATGTCCCTGATTCATTGGTGCCGGGGGGGGTGGTGTACCTGTCCTGCGGCTGTGTATATAAAGCTTGCGGCGGTAGCGGGGGGTCCCTGCAGTCAAGAAATAAGGAGCGCTATCCGCCTGGCTACGCGGAAGCGCTTCTGTTGTAAAAACACTGGCTGAATCTCAGCCAATCAGCGTGCGGCCAATGTTTCCACAACAGAAGCGCTTCCGCGTAGCCAGGCGGATAGCGCTCGTTATTTCTTGACTGCAGGGACCCCCCGCTGCCACCGCAAGCTTTATATACACAGCCGCAGGACAGGTACCCCCGCGGCACGGGGGGGGGGGGGCGAAATGCCGCCCTCCAGTGGCCGGCGCCCTAGGCAAATGCCTAGATTTGCCTAGTGGTGGCGCCGGCCCTGTTTGGGTGAGTTATTTTGTTTCTGTGCAGGGAAAATACTGACTGATTTATTTTTACACTGCAATATAGATCTCACTTTGAAGTAAAACCCCCACTCAAATCTAACTCTCTGCACAATTAACATCTGCTCCCCTGCAGTGCACTTGGTTTTGTCCATCTAAGAAGGATTTTGTAAGAAAGAGTGAACTAGAATAAGGCCCAAAGTGCATTGTACATAAACATTTGATGCAAGGATGTATTGTTTTTAATGTACTAATAAAAATTAAGTCTTATCAGTCCACATGAATTTATACATCATCTCTTTGGATAAGGGTGCACCCCTCTGAGTTCCTTTCCCTCTCTGTGCTTAAACTTATGTGTATTACATAACTCTGGGGTACACCACTGATTGCTAAAAGCCTAACTAAAAGGATACTACTGTACCCAATAGATATGGGCAACACACTGACAGAGTGATTTCGTCCAAAACAATCCTCTTTATATACCATACAGATTACCCCAGTCATAATCTCCAATAGCACAGTTCACATTTACATTGTACAAAACCTTGGCACCAAATTGCACATCCCCTTAAACCAGATCGCACAATCCCACATCCACATTACTGAGTGTCCCCTAAGTCAAAGTGTACAGCTGCATATAGTGAGCCACTTTGTACAGTCAGACCTGATCCTCATTACAGAGTCACCTGAGCAGTATTGCACAGGCTGATCTGACCCATATTATTCGGAACTCTCTCTGAACCAAATGCAAAAGCCCCTTGAGTTACAATGTGCCACTCTGCATATCCCCTCCAGTTACATTGTACCCCACCAATAATATTCACTTACACTGACATGTCCACTTTCATGTATAAAGGTAATACAGTACCTTGCAAAAGTATTCACATCCTTTGATTTTTACCTATTTTGTTATATTACAACCTGTAATTAAATGTTTGTTTGTTTTTTTTAATCTGACTTTTATGTGATGGAACTGCACAAAATAGTCTAAGTCGGTGAAGTGAAATGAGAAAAATATTTATAAATAATAATAAAAAATAAAAAAAATCAGAAAATTGGCATGTGCATATTGACATTATTCACCCACTTTGCTATGGAGCCCCTCAAAAGTTTTGGTGCAACCAATTACCTTCAGAAGTCACATAGTTAGTGAAATGAAGTCCACCTATGTGCAATCTAAGTGTCACATGATCTATAACTATAAACACACATTTTCTAAAAGGCTCCAGGGGCTGTAACACCACTAACCAAGAGGCATCACATGATGAAGGCCAAGAAGCTTTCAAGTACAAGTCATTGTTGGGTTATAAAAAAAATATCCAAATATTTTGTGATCCCCCAGAGCACCATCAAATCCATCATCTTCAAATGGAAAGAATATGGTCTCACAACAAACCTGCCAAGAGAGGGCCGCCTAACAAAACTCACAGACCAGGCAAGGAGGGCCTTAATGCAGAGTTCCACAGCAGAGACTGGTGTATCTGCGCACAGGACCACAATAAACCATACACTCCATAGATCTGGGCTTTGTGGAAGATTGGCCAGAAAAAAACAATTACTTAGTGTTAAAAATAAGGAGGCATATTTTGAGGTTGCCAAAAGGCATATGGGTGACTCTCCAAATGTATGGAAGAAGGTGCTCTGGTCAGATCAGACTAAAATGAAACATTTCGGCCACCCAGGAAAAACGCGATGTCTGGCAGAAACCCACTACATCCATCACCCCAAGAACACCATCCCCACAGTGAAACATGGTGGTGGCAGCATCATGCTGTGGGGATGTTTGTCAGCAGCAGTGATAAAGTTGAGATAAAGCGGTAGGAGATAACGCACCAGACAATCAACTTCTAACTTTCATATTTCAAACACAGCTGATGACTGGTGCGTTATCTCCTTCCACTTTATCTCAACATTACCTCCAGTTTATCTCTCTGCCATGCTTAATACATCTGCCCCAATGATCCTTATGGCTACATGCATTTCTTGTGGCCATTTATATGGAACCATGTGGAAAACACAGTAGATGAACAATCCCTGACACATATCAGTGACTTTTCTTTAGCAAGTATAGTACTGTAGCTCTTACTAACTGCTTTGAGGCTCATCTACATTTGTATATACTATAAGTAATTTTAAAAGATTCCTCTCATATGTAGCAGTACACACCCACGCTTCTAGGTACCACGTTCACAATCTCTTTTCACAATGTCTCCATATATGAAATTAGACACGCCCTTTTGGTGGACCATGACACACACCCTCAATGGGGCACTGTGCAAAATTATACTACCAACTATAATCTCCCTGATACTACTTTTCAAAAGAAGGCAAGTATGACATACTGTAGCATATATATATATATATATATATATATATATATATTTCTAGGAGAGGAAAGAGGAGCGCTCCAAATAGTGCTTTATCTTTTTATTTCAATCACAAAAATAAAATCATCCACAGGTACATTGTAAATGGTGTCACGTACCACAATAGACGGTTAGGCACAACCGCGGGTGATAAACAGCATGAACTGGGGCTGTCTCCGACAGCAAACAGATTGGCAAACGGGTGCTCTCACCACTCTCACATCCACCACGGAGTTCAGACCGACGCCAGGCCACGCCCCTACGCGTTTCGTCACGAGGACTTCGTCAGAGGGCTGGTCCTGGCGTCGGTCAGCAACCCCTTTATAGCCTGGATACAGCCTGAGTCACCTTCTAATGACTAACAAGCTGTTGCAGCTGATATCAATTAAAAGTGCCTGTGCATAGTGTTACATAGTAAAAAGAAGTTTTCATAACCCCAAACAAAAAAGAGCTTACATCAATATAAAAACTGTTTTACAGGCAGTTACTACAATATAAAGCACTAATTTTAAAAAAATCTATATAAAAACAGCAATATATATAAAACATGAAAAAACATCGGAAATTATCGGAAAACATCGGTGGCATATTTAGTTGATTTTTATAAATTTTGCGATAGGTAGTCCTGAACTTGGTCGAATTCTCAGACATTTAGAGGACAGGAAGATGAGATAACTTTAAAAATGATGATGAATTTCTTCTTATGATGCACAAAATGCACATAAACTGGAATCAATGATATATACAAATGGGAATTTAAATATGATTGTTCAAGTAGAAAAATACAAATATCATAGAAAAATACAGATATTATAGAAAAAATACATATGAAAAAGTACAAAAGTACAAATATACAAATATATAAAAATACAAAAAACACACAAATATACAAAAATATCAAAACAGACAACTCTACAGTAATGCGGACAAAAGGATGTCAGGTTATAATTTTCTCAAACTCCTAGAGTATTCCCTGAAAAAGGCAGACGGGCAATTAATAAAAAATGATATGTATTAAATGACCCTTAGCAGCGATGTATTTTAAAGAACCAATTACAGCGGCATTTCTTTAAGAAGAAAATATTAAAATATGGTATATTGGGTATTCAACATTCACATAGACGCAAATCCTATATAAATAATATTATAACCTCTAAACCATAAGAACTTTAAAACAGAAGAAAAAGCAGCATGATAACTATAAAGGAATAATTGCCTTAATTAGCACAAGTTTTCTCTCACAATAAACATACAAAAGGGGACATCTTTCAAAGAAGGGATGTTAGTCTTGGAAAAGAATAATTAACTTAGGAAGGGGGTAATTTCCACTCCTTCATTTAAACCAATTGGGCACAAGGTGTTTAGTGTGACAATCCAAAAGGTTTCTCTTTTTGCCAGTAAAACATCTCTGTTACCTTTTCTAATATCCAGGGTAACATGTTCTAATCCAAAGAAAGACATCCCCGCCGGGTTACTGTTTTGACAGGTTTTGAAATGCCTAGGCACACTGTAGCATATATATATATATATATATATATATATATATATATATATATATATATATATATATATATATATGGTTTAATTTTAAATGGTGGCACAGTTGAAAAATCATGTGGAGAGAGGTATCTTTCTAGATGTATTGGCACTCCACACTCTGCCTCCACATCTCAGCCATTCACTTTCTCACACAAATCATAATCCTTACACAGCCAGATGCATACCGCACATCATCCACACACAATTTATCCAAAATAAAGACTCAGACATCTGTCATGCAGCATGAAACAGGTCAGATTTTTATTGTTTAGAACAGTGGTTCCCAACCCTGGTCCTCAAGTACCCCCAACAGTGCATGTTTTGCAGGTCTTCACACATAATCACAAGTGCTATAATTAGCTCCACCTGTGGATCTTTTCAAATGTGCCTGAATAATGAGTGCACCTGCCGGGTGACCTGGAAAGCGTGCACTGTTGGGGGTACTTGAGGACCAGGGTTGGGAACCACTGGTTTAGAAGAAGAAGGCCTATTTATTCTAACGCTTAATAATTTAGTCCCTCCTCTATCTAAGGTGATGGGGAGAAGAACGGTTGTAGTAGCTTTCAAATACATAAACTTAAAATAAAACTAATTTAATTATAACATAATCTAGGGACTATTGCCCTGAAGGACAAGGATTGGCCTTCTGCCACTATCCTTGCCCAATTTGAAACTTCACTAAAAGCAAATGGGCCTACTACCCATTACATGTCAGGGATGGCCTCCTGCCACTATCCCTGACCATGTCATGACTCAATAGAGCTCACCACTCGACCCTTACAGGTATGAACGTTGGGCCACCTGCTCTGACTCTACTTGTTCTAATGTCAGCAGATGTCACATGGGCCCACCTTGACCAATGATGACCATAGCCTCGACTTCCGCAACAACTGTACATCTCCATGTTAAACTTTCCCCAACTAAACGAAGTAACTAAAATCTATCCTAAAGTCTGTTCTGAACCAACCGCCCAAAAAGCTGACACAAAATAGAAACAAATACAAAAGTTAAACACATAGGCTGGGCAGGAGGGCAACGAGCCTGACAGGAATGAGACTGAGTTTATGGAAGACTCATTATACCCTAACTTTTTTCTCCACCCCATGACTATTTCCTCCAATCAAGCTGAAACTAACTGAAAACAGCATTCCTCTTCCAAAAAGCCTAACCCCTCACAGCATGTCCATCCTTTGTGCAAGATCACGTGCTCTTCTGCCCAGATTGGTGAGTTTATGCCCTGCACAGTCTTACCTGACACAGATGGGGCAAAGGAGGAGATAGGGGGAAGGTTGGAGGCAGAACTAATTGGGAGAGCAGGAAGCTCCAGCACTGCTGAGAGAGGAGAGAAGTGAAAGAGAGAAAGCAGTCATATGGAGTCAGTCTGCACATGGTGCCCACCTGATGCTCCCCCGAACTGAGGAATAGAGGGGTGAGCAGCAGATATACATACCAATAGTGTATTCACAAGTGTTTCACTGTGTACACCTCAAACACTGATATGTGCTAAGTTGAAAGTATTGTGATATTACTGTTAGATAGCATACTGGTTGAACCTACATTTGCCTTTTTCTATCACAAAAGTATTTATCAATGACCTTGCTACATTCATACTAGACCTAGAAAGTCCTACCCTTCGGTCCCAGTTCCAGGTACGATATAAACGGAGGGGGAAATTTACTAAGATCGAATGGGTCCGAATGCACCCATTCGTACCCATTCTATCTAAAAAGCATCCGGCTAATTTACTAACATCCGAATTTGACTGATTTTACCATTTTTATGAATGGCAACTTCAGCCAAATTCAGCTGTAGGAATAAATACACCATCAATATAACTCAACCCTACAGTATATGGCAAATATGCTATCATTCCTACTGCTGAATTCGGCTACGAATCAGTATTTGGCGGAAGCCTGCATGAATCACTGAGATCCGTGCCATGGTCAGCTCCATCGGGGAGTGGAGACTCTTAATAAAAGGATCCCTTCCCCCAGGGCACCCCAGGCATGGGCTGAAGCTGGGACTGTCTCTGGAGCCCTTGGGTGGTGGGTGCCAGGCTGATGGTAAATAAATGGTTAAAATAAAGTGTAAAAATAAGATATTGGGTGGCTCCATTGATGCACATGAATCAGTTATCAGTTATGAATTAAAATGTGCATTTATGGCTGTTTCACACCATAGATGCCCAAATTAAGACTTTAACATAGGCATCCTGGAATCATGGCGGCACCCCTGGAACTATACAGCACACATAGCAGCCCTGGAATTATATGGCACACATTGCAGTACCCCTGGAATTATATAGCACACAGGGTGGCACCCCAAGTATTATTCGATACACATGGCAGCACCCTGGAATTATACAGCACACATGGCAGTATGCCATGCAGTAAATTAAAATAAACCTTTTTTATTATTTAATATTTTTTTTTAATGAAGCAGCCCATTAGTAGTCCTACTTACTGTAGTAGTCCTTTACAGCAGTTCCCCTTTAGTAATGCCCACTTATTAGCCTACCCACAGTAGTCACCACTTAGTAGTTCAACACAGCCACTTAGTAGTCTTCATAGCCAAATAGTGCCATTTAGTGTGTCTGTCCCCCGCAGACCCCTCCCCCTGCAGCAGACAGCACTGTGCTGTCTGAAATCTACAGTCAGAACACAGATGGCGCAGATCATCAGGACTTATATATGGTCTGGGTCTTGCGAGAATCCAACAGTCTGATGATGACATCTGGCCTCGTTCGGGATCCAGAAAATGGCTCAGAAGATTCAATCCTCTTTGAGATTGCCTCAGATACGGTAAGTTTGGTGGGATGTGGTTCTCTAAGAACTGAACCTGCTTAGCCCTAATTTCAACCAAGGAGATTGTCCTATTTTCTACACAGAAAGGCATAGACAGTGACTATGCAGCAGCTCCTATATAGGTAATGCGCTGGGTATATGACAATGACTCAAGCTCACACTTCTCTCTCAGACAGTGGAGGAAGGAACTGAGTTATCAGGTTCCTTCCTGCACAGACCTAACAGTAGGGGACTCACTAGTGTTAGGTCACTGTGCTTTCTAGTGGACACAGGAGACCAAGTGGAGAGTGCTCTAGTCTTCAACACTCCCCCTTGCTCAAATCTGTCTCCCGGTCACATAAAAGAGGAACATGACATTTATTAATGGGGTTTGGTGCTAGGAGCGCTAAAAATAAATCAAGGGGGTATGTGGTATGAAAGAACTAATCTGGGGAGGAAAGGGGATAAGTAAATAAAACAAAGATAAATAAAATATAAAACATAAAAATTAAAATAACTGAGTGATAAATAAAAACAAATATGCTGATGCAAACTTAAGTGGGACTTGTAAGAAAAATGTTAGTTAAAATGTTTACACTCTCTTGGAGTGGTGGAGAGTCTGTAGCCTAACTTTCCCTACTAAGTGACTGGATGATCTTGCTGATCAGTTCCAGAATCTTCTGCTCATTGTCTCTCTCCTGTATCATTGAGTGAGGTGGAGGCACTAGGATGCGGCTCTGAGACCTGCTCTGTCCTCCTGATACACAGAGATGGCTAATTAGTGTCTCAAAATCAGCGGATGTCTTCTTCACTACCGCTACCACACACTTCCTGGTGTGGTAGCGGTAGTGAAGAAGACATCCGTTGATTTCATTGACCTCACTCAATGATACAGGAGAGAGACAATGAGTGAGAAGAGGTACTTGTGTATTATCTGGGCCCCGATATTGTTAATTGCATGCCTTAACTTAAGGCATGCAATGCGATGCGATCAACGCGATTTTCCACGATAAAATCGCGTCAATCGCATCACATGCAACCAAATCCATAGGAATCAATGTTAAATGGTCCCAAATGGTCCCTGAGACCATTAGGGTCAATGGGAAATGCCCCCCAGGCCCCCCCATTGTTTGTATGCCCCCTCATTGTTAACGCCACCCCACCATCAACGCCAACCCGAAGCGTGGCGAGCGTAGCGACCCCGCGAGGGGCGGCGGTACGCGTCCTCCAACCTTTTCATACCCCCACTATCCACGTCAGCGTGGAGTCGATGTTATATAGTGTGGTGAACGCAGCGAGCCACCGAGCCCGAAGCGTGTCGAGTGCAGCGAGCCCCGCGAGGGGACGCGTAATACCTGTGAAGTAAATTCAACTCCACGCCGACGTGGATAATGGGGGTATGAAATGGTCGGAGGACACGTACTGCCACCCCTCGCGGGCTCGCTGTGCTTGCCACGCTTCGGGTTGGCATTCTTGGTGGGGTGGCGTTAACAATGAGGGTGCATAGAAACAATGGGGGGGCCTGGGGGGCATTTCACATTGACCCTAATGGTCTCAGGGACCATTTGGGACCATTTAACATTGATTCCTATGGAAAAATCACATAGATCGCATCACATGCGATTTGGTTGCATGCGATGCGATTGACGCGATTTTTCCGACCCGATGAAAAAATTGGGCGCCCAGATAATACACAAGTACCGCAGAAGATTCTGGAACTGACCAGCAATATCATCAAGCCGCTTAGTAGGGAAAGTTAGGATACAGACTCTCCACCACTCCAAGAGAGTGTAAACATTTTAACTAACATTTTTCTTACAGATCACACTTAAGTTTGCATCAGCATATTTGTTTTTATTAATCACTCATTTATGTTTATTTTTATTTTTTATATATATTTTTATATATATTTTTTTATTTATCTTTGTTTTATTTACTTATTCCCTTTCCGCCCCAGATTAGTTCATACCACACACCCCCTTGATTTATTTTTAGCGCTCCTAGCACCAAACCCCACAAGTATCTTTAGATTGGAGCAGCTTATTACTCAAAAAATCAAAAACGACATGACATTTATTAAAAAAAAAAACATTTTTGAATAAAGTCCTACCTGTAACCCGAAAACATATGGTTATGAATCAAAACAGTAAAAACAAATCAACATCAAATATATTCCTGTCCACATTTTTCAACATGAAAAATTATATGTTGTCCCTTGGTCAACATGTAAGCAACATTATCCTCACATACAATCTACATTGACAGACTTATTCTCCACTACTTCACGAATAAAGTGATGTTTAATGGCAATATGTTTAGACCAGTGGTAGCCAACCCTAGCCCTCGAGAGCTACCAACAGTGCACATTTTCCAGACAACCTAGCTGCTGCACAGCTGCACTCATTACTCACTGAAACATTTTAAAAGATCCACAGGTGGAGCTAATTAGCTCACTCGTGATTCTGTGAGGAGACCTGCAAAACATGCACTGTTGGTAGCTCTCGAGGACTAGGGTTGGCTACCCCAGGTTTAGACCATCCATAATGCTTGGTGCTAGAAGACAAATCAATTACTCCCTTGTTATCACATGCAATGTTGATGGACTCACTGTGGTAAAGATTCACAAAAGTGTCCTTTATCCACAAAACTTCTTTTGCTGTTTCTGTGAGTGCCATATACTCCGCCTCGGTGGTGGAAAGAGCGACAGTGGGTTGCTTTCTGCTCACCCTGCTGACAGCTGAGCTTGCTAAAATGAAGAGGTATACCGTATAAGAACAATCATTGTCCTTATCTGATCCCTAGTTGGCATCACAGAATACTTTTAAAGTTGAATCATTTGTTTTTGTAAATCCCAACTTTAAAGAATTTGTACCTTCTAGGTATCTCATTATTCTCTTGACTGCAATTCAGTGTTGCCTCCCAAGATTGATTGCAGACTGACTTGCCCAGCTTACTGCATGTCTGATGTCGGGGCGAGTCCCAATACTTGAATAAATCAAACTTCCAACAGCATTTTGAAAAGGAACTTATTTCATTTTCTTTATCTTAAAAAACAAAAACAAATAAAGAAACAGCGCTGCTTGGAATATTATAATAATACAACATTATTTAAAACATAAATTATATTGACCAATATTAATTATAGACAAAGAATGCATTAAAATATGGCATTCTGTTCGTATGTACAGACTTATTTCTATTCATAGGGTGTCCTTATACTAGACCTGCATCTTCCCCTGGCTAGTTGGTGACATAGTTTTAAACATTTAACACTTTTTGCCAATGGGACTGCTTACTGGTTTGCATCAGACATTCCATATTTGGTGACTATTATTCAATGTATATTTGTTAATCAATTGTGACAGTCCCTTCTTTAAGGTTTTGTACAACCCTCATACCTAATAAATTATTTGCTGGGCCTATATCCTTTCATTTGAATCTGTATTTCAGTTGGTGTTTTACACTATCAATGCGCTTTTCTTGGCCCGCTAGGAGTAGATCATACACATAGACAACTATGATGAACAACTTTCCATCTATACTGTACTTTTTTGGCATAAGCAGTGATCAGTCTCTGACTTAAGAAAACTAATCTATAGCAACATAGCATCCAACTTCACATACCAAAAACCACCACTTTGTTTCAAGTCGTATAAAGATTTCTTTCTTCAAGAAGCAAACTTTAATGGTGCATACACACGGGGATGATTTTGTACAATATCGCGGGAAATATGGTCGCTAAGCGACCATATTGCCCACGATGTGAGTGTGCACCGGCGATATATCGCCAGCTGCGCGCTCCCGTTTTTACCCCTGTAGTGATCGCTGGTCGCAGGAACATGCTCCTGCGACCAGCTGATTACCACTGCCGGGCTCCCCCGGCAGTTTCTTTTTCATCAGCGACCATCTCTGGTCGCTGATGAAAAGGAGATAATTGCTCAGCAATAATTGCTCAGCAATATATGGCTGAGCAATATATCTCCCCCGTGTGTACGGGGCTTAACTGTTGGGAATGGGCTTTCATCATAATGTTCAGGTGGTTCAATATAAATCTCCTCAACTAACTCTCCATTCCAAGAATGCAGAATCAATGTCTAGTTGGTATAACAATAAATCATACATTGTAGCAATGGCAATTACTAACCTCAAGGTGCTCGCAACAGGTGACTAGATTTCTCCGTAATTAATTTCAGATCTTTGGGTATATCCCTTAGCAACAAGGCAGGCTTTATAACAAGCAACTGTCCTGGATGGGTTTAGTTTGTTGCAAAAGACCCATTTGTTCTTGATTGTTTTACGGTTACTTGACCTACTGTATCAACTACTGTCCATGTATTGTTATCCTCCAGAGCTGACAACTCTGTATCAGGGGCAAACGCAGGATTTTCAGAAGGGGGTTTCCAGAGAGGGGCGGAGCAAAGCACGGAGACGGACATTTAGGTGACCCAGTAAATGCCGGTTCAGTTAAAGTATTATAGATAAACCAAATGTATATAAATAATACCCCTGGGCATATCAATGTATTGGGGCCCCTACCGATCCTCCAGTGGTAGGGGTGGGGGAAGCTTTGAAGTCCCACGGGTGGTAGGGAGTATTATATCAACCGCTCAGCATGTAGGGCCTGGATCAGTAATTTCCACTAATTACCCCTTTACTGCACAGATGGTGGGAGATGAGGTGGGAGAAGGGGGCATTGGGCTGAAAGAAGGGGCCCTCATACATAACTTCCAGGGTGGTAGAGGATGTTTAATATGCAGAGACGGGTGTATAGTGAAGTGGGCTTATTATTCATAATTTTCTGGTGGGAGGATAGCTTACTTGACTGCAGATATCTCCAGTTCCTGGAAATATATTTCTTAGCTTTTAATGGTATTAAAAACTAGAGAATCCCACCTACCAAATGTTATTGGGGACTAGGGGATCAGACTTCAGGAGGCAGAGCAATCTGCCAACGAGTATATAAAACTACACCAGGTGTGTGGAGCTGGTGCAGTAACCTGCTGCTGGAATTCTGATATCTCTGGGCATAGTAGAGACACGATGCTAGTGTCCATCTAAGGGGAAGTGTCCCAGCTTTTGGAATATACCCTCAGAAAAACTCTAAGTCAGAAAGAAACTGAAATATCTGACTGGGAAGAGCAATTAAAAGGCTTGGATGGGAAACACTGTTTTGAAGTCAGATATCTCCGGTTCCCCAGGGCCGATTTTAAAAATTATTGTACCCATTGAAAGAGGGGACCCTCAGCTTTCAGACAAGGGTCCTTAGAGTCCTAGGGGGGTTCTGGGTACTCCTAAACCCCCCCTGCGTGCACTACAGCTGTATCAATACAAATAAAAAGAGAAATAGGAATACGACTTATCAGGCACTTGGAGTCTTGATTTCACCAGGATCTCTCCCATGGCATTCACATAAAAGTGAAAAATAGATACATACATTAGTGAAGTATGTTTTATACCATTACTTCATTTAATAAACTTCAGATAAAACATGACATAAAAGACATATAAAATATCCACAATATACACAGCACTTTTTAAAGTGCATGAGCAAAATTCTGGGTAAGAAAGATACTGAGGATTACCAGATAAGAAGGAACTGGTATGAAAGCAGTTCCAAAAAAAGTTTGTATGAGCAGTCCTGTAAAGGTATACCCGCTGGGCTACTGGTCTTGCCACTCTCTCCCGGATTCCAGTCTGTCTCACCAGTCCATATGCAATACGGACTGGTGCAATACGGACCATATTCCATATGGACTGGTGAGACAGACTGGAATTCGGGAGAGAGTGGCAAGACCAGGAGCCCAGCGGGTATAGCTTTACAGGACTGCTCATACAAACTTTTTTTGGAACTGCTTGCATACCAGTTCCTTCTTATCTGGTAATCTTCAGTATCTTTCTCACCCAGAATTTTGCTCATGCACTTTTAAAAGTGCTGTGTATATTGTGTATTGTGGATATTTTCTATTATGTCATGTTTTATCTGAAGTTTATTAAATGAAGTAATGGTATAAAATGTACTTCACTAATGTATGTATCTATTTTACACTTTTATGTGAATGCCACTGGAGAGATCCTGGTGAAATCAAGACTCTGAGCGCCTGATAAGTCGTATTCCTATTTCTCTTTTTTTTTGGTGTTGGTGAAGGTTTGGAGGGACCTTATTTTTGGAATTTCAGGCTATTGGCTGCTGGATGCGCAATAGATCAATCTATTAATCTAAAAAAAAACTCTGGGTGAGATTTAATAGGGTGATAGATTCAGAAAGTGAGAGATTTGGGGAGAAATCTCCAGTTTTTTAAAGCGGCAATCATTTACACTGCAAAACCAGTTTGATTTTGCTGTGTAAATGATTGCCGCTTTAAAAAAACTGGAGATTTCTTCCCAAACCTCTCACTTTCTGAATCTCTCATCCTATTAAATCTCACCCTCTGTATCAATAGCTGACTTCCATTCTGTCCAGTCGCTGCTTGATTTTGCTTCTTGGATATTTTGAGGATCAGAGTAAGCTGTGTTTGCATATCCTTAATGTACTTCTTGGGTGGAATACCTTTGTTACTCCTCATGGAACTCCTATTTTCTGATTGGGTATCCACATGAACACTTTCAGACATGCTTTCTGCTACCTGTACATATAATAATACATGTAGCTGCTTTGGTTCTTGTTTTAGTGTCCTAGTTAATAGTACTGTCTCGTGGAACACCATGGGGGAAATTTAATTGGATGAGAGATTTAGAAAGTGAGAGATTTGGTAAGAAATCTCCAGTTTTTTAAAGCAGCAATCATTTACACTGCAATAACAATTTGATGTTGCAGTGTAACTGATTGCCATTTAAAAAAAAAAAAAGAGATTTCTTACCAAGTCTCTCATTTTCTGAATCTCTCATCCTATTAAATTTCACCCAATACAGTATCTCTGGATTTTAGAAGACGTTTACTAATAATGTCCAAAAGCCTGTGTGCTTTCTTCACAGTATCCAAGCATAACACATTCAGCTGCTTTTGGATCTAATTTTCTTATTTTCTCTTTAGGTATATTCGCAAAACCTTTACAAGCCAAAGACACAAAGATGACTGATACTTGGCTTTTTACTGGACCACGCCTCTAGTAGTATTTTACCTTTCACTGCTACTGTAGGTGTACAATTTTTGAGGTATACAGCAGTAAATACTGCTTTTGCCAAAAATCTCTTCTCCCGGCCTGCATCACTTACCATAGTTCATGTTCTCCGCCATTGTTAGATCTCAAGACTCAACTTCAGACCAAACCACCTCACTAGCTACTTTTCTGAGAATTCCATCCTCCATCCTCTTCACTCTGGCTTTCGTCCACTTCACTTCACTAAAACTGCTATGGTCAAAGTCACCTGCTCTCCGCCAAGGCCAGTGGTCACTTCATACTATTTATTCTACTGGATCTTGCTGCTTCATTCATTAATGTGGATCATCCTCTACTCCTCCACACCCCCCAGATAATTGGCCTCTCAGGCACTGTTCTGGCTTTGTTCACCTCTTACCTCACCAACTGCTCTTCTTCAGTGTCTGCCTTTGGCTCTACCTTCCCCTCTGCCACCTTCCCTGGCAGGTCCCCCAGGGGTCTCTCCAAGGTCCCCTTCTCTTCTCTTTGTACACCTCTTCCCTGTGTGCGCTCATAAACTCATTTGGCCTTCAATACCACCTCTTTGCCAATGACACGCAACTATACTTCTTCTCTCCTCACCTCTCCCCCTCTGTCCTCTCCCAAATATCCAGCTGCCCCTCTGCCATCTCCCCCTGAATGTCTAAGCACTCTCTTAAGCTCAACATGGACAAAACTAAACTCATAATCCACTCCAAGGAGAGTCTCCACCACGCCCTAATCACTGTGGACAACACCATCATCTCCCCCATTTCCCAACTTTGCTGCCTGGGTGTCACTCTTGACTCCCCATGTCCAATCCCTGGCTCAATTCTGTCAGTTCCAGCGACGCAACATTTCTTGCATCAGGCAGTTTCTCTCCCATTCTGCAACTTAATTTATTATTCAATCAGTGCTCATTTCATGGCTCGACTACTGCAACAGTCTCCAACCTTCCAACCTGCCATGATATAACTCACCCAAAAAACTTAGCTCTAATTTTGTCCAACATTTTAGAGTGGTTTTGTGTTTAACTTTCCAACTCAGCTCCCATTACCTTGGCCTAGATGTATGTTTAACGTGGGCAAAACATATGGATCTTAGGCCACCCTTAATCAGAGCCAAAAACATCCAGCTTTTAAAGAACTTGGCCACTATTACATTAGAATTTTTTCAAAATATCTGATTTTTACAGGGAAAATTGGAAATGTGACAAATTTGGACCAAACTCATGTACAGTACCATTATTTCATACCCTCCATATGTGTAGATCGTTTTTAGGTATTACTATGATTTTCAATATTGCTGTAGCAAAATCACAAAAAATAAGTATTTTTCAACAAATATTATTTGTTGAAAAATACAGCACCCCCTTTTTTTACAATTAACCATTAACGTTTTCCAAAGTATCCCCTCATAGTACTGTGTGAGGAGATCCAGTAGTTCTGAGAACTGAGCATAAAATACTGTAGATCAGTACAGTGTGGTTTTAAAAGTTTACCCAAATGTAACAGTTAAATTGTCAATTGTAAGTCTAACTTGTTTCCATCCCAGCTACAATTTATAAAAGGTACATCCGTTTGTTTTATTATGAAGGATGAAAGACACCAAGAAATCTTTGAGAGTTTTGAAGCTGTTATGTAATTCATGTTTTTTTGCATCCAGTTTGCTTGTGTTTTTATGACTCCTTGGCTGGTAAGCCAGCCATCAAACCAATGAGCCAGAGGCATTTAATTTAGCATGAGTCATCGACTACTCACAAGAAAATAGATAGCTCAATTTACTTGAAAATGTAATGAGGTTGATGTTCCATAGGACAGGGATTTTTTTTTTCTCTTACCAAAGGAAATGTGCAAATGCAAAGTAATAGAGTAGAAACCACAGCATAATGACTGGGTCCGTGCAGGTAATTAACAGTGAGAGGGTAACTGGTGCAGTGCTTTTAAATATGTTTAAAACATGAGGACCTAATGTGTGGAACTTAAATGTATTGCTGTTTTATGAGGGAGCTTTTATGTGGTATGCAATTGGTGTTAAGCAGCCCATACACGCTGCTATAGTGGTGACCCGATGTGTGCTTTGAGGTGCACGCTCCCGCGGCACATCATCGCACAGTAGAAAAAGTATGTGCTTGCACATACTTTTTGTACTTAGGTTTCATCACATTGCATCGCATTGCATGCACAACGGATGCACATGCAATGCAATGCAATGTGATCCGTGCTAGTACAGCACGGAAAGCACGCCCACAAAGCAGCATGTATGGGCAGCTTAAAGCCCTGTTTGGTTGTATTGCTTAATTAGCACAGCATTGTAGTAGAATGGTGTCAATTCATTTACTTCTACTATTACTACTATTAAGATTATTATTATTATTATTATTATTATTATGATGATGATTATTATTAGTTGTTATTATTCATAAGAACAACAACAATAATTATAATAAGTATCAAAATCATGTTTTTAATAACTGTACTAGTCATAGGCTACAATCATTTCATGAAAAAAGTTCTACATGCATCAATAATATTCTATCCATATTTTGCATTAGGAAACTTTGATTTTATTTCCACCGAAAGGGACATAAACTAGTACTAGTGAATGCTTTAAAAGCTAGTATGCTATATTGTTATTGCTCCCGTGTATAGCTGTGTACACACAGGGGCGATAGGGGCTGAAATCGCTGGAAATATGGTCGGTGGCGACCATATTGCCAGTGATGGGAGTGTGCCCCAGCGATAAATCGCCGGGTGCGCGCTCCCGTTTTCAGCCCTGTTATAATCGCTGGTCGCAGGAGCTTGCTCCAGCGACCAGCTGATTACCTCTGCGGCACCATCTCTGGTCGCTGATGAAAAGGAGAAACTGAGCAATATATTGCTCAGCCATATATTGCTAGCAATATATGGCTGAGCAATATATCTCCCTCGTGTGTACGGGGCTTATGTGCTTGTATGAGAAAGATATGTAGTTTCACTCGCTGCCAACAGATGTCAGTGTTTCCGAAACATACAAATGGACACTAGATATATATAAAGATGATATATATATACGGATTCAGTATTGAATCCCGGCGGTCAGGATCCCGGCGTTCAGAATCCCGAAGCCGGAATCCCGACAGCTGAAATGCCGACAAGGGGGGGACGTGGATCGCCCCCCCCTTGCGGGCTCGCTGCGCTCGCCACGCAGCGGGTCCGGTGCCTCGCTACGCTCGGCACACTAATTTATTCTCCCTCCAGGGGTGTCGTGGACACCCCAGGAGGGAGAATGTGTCAGCATTTCGGCGGTCGGGATTCCGGCGTCGGGATTCTGAACGCCGGGATCCCGACCGCCGGGATTTTAACTGCATCCCATATATACATATATATATTTAATTGCTCAAGTCAGCTTCAATTTATTGTATATCCATATACAGTTTTGGTCGATGTTTCGACCCTCTAGGGGCCTTTGTCAAGACAGTAACAGAACATGCTTCACAGGTACAGCAGGAAAAGGATGTGATACTGACACATGCTAACTTCAATCAATATATACCACACTAATTAGCTACATCAATCACACATGAGTGGCCACCATTCACATTGGTGGACAGCGTGGAACGCATACATATTCATAGAAAAACAGTGTGTACCTATGCATAGCTCTACCAGCTGGTGGGACATCATGTATATATTGTATAGGGGCTCATTGTCACAGAAAAAAAGTAAAAGCACTTACTGAAATTAACTTGTGGCGTGTAAAAACGCCAGTTCCGCACCCGGAAGTCCGGCGTATGGAACGCACAGTCACCCAGAAGTGCGTCATGCGTTCCAGACGCTTTGGCCGGCTGGAACGCAAATTGCTGTCATTTACACAGCTCACTGTGTCCACTATATACACCAGCGTTTTACATATTATATAGTTTCACTCACCTATCAATGTAGGCATATTTATAGCAATGTTATCTCATTGCATTGTGGCACAGTGTAGAATTTACAAAGTAAGAGACACGCTCTTTTTAGACCCCTTAAAGCGAAAGTAGCACCCATTTTGGTCATACAGACGTGCCAACAGCTAGAGGATTCCTGCATAAGCAATCAGTGTGGTTCAAATTTTATCATAAAAAACACATAAACACGATAAGAAATGAAACTTATAAAACAACAAAGGAAACTTATAAACATAATATACTATATCAAGAAATATGATATACCTATATCAAAGAAAAAACAAGGAAAAGCGACCAGTGGCTACAGATAGTGGCACAAACCTGGTATATTGGTAAAAAACAATTATCCAGAGTGCGCCCAAAAAAAATTTCAAAAATTATTATTTCAAGAGTGCTCATTTACTGCAAAAAGATGCTCAAGTGGTTATATTCGTTGAGTCCCTTCGGATCTATTGTATTCAATCGAGCAATCCATCTTGATTCCAGTATTTTTAGTTGTAGTTCACGATTGCCACCCCTTGGATTCTTGGGGACATGATCTATCAACATACATCTAAGGGCAGAGATCTGGTGGCCTCGTTGTAAAAAATGCCTGCCAATAGGTTTATCAGAGCACCCTGCAGTGTAGGCAGCCCTGATCGAGGTCCTGTGATTGGCCATTCGTTCCTTAAAGCATCTGGTTGTGAGACCAGTGTAGTATAGTCCGCACAGGCAGATTAAGATATATATGACGTGGTCCATTGTACACAGTAGTTTCTTAGTGATCTTTATTTTTTGACCACTGTGTGGGTGCGGGAAGGTAGGACCCGTCATCATCGAACTGCATGTCGTGCAGGAGGTACATTTAAAGCAGCCCAACTTGCCATCAGTAAGCCATGTATTTGTCTTAGTCGTCGGATGCATCATAGGTCGCATAAGCATCTGTCGGATGTTCGGACCACGTCTGTAGGCATTCATCGGTGGTATTGCCACATCGAGTGCCAGGGCAGGGTCTGAGCCCACTATCAGCCAATAGTTTTTATAGATAGATTTGGCTCTCCCAGACGTGTGATCGAATGTGCTTACATGTACCATCCTTTTTGTTTCCATCTTCGCTGACTTGGCTTTAGTGAGTGCCTTATGTTTTTTCTTTGCTTTGCTGAGGCAGCGATCCACGGAGGTTGTTGAGTATCCTCTCTCGAAGAAGCACCTGCGCATTTCCTCTAGCTAAATATCTGCATTTTCCAACGAGGTGTTATTTTTTAAGTACCCTTTGGAACTGCAATATAGGGAGACTCTCTTTGAGTGGTGTCGGGTGCTGGCTGGTGGAGTGCAAAAATTTATTTCTGTCCGTTTCTTTTTTAAACAGGGTTGATCCCAGTTTACAGCCCTCCTTGTATAGTCTCACGTCCAGAAATTCAATTGTATCTGCCTTAATATTAGATGTAAATTTCACAGGTTCATCAAGATTATTCAAGTGTATAATCATGCTATTGAACTCATGCTCAGTGCCAGACCATAAAATAAGCACGTCATCGATGTACCTGAAATATCGTAACAATCGATGGCCAAAAGTTGGGTAAATTTGGGTGGTCTCGAACATCGCCATATACAGATTGGCGTAAGAGGGCGCGATATTAGAACCCATATCGGTCCCATTCCTTTGTTCGTAGAACTCCGCCCTATACATAAAATAATTATTTTTAAGAATTAGTTGTACCATACTTAGTAGAAATTCTATGGGTGGTTGTGTGTGGCCAGCCTGTACAAGGCTTGTCCGTAGGGCCTCTATTCCCTGCTGGTGTGGGATTATTGTGTACAAGGATTGAACGCCCATTGTACATAACCACACATCAGCAGGTAACTCATCAATATCCCTAATTTTATCAAGGAAATCACACGTGTCTCTCAGGTAACTGGTCACTTGTTTCACCAATTGCTGTAAAAACTGATCCACATATATCGCAAGCGGTTGGAGGAGCGACCCCATGGCGGATATAATAGGTCGCCCAGGTGGATCCTCCAACCGCTTGTGGATCTTAGGTAGCATGTATATAATAGGGACCAGCGGGTAGTCAACGGACAGAAAAGCAAATGTCTTTTTGTCTATCCAGGTGGCATTCAGTCCCAGTGTCAGAAGCTCATCTACAAGTTTTTTGGTCACAATAGTCATATTAAATCTTAGATGGGTATATGTATCAGCATCATCTAGTTGTCTCATCACCTCTGTATTGTATTGTGTCCAATCTTGTAGGACAATCGCCCCGCCTTTATCAGCGGGGCGAATAACCAGGCTGTTGTTGTTTCTAAGGGATCTTAGAGCCTGTTTCTCAGCAAATGACAAATTACAATAACGGGGTTTAGTGATGGCAGGTGTTTTAAATTTCATCTTGTACCATTCTCGCAAAAGTAGCGATACTGACATTTCTTGAGGTTGGATCGTATGTGCTAGGCCTAACACATCGATTAGTCACTATGTTGTCACCAGTGCCTCCAAACTGTTCTCTTAATCTAAGTTTACGGCAGAACTTGTAGTGGTCAACTGACCACTGGAACTGATCATGGGTAGTAGTCGGTATAAATGACATACCAAGTGACAGCACTTTTTGCTCGCTATCACTAAGTATGTGTGATGATAAATTGAAAATCATGTTGGTTTCTTTGCACGCTGGTATCTTACTCTTCCACCCGCCCCTCCTTTGGTGGTTCCTGGATCGTCTCCTTTGTGGTAGGGCGGATTGGTGGGTGGTCTCCGATCTAAAAAAGGTTGCCTTCTAGTACTATCTGAGGTATCACCCTCAGAGGATGTAGCTCTGTCACTATATGGTGCTCTCTGGCATCTAGGGCGGGGGGGGGTCAGGTTATCTGCCGAGTCCCCTGTCAGCCAGCGGTAAACCTGATGATTTTTATAATCGTTGTTCACTGTATCAAGTTTTTTCCTTTTAAATTGGACCAAGTCCTGATGATAGGTTTCAATTTGTACTTTAAGTTTATTAAGCCACGCCTCACTTTTATCGGCTGTTAATTTTTTTATGTGAGTGGTCTTAAAGGTATCTAGTTCTAAGCACACCTTTTTTAGATCATTGCCCACCTCTTCAATAACCAACAATATAAGGTCCGCGGAGCATTTATTTAATACTCCGCACCACCTTGAACAAAAATTTGGGTTGTTACGTCCCAGAGTGGGTATGTTGTGTACTCTGAAACCCCTAGGGATCCTTCTATTTCTGTGGTATTCATTGAGGAACTGTCCGTGAAGTAACAGATCAGTCTCTCGTTTGCGCAAGCGCAGCAGTTTATGAAAAAGATCACTAGGGGTTTCAGCAGGCAAATCCTGAAATTCTATCTGTTCAAAGTAGATTTTATCTGCATCGTTGTCTGTGAGAGAGATAAACGTGTTCTGTGCAGAAGCTAATAATGCATCATCCACAATATTAACCCCAGATTGGGTCATGATATCGTATATAGGGACAATAATATATGATATGGTCTGGCACTAATCAAAAGATGCAGAATAAATGACACAATATCGATACAATATCAATAAAGAAAACCACTAGTAGCCACTGGTTAAAATTAATTTGAAAAATACAAATTTTAAAATCTAAATCATGTACACAGAGTCCATGCATCAGTATACATAGCCTGCTATAGCCTCTGTAAGAAAAAAAGGGTTTTTTATTTGCTAATGGTCTTGTATCCGATGGGTGCAGGGCAGATGAACTCAGCATTTGATATAGTATATTATGTTTATAAGTTTCTTTTGTTGTTTTATAAGTTTCCTTTCTTATCGTGTTTATGTGTTTTTTATGATAAAATTTGAACCACACTGATTGCTTATGCAGGAATCCTCTAGCTGTTGGCACGTCTGTATGATCAAAATGGGTGCTACTATCGCTTTAAGGGGTCTAAAAAGAGCGTGTGTCTCTTACTTTGTAAATTCTACACTGTGCCACAATGCAATGAGATAACATTGCTATAAATATGCCTACATTGATAGGTGATTGAAACTATATAATATGTAAAACGTTGGTGTATATAGTGGACACAGTGAGCTGTGTAAATAAGAGCGATTTGCGTTCCAGCTGGCCAAAGCGCCTGGAACGCATGACGCACTTCCGGGTGACTGTGCGTTCCATACGCCGGACTTCCGGGTACGGAACTGGCGTTTTTACACGCCACAAGTTAATTTCAGTAAGTGCTTTTAGGTTTTTTCTGTGACAATGAGCCCCTATACAATATATACATGATGTCCCACCAGCTGGTAGAGCTATGCATAGGTACACACTGTTTTTCTATGAATATGTATGCGTTCCACGCTATCCACCAATGTGAATGGTGGCCACTCATGTGTGATTTATGTAGCTAATTAGTGTGGTATATATTGATTACAGTTAGCATGTGTCAGTATCACATCCTTTTCCTGCTGTACCTGTGAAGCATGTTCTGTTACTGTCTTGACAAAGGCCCCTAGAGGGTCGAAACGTCGTTAAAAACTGTATATGGATATACAATAAATTGAAGCTGACTTGAGCAATACTTGGTGAGTGCCCTTGCTTTCTTGTTAAAGCAATTTAATATATAATTGGTTATCTGGAAGGATTTCTTTAGTGGTGCACCCCAGCTTATCAAGACTCCTGGATGTGAGTGCGGGACTCTCTGTCTATACACACATATATATATATATATATATATATATATATATATATAATCTGTTTATCTGTCTATGTATTAAATCTACCTCATACTGTAGCTGTCTATTAGTCTATTTATAGTTTTTGCAAATACAATATTAAATGTTATAGAAACTGGGGCATTCATATATCATATCTGATCAAATTTATCTATGAATAATGACAGATTTTTTTCTTGAACAGGAACAAGGGGCCAATTTTATTACCATTATTTTGGTATCACCTGCTTTCGGAGCAGTCTTTGTTAAAAATGCTCCTAAACCTTTAATTTGCATTTAATAGGTAACCAGTAATGGAAAATGCAATCTGGCCAAATTTACTAAAAACAATTTAAAGATCAGGAACCACTTCCTAGTGCTGAAGCTGCTGGCACTAGTCACGAAATTAACAACGCAATTCCAGAAATGTCGTCTGTTAAGGCAAATGCTCAATGTAATAGAGGACATGTCAAATCCAAAAATCTTAAAGTAATAACTTAATCCTTTGGCCTGGAATTATTTATATCCTAATCCAGACAACAAGAGCGTAAGCAGTCCAACGATACCTAAATAGCTTTTTCCTGTTGTATCCAAGTGTCTGCAATTCCGAACACCATCTCCCTCATTGTAAATTTTTCACCTCGATCAGGTTCAGAGGTAGTCCTGCAGGCCATGTCACTGGCATGATTGAGTCCTCTCGGGGATTCATCTGGAGGATCCTTGAGTTGTCAACCGTCATCCCAGAGAAGACGTCAGAAGATCTTTCTACTACTTCAATTAAGCAATTGACTGTCCAACAGTCCTTTGCGAGAAAGATGAAGTATGACACACTAACCCTGTTTCAAAGCAGATTACTGAGACTATAACAACTATGCTGGTGTTAGATGTTAGATAGTTGATTGACATACTGTGTCCCCAGTACTAAATCCCATTTAAATTCCATATCACTAGACAAGCGATTCCCACACAGTTAAATTCCTAAAATCGGCTTCTATGGAGAGGCACAGAGCTCACCCCGAAACCGCTCTTGATTGGCTAAGGGAGGACCCGGGGATTGACGTCACCGGAGGTTACATCATTCTCGGGGAGAAGCTGCAAGTATCAACTTTTTTTCAATAGTGGACGCTACATGGACCGAAGAGGACACAATCGAAATCAGAGGGGACGCTGAGTATAATATATTTTCACAGGTACCCCTATGGATTATATTGGAGATGAGAGCAGGCATACAGGGGACTCTAAAGGTAAGGGCATATATGTTTATGTAGTATGTATTAAAGTTATAAGTAACTAGTGTGTTTGTGTTTTCAGTATTGATTGTGTTGTGGAACTACAAGAACCAGCAGGCACATTAATGCCTTGCATGCTGGGACTTGTGGTTCTCCAAGTTCCTGCATGTGGAGGAGGCTTGCTGGTTCTTGTAGTTTCACAACATATCCCAATACTTAAAAAATATATATTTTTTTATTGAGTATAAAAATGGTACAAGAAATTAACATAATCAATTAGCATATAGCAGGTACATACGTGACAGGGTATCCAATGCGTGTAAAACCCAGTACAAGGAAATGGCATTTTTCAATATAGTATTATACATAACACAATATACTGTAGGAACATAAAAAGAAGTGGTTGTAAGTAACAATGCAAGTGGTCACCATATACAAATGCTGTGGCGAAGTATCAGAAGGGGGTGTCCTAGTTCTAGGGTGGCCATATTGTACCATGTAAACAGTTTAACAAATTGTCTAATAGTCTTTTTCAAGATCTGTCCAATATTTTTTTTTATTATTTTTATACTGTTACCTGTCATCAGCCCGCCACCTACAGCCCAGGGGTGGTGGGGACAGCCCAGGGCTTCAGCCCAGGCTTGGGTTCCCCTGAAGGGGGTCCCCTTTATTTGGTGGGTGTGCACTCCCCCAAGGACCCGATGTGGGTTGACCGGCCAGGGTGATCATGTTTTGTCCAGGTGATCTTATGCAAAAAGTGTCCCCTATGGCATGACACCACCTGGTTGAGTCCGGTGCTGGAGCTGAAATATGAGGGACCCCTTCTCCTTTGTCTTCTATATTTTGGGAACCAGGACTGGGCACAGAGTCTGGTACTGGTTATAGAAATTCAGGGGACCAATATGTAATTTCTGCCCCTATATTTCTGCATTCAGGACTGGCTCAATGGGTCTGGGGCTGGTTATAGCCGGACGGGATAACCCACGCCATTCTATATAATTATTTCTTTATTTTTTTTTATTTTTTTACACTAGGAAGCCTGCACCGATCTGACTGATCAGTGTGAGTCTGGCAGCTTGTATGTATTTGGCTGCCCTAAATTTGGCAGTCAAATATGAATGGGGAAATACGAATCAGGAGAATATGGCAGCTTAATAAATCTGCTGAATTCGCCATTCATATTTTTGGACAATTACAACTGATCCCGGTCATACCCATTCGTATATGGGATCGTCTTAATCAGCATTCTTAGCAAATTTCCCCAAAAAGTGTCTGGTGCACATCTCTAGAAAAAACTGAAATTAACTTTATGATATTAATGCCAACTTTAGTTTGTGAATTCACTGGGCTCACTGTGAAACCTGGCTTCTGTACAACTTTCTTGTACAGGGCCAGTGTGAGCAGTTGTGTGTCATTAGATGACAGCTCCCAGCTTCTCCTGTCACCCCAGGTGGAGTAAAATGATGCTGCAAAGTGACAGCACCATACCCTCCAACATGACCCTTTACATTAGGTACAAAATGCTCTATTCCTGGACTTCCCTGCCAGTGGCAGTTACAGAGGTTGGACTCCAGCACAGTCAAAAATTCAAAGAGGGGGGGGGGTCACATCAACTGTCAGTGAATCCAGGACAGTGATTTTTAGGGTGGCAGTTGGTGTGGCTCCCCTTTTTGAATATTGGACTGTGATGCAGCCCCACCTCTGTACTTGCTACTGGCAAGGAAGTCCAGAAACAGAGCATTTTGTACCTAATGGAATGGGTCATGCTGGAGGGTATGCAGCCCACTTTACAGCACTTTACAGCACAGGTAGTCATAAAAGCAGAAAGCACCTGTAGACCGCCAGCCCTCCATGAACTCCAATCAGTGATCCCCGAGTGGTGAGTATGGAATATGAGCAGCGGTGGGTTGGGTTTGCAGCACATGGGGGAGGATCATTGAAATGGGTAGGGGGTGCTGGTGGCAGTGATTGTGATTTTGGTGGCAGTGGTATATGCGCATCACATGATCCAGGTAATTTTTGCTAAAAATACCCCGATAATGCTGTAGAGTGACATTACAATGGCTAACCGCAAACCAAATTGCAATTTTTGATAAATGGGCCCCTAAATTGTGCTTTAATACATCATATGCTTATGTAGATTAGAAATGATTTCTTGCAATTAATGTGCATCATAATTAAATCCAAGATTAGTTTCAGCTGCAACCATCACCACACTGCTCCCACTACGAGACAAAAAAACAGATAAAAATAAAGAGAAAATAAACAAAAACAGTGCAGAAATGCTGACAGTATATCAAAATGTTTGACTTTGAGGTTTGGGTGGTGTCAGTAAACAGGAAATACATTAGAGATACACATGAGTATATAAGCTCATAAAATCTCCCAGGGATTTTGTGTGTTTGTATCTCTTAATTACAAGAACACACCCTGATAAACATTTCACTGGAGACTATTAAGCACTAATATACTCTTATACATTTATTTCAAATTTCTGTGGTAAAGTGTTTGGCTATAAGGTGTCTGGATGTGGCTCTTCTGATTTTTGCTATTGACATTGTAGCTTCTAAATGTTATTTCATATTTAATACATACCATTTCTCACTAAGGCCCTTATTCTGATCGGTGCGGATATTCCCGCATGCGGACGGACCGCCGATGTTGATCGTCTGCGCATGTGCAGAGGTCACTCTGCGCATGTGCAGGCGATTTCGCCGCACGGATTCTTTATACGCCGCACAGGGGGCGTAGAGGGGCGTGAGGGGCTACTTATCCTCATTACCCTATGCATACGCCCCCCGTTTCATGGGCGTTCCCATGCAAACGCGGGGCGTATGCATGGTAATGAGGCCGTGACGCGTGGGTACGGGGCGGGCATCTGACATCGCCGGATGTCAGCTGCCCGCCCCCATACATGTTTTCACACGGACAAGTGTCCGTGTGGTCTTGTGTTGCGGGACCTGGTGGAGCGTGCGGGCCTGCATTCGATGTTCGGCGACCATCGAATGCAGGGGCAGCTCCCAAGACGGAGGAGGCGTATCCCCGTCCAATTTCATGCGGATCGCCACATATCCGCGTACGGACGGCAGGTGGCGATCCGTATGGAAGGCGGGGATTCGCCTGCACGGTTGCGGCCGCATATTCTGATCGGGCCGCACCGATCAGAATAAGGGCCTAAAAGAGGAAAATTAAACTGATATACATTATGTGTATTTTTTCATGTGTCCAAAGTCCCAACTGACCCTATTTTTGTGGCGGGGGGGGGGGGAGCATTAGTACAACTTGTCTGAAGCACAAGTCGCAAATGATTTCTCTTGAACTCCCCTGCTAGCTCGCCGGGAGACCTTACATACGATTTAGCATTTGATGTGCCATTTCTTTTCTTTTTTTTTTTTTTTTTTATATTCTTTTTTATTAAAGTTTTATGGAATGATGTGCCATTTCTAAATGTGATTAAGTATGAAAGGACTCCCAAGGGGCTGCCAGGGGAGTTCAAGGGAAATTGGATGTGATATATCGCAGCTGCTAAAAAGCACCTGCAATGTCCTGACAGCTGTAATTCCAATTTTGTTGTGTGCAGCATTTTCAGTCTCCAATGGATCAAGTGTCAAATACATGCAATTTAAACAATTTTCACCCAATTTCTCGGCCTAATCTGTCAGAATCAGGGGGAATTGGCCTAAAGTTAAGAAGAAAAAATGTTGAGAGGTATTTCATAGTATGTTGCAGAAAAATTGAATGGATCATCAGCTCTTATAAAGAAGTTATCTTGCTTGAATACAGTTGTCAATCTCAAGCTATTCACTCCAAAAATAATCAATAACATGTTAAGTATCTACTATGCTACTATAGGTAGTAATATTGGGAAATGAGAAATGTTAGCCTTAGTAATAACACAAGCGTATGCTGTTATGCTATATGTCCTGCTCCCAGATCAAACAGCAGCAACCATTGTATGATGAGGAGCAGCACAGTGTCGTAGCTATAATGCCGCAGCCCCCGCAGTGGAAGAGTCAGTGCCATGGGGTCTGCGGGGGGGGCGCCTAAATCAGAAGCAGCATTATTTGCAGCCAAAAAAGCTGATATTATTAGTCATTGTGCTGGGTAGCGGATGTGTGCAGCGCGCACAGGTGTGTCTGTGCCTGGCTCTCCTCCTCTCTCCCAGGGATCCCGTGCAGCTGCAGCAGCCCGGAGCTCTCCCCGGCAGGACTGATATGGGCGCCGCAGGATGCTCGTTGATGGTGGACTAGAGACCCGGGGATCAGCCCGGCAGCCAGACACAACATGTGTATAATTAATTACATTTTATCTGGATGTTTGTATGCTGAATAAAATACCTTTTTTTTTTACCTGTGGACCTTCTGGAATTCCTGACTAACTTGTGGCTGGAAAGATCCATGGTGGACGACTAAAGATACCTATACGAGCATATAGGGCATAGTTACAAGGTAAGCCCTATTCACTTGGTGATGTGGGACCAACTGTGGATCCTAAAGATACTTTTATATACAAATAGGGCAAGGGAGACGGGTCAGTAACACAGATTGGGTACTGTGTATGAACACTATCTGACCTAGCATCTTTTTCTAAAGCTTTTCCCTGTCTTGTTTCCATGTCATCATTTGGTTGATCACTGGCTGAATAAGAAGAAGATTGAGGAACCCATTTATCATTTGGACAGCGCAATAGTCTTTTCACCGTTCTGTATATATATTGTCTTTCGGTTTGGTAACCTCTGGTGAAGATTGTGCAGGGGTGCAAATTTGTCTAATTTTTTCATTCCTATATTGTACCAGCTGATCTGTGGGAGGGTATGATTGGAAATGTATTGGTAAATTTAATAAGATGGGATGTTGCCCCCAGCAACCAATCAGATACTTCTTATTTATTTAGCACCTTCTAGATGATAATAGAATCTGAAGAGCCACAGGTTAGCCAGGCCTGGGATACAGTATGTAAGTTTTTATATAAAGCTATACAGCATGCTTTTTCATTCATACAAAGGGTTTCTTAGACATAGGGGGAAATTTACTAAGAATGCAAATACGTAAATTCGTATTTGCATTCTTCTTACGACTGCATACGACTGTTTCAGTCATATGCAAAGTCATGTTCCGGAGGGTCATATACGACTGCTTTGTAACCCTCCAATGGTGTAACTATTCGTATTAGCGGCACATATATACGGCCGCTAATACGAATATTTCAGCCAGCCTGCACGGATCAGTCAGATCCGTGCAGGCTGCAATGTGTAAAAAAAAAAAAAAAAGAAAAAAAAATGGAAAAAAAAACAGCGTGGGGTCCCCCCACGGCTGTAACCAGCACCAGGCTCAAGGAGCCGGGGCCGGTAATAAAAAATCAGTAAACCCCGCAAATAGGGGTTCCCCGATTTTTTACAACCAGCCCCAGGCTCCATGGCCGGGGCTGGTTCCCAAAATACAGGGGACAAAATGACTAGGGGTCCCCCGTATTTTAAGAACTAGCCCCAGGCCAAACCAGCCAGCAGGGTAATGTCACAGCCGGGGGACACTTATGATATAAGGTCCCGCAGCCAAAACATCACCCTACTGACCAGTCAGCCTGGCCAGAGGCCCTGGGGGAGTGGGGACCCCCCCAATGAAGGGGTCCCCCCCCTCCAGGACTTACCTGACCAGGCTGAAGCCTGGTGCTGTCCCCGGTGACCCTGAAGCGGTGGTCACCGGGCTGATGGCAGTGTAAAAAAAAAGAATAAACTATTGTCTAATACTGGGGAACTATGCGTCCCAGCAAGCCACCCCCGCAAACTGGGACTTGGAGAACCACAAGTCCCAGCCTGCGGGGCATTAAAGGGCCCACTGGCACTTGTAGTTCCACAATATTAAAAATAGTAAAATAAACACACACTGACACACACTTAAAATAAAACTTTAATACATCCAAAGCCCATACATACTGATACTTACCTATCTTGAGCCCGTAGGTAGCCCTGGTCCTGATGTCCAGTCTCTTGGTCCTGTGTCAGCGTTCTGCTCCATGTCGACCGTCGCTGTCCATGTCGACGTCGCTGTCGGTGTCCGGGTCCGACGAAATCCATGGAGGAACCTATGGAAGGAAACCATACTCACCTGCCGCCTTGCGGCCTAGAGGCTCCTGATTGGCAGCTAGGCCGCAAGGCGGCCAATAGCGGCATTCCGGGGCGGAGCCGCACATGTACACAGAGTACCGTGCGGCTCAGCTGATCGGTCTGGTTCGGCTTGTCGGTTTGTGATTTTGCAAAGACCCCCTGGACTACGTCGCCCTGGGACAGGTGAGTATGGTTTCCTTCCATAGGTTCCTCCATGGATTTCGTCGGACCTGGACACCGACAGCGACGTCGACATGGACAGCGACGGTTGACATGGAGCAGAACGCCGACACAGGACCAAGAGACCGGACATCAGGACCAGGGCTACCTACGGGCTCAAGATAGGTAAGTATCAGTATGTATAGGCTTTGGATGTATTAAAGTTTTATTTTAAGTGTGTGTCAGTGTGTTTTATTTTACTCTTTTTAATACTGTGGAACTACAAGTGCCAGTGGGCCCTTTAATGCCCCGCAGGCTGGGACTTGTGGTTCTCCAAGTCCCAGCTTGCGGGGGTGGCTTGCTGGGACTCATAGTTCCCCAGAATTAGACAAGAGTTTATTCTTTTTTTTTACACTGCCATCAGCCTGGTGACCACCGCTCCAGAGTCACCGGGGACAGCACCAGGCTTCAGCCTGGTCAGGTAAGTCCTGGAGGGGGGGACCCCTTCATTGGGGGGGTCCCCACTCCCCCAGGGCCCCTGGCAAGGCTGACTGGTCAGTAGGGTGATGTTTTTCCCGCGGGACCTTATATCATAAGTGTCCCCCGCTGTGATATTACCCTGCTGGCTGGTTTGGCCTGGGGCTGGTTCTTAAAATTCGGGGGACCCCTAGTCATTTTGTCCCCCGTATTTTGGGAACCAGCCCCGGCCATGGAGCCTGGGGCTGGTTGTAAAAAATCGGGGTACCCCTATTTGCGGAGTTTCCTGATTTTTTATTACCGCCCCGGCTCCTTGAGCCTGGTGCTGGTTACAGCCGTGGGGGGGACCCCACGCTGTTTTTTTTATTTTATTTATTTAATTTTCTATTTTTTAACACTGAAGCCTGCACAGATCTGACTGATCCGTGCAGGCTGAAGCCAAATACGACAGGAAAATAAGGTGTATTTTCCTGTCCTATTTGGCCGGGCATTTCACGCCTAATAGCAGCCGTATTTTCAATACGGCTGCTTAGTAAATCAGGAACCACCATTCTTTTGAATGGTGATTCCTGTCGTATTCTATCGATGGTGTACACATTCGTATTTGTAAATACAAATACGAATGTCCTTTCAATAATACGAATAATTGTATTTTTGGCTTAGTAAATGCCAAAAATACAAATACAAGTTGAGTATCCCGTATCCAAAATGCTCAGGACCAGGAGAATTTTGGATAATGGATTATTCCGTATTTCGGAATATTTTAATATTTCAATTATGTATTTTGAAGTATCTTGCATGTATGCTGTAAAAACACATAAAATACACACAAATATATTTTATTACCACATAAAATACACACAAATATATTTGATTTGTTCAAAAAACAAGGTTTCAAAACATGAAACAAAATTTGTGTACTATCTCAGATATTGAATTTGAATGCCAAGCAATCATTTTCTTGCACATATATAGTGCCAGTTACATATCATGTCACCAGTAGTGCTGTTACAAATGTCCCCAGTGAGTTTTTAGCAAAAAAAAAAAATTTTTTTTCACTTTCTGGAATGTATGGTTTTTGGAATAATTCAACCTGTACATTTCAAAAATTCGTATTTTCCTAGGATAATACGAATTTTTCCTACGAAGCCATATTAGTAAATTTCCCCCATAGAGTGTGACATTTAATTGGATGCAAATTCTTTTTTTGCGATTTTATTTAAAAAAAATGGGCGAATTTGCATGTTTTTCCGAAATCGCCGACTTTTGGTCACACTTCGATTCACATTTACATGTTTTCCCATTATAAAGTATAAAACTCGCAAATTTAATGGAATGCGAATTTTAGAAAATGTTACCAAAAATCGCAAAAAAATAGACCAGGCTCTGACAGGCGAATTTGACAGAAACATGCACAGATCATTAAGATCTGTGCATGGTTCTGTCTAAAAAAATGTGTAAACGTTAAAATTATTTTAAAAAAATGGCATGGGGTCCCCTCCCCCGAGCATAACCAGCCCCGATCCTGGTTCCAAAAATATGGGGGACAAAAATACTGGGGTCTCCCGTATTTTGGCTCCAACAGCCTGCAGTGTTTTTACATAAGGTCCCCTGGCCTCACCATGTGCACCATGGCTGGTTAACCCTGAACGGGGTACCTGGGGGTACCCCCCAATAAAGGGCCCCACCCAGGCTTCACAGGTCCAGAACTGTGGGAGATAGCCAATTGTAATTAGTCCATAAACGGAGGAAAAGTAAAAAAATTCCCTTCACACCGTCAATTCCGGAACGCTGTCCGTTCCAGAACTGATTGTAAACAATGTTTTTGGGCTGGTGCAACAGGCGCTAAATTATAACTTATCTAACCTAACATAATTTCTATAAGCAGAAAACCTCCACCGTCGCAATGGCGGATGGAGGAAGCCCTGCCACTGCTGCGCATGTAGCCGAACAATACGGAACAAATGCATTCCGAAATCCCCGCCCCTTAACCCGGGGGCCGTCAAACAACGCCAAAACACAGCCTTAAACTGGCATAGAGTCAGAGGCAACTCATCCTGATGTGCCAAAAACTGACTGGCAGCCCCGATTCTGTGGCAGACATAGTCCTTGGCAAGTAGGACTGGGCAGATCGCACCGTTAGTGTGAGTTCTCAGAGAGACCCAGCTACCCTTGCCCAGTTGGTCAGTTTTAGACCACCAGATCCTACACATCACTAGCCCCTAAAGGAAGAAGGAAGACCATGTCCTCCCAGAGAAGCCCCGACATGGAGGATCGATAATTAGCTGCCACTAATTCGCTAATGTGAAAAGTGCCAAACAAGGCAAATACAAATGCAAATCTAAATAGGGCCACCTTGAATGCGCTCTCGGCGACGGTGGTCAAACCAGCCACCAACTCGCACAGCATGCTCTTGTCAATGGGTCTGCGGTAATGTGGCGCAACAGGCTGCTCCCTGGCCTAACCCTGAAGAGCCTTTGTGAGTATGAAAGCTTAGCGGGGTCATGCTTGCCCTGCGTGCAGGAACAAAATGAGATAGCGACTAAAACAAGTCGCCATGGCTGACTTAGACCTGCCTGTCTGATAGTTTTCCTACACAAAAACAAGTAAACGGTCATCGACCGACTCACCGCCAACCTCAGGGGAAGCCGGAAATGACAACCAGTCCTGCCCAGCAGCCATATATGCTCTACATGTGGAAAGGGCCAAGGATGGCAATGCCAGCTTCGTCATGCCTGCTCTATAATCTGCCAAGCAGCAATGGGGACATCTGAGCCCCTGGGGTGACGCACCGGTGGCCAATTTGTGAATTGGAATTGCGACAGAGTGTCAACAATGCTGCTATCTACCCTGGGATGTGCCTCGCCCTAAACTGGCTGTTGCATTGCAAGCAATGCAATACCAGGTACCTGAACAGTCTGAGGGCCTGCAGGGAAGAAGACTTCTAGTTGTTGATGGTGTGAACCACCCCTAGGTTGTCGCGCCAGAACCCAATGTTCTGCCCCGTCAACTGTGTGGACCCTAACTCTGCCGTGACTATGATTGGAAACAACTCCCACAGTGGCAGGTTGGCTGTGAAACCACGGTCAACCCATGACTGAGATGATGGGGAGGCGCATCACTCACCCTGACAATATGCCCCAACACCCGTAGAGCCAGCAGCATGCGTAAACAACTGTAGCCTGGAACTACTGGAGGGCCCGTAATGCCATATCAATTCCTAATCAAAATTCTCCAGGAACATGGGCCAAATGACCAGGGCATCACGCATCACCCGGGACAATCTAATTGTGTGATGGGGGTCCCCAACCCCCGCCATAGCCTACTCTAATTTGCGGCCAGCAGCCCGAGGCAGAGTCAATTTCAATATCCAGGTACGAAAGCACCTGTGTAGGGCCTTCCGTTTTGTCTGAGGCAATCGGTACCCTCAAAGCTCCCATGATTCCAATGGCTGCCGAGAGAATGTCTGTGCATGTACTGCGATCTCCTGGCCCCACAAAGAGAAAGTTATCCAAGCAGTGAGCCACACCGTGGCAATCCGTGTCGGCCTGAATGCACCAATGCAGAAAAGTGCTAAACTTCTTAAAGTGGAGCAGGAGACCGAGCACCCCAACGATGGACATCTGTCAATATAAATGCCACCCCTTAGATGGAGTCAGGGTGAAGAGGGTGAAGGCAAAAGCGGACTCAATGTCCAGTGTTGCCCTGAGTGCGCCTCTACTGAAACCACAGACTAGGCTGAGCACCCCATAAAACCACTGATAGTGGATGCTGCAGTAGTCGTCAGGAATCACGTCGTGGGGGGTAGAACAGGTGCTGTATCAGTCCAAATTCACCGGGTGCCCCATTTGGCACTACTCCTAAAGGAGAGAAGCACATCCTGGTAAAGGATCTGAGTGGAAAGGACCTACCGTCCTGTCCACATTAGTCTGTACTTTCTATCCCACCCCTTGGGGAAATCCCTCACTGACCTTTTAGAAACCCCTCTAATGGACTCAGATATGGGGAAATGGAAAGGTGACTAAAACCCCAACACAAACTGGGAGTCGGGCGCTTTGGGGTACCTGACTAATTTGTGGGCTAAGTCGGCCACGACAATGGGAGAAGGTGCTTTACTTATTGCTAGCGCAAGCATCACCATGATCGGCATGCCGCACAGAAGACTTGCAGGACTTGCGGGATGTCCCACCCCGAATAACCATCACTCGTGCCGGAAACGGCACTTTGCGCCCCTTACGCACTTGCCATCGTTAAGGCAAAGCACTTGCCTTTGTTGCCGGCTTATGTGCTGGCCCTCCGACCCTGAAAGGGCTTTCTGGTAGGGGCGTCAGTAAAGGGTCAGCTCTTGCCAATGAAGTCCAGCCGAATCTCCACGCTTACACCCCACAGACATGACCTTGGCCCCCCGCGGGTCAGACAAAACTTTTTGTCCTAATCCTGCCATGCCCTACCCTTGTTCGACATGAACGTCTCGTTTACCAGGGACAGGTAACGCACGACGTTCATGTGCTCTTCCGGCCTGGTGCTCAGATAACAGGAGGCAAATATCAAACACCCCTTAAGCCAATGGTGAAAACTCTTATACGCCTTTTCACCCTTGCCTGCTGACTTCTTAGCAAGTCTTTTTTCATGTCTGTGGTTAATGTAAAAATGTCTACGAATTTGCCCCATCTGAGTTTGTCTGTTATATCCTTGTGTAGACGCCAGGAGGCTGCCACGTTGGAGCAATGCACCATATCTGCAGAGGGCAGTGCCTACACTGGAGCCCCATTCTTCCTAGCATGCTTGGCCCCACCCACTTTATTTGCCACTGCCACGCACAACCAGCTTAGTGAACTTGCGCGGGCACTTGGGGGAACCTGACTCATCGCTGCTAGCAGAAGAATGAGAGTAAGAGAATTTTGAAAAAAAGGAACCAGTATGCTCACCACCAACAAACGGTTTCCCAGGCTCAGGAGCCTCTCGTTCCTGCGGTTGCCGCATCAGGAGCATCCAATGTTGCCCCCGAGCCATAGGGGTGGAGCTGGGACTGGAGTGTTCCTCCCGCTTGCCGCGTACATGGTGAGTGTTTTCTGCGCCCTCACGTGCCCAAACCAGCACCTGCAGAGTTCCCCGGGCTGGACCGCTTCCTGTCCACGAGATGTTTCTTCAGGAACAGCTGATATAGCCACCGGGCCGGAGTGCTGAGAGGTGGACGCTTGTTGTTCCCTTGGTGCCGGAGCTGGGGTGTCAATCCCACTAGCCAAGTCCTATGCTGATGCCGTTCTTACCCCAACCGACTCTGTCGTGGCAAGTAGAACATCCCGCTCATCTTCTTGTGAGGACCTCATTGACATAACCTCAATACTAGATGGACCACTGGACTCCAGAGTCCCCTGCACTTGGGATGTCCCAGCCACAGCACCGGAATCGATGAACACACCTAAGATCCCATCGGAGCGACACCAGTGGTGACGGCCCAGCCGCAGAGGATATATGACCCGCACCAACTGTGACTTTGGAAGAAACACAGGCATGAGACATCACAGCATTAAACAACCTGGGAAACAACATGGTGGGAGGTCACATCGACCAACCCATGGCCCTCAGGGAGGGTAGGCGCATTGGGAAACTAGGGGAATGTGTAGAGAACCTAGCCACAGGGAAACTAGCCCAGAAAAGCTTGAGAATGTGTCAGACTACCAAATGGGGGACTGCAGCGGGGATGCACCAGCCCACGCAGGTACATACTATGTGGTCTGTAACCCCTTGTAAGGGGCGTATTTCTGATATGCAGCCTGCTGCAATGGAAAAGCCTGGAAACCAAACTGCTGTTGGCCTGTATAACCAACTAGGTGCCCAGCCGTCCGAGGTGAGGTAAACGACCATGTATTTTGCAAAATGATGACCTACCAGTAACAAAAACATTGCTGGAAAACTTGCGGTAAAATTAAGAGGCATAAGGCCCTGTAAGCAAGGCTGTCCAGACTGGGGCCTGGCTATGCCAGTAGGCAGGGAGGCCGCATGGACTGAACCTTGATTAGCTAACAGAGAGGGAAGAAATGGTGGGCCAACTGTAACAGGCATGGCTGACTGAGACTGCACCATCCCAAGTGAAGCAGGGAGCCCACAGACAGAAGGCCTTGTGCCTCAAAGACACCCCCCATATTAAATGCCACAAGTGGGAATCAAACCTAATATCCAGGGCGCCAGCAGGTGGTGCTGTAGCACCACCACTGCCAGCATGGAAATTCCCAGCCCTGACAAGGGTTGCCACCTCTCCCGGATTTCCGGGAATCTCCCTTTTTTGGTGGCAACCCTCAGGGAGGCTTTTCTCCCGGAATCCGAGTGTCTGAAAAAGCCTCCAGCCCTTCATTGCCGCCTCCCCCCATCCCCAGTGTCCAGCCGCCGCTGACAGACCGCTCTCCACCGCTCTGTTGCTATAGCAACCAGCTCTTTTTCCCGCACCCATGCGTGACAGCTGTCTCCGTCAATCACAGCTGCTTCCTTACGAGAGAGAATCACTTTCATCAATCAGAGACCAGAGCTCGTCCGGCGGCGGCGGCTGCAGCAGCAGCGGGGACACCTAAACAGACACAGCCCAGCTCATGTCATCAGCGGGGACATCACAATCTGCACATACCGCACAGGGAGGGAAGCCCGGACACAGAGTCGCCCCAGCAGCTGAAGGTAATTGTACTGGCCCACTGCTTGTTGGATAGGCTATACATGCAGAGACTGCTGGGACTTGTTGTCCCTAGTAGCAGCGTCCCTCAGGCTCCCTAGTAGCAGCGTCCCTCAGGGTCCCTAGTAGCAGCATCCCTCAGTGTCCCATTGTGTCACCCACTGTCACTCTTCCCTGTAATAAAGAGAGTGAAAACTGAAAAGATGACGAGAAGGAGGAGGAGAAGTTGGCTTCTTCTTCAGCCAGCTTGTTATTCACTTCTTCTTCAAGCTCCAGCTTCTTATTAACTTCTTATATTTTAGACACCACAACCACTCTTTATTAGACCACACCTACATTATGAGGCCACGCCCACTTGTCCAGGAGCGCGCATTAGGATAAGATGGGGGGGGGTCTCCAGGAATCAAGGAAGAGTGAGGTGGCAACCCTAGCCCTGACACTGTCTACATGTGGCTGTGATCCAGGACAGGGTATTTTGTGCAAGAGGGAGCAGTTATGGCACACAGACAGAAAAAGCAAGCTATACAGGGAGGAATGAGGAGTGTACAGTAAGTACAAAAGTGTGAGGAGAATGAGAGAATGTGAGGAATTGAGAGGTGTGACTTATCTGCTTCCAGACTTTTCCAGATTCAAAGAGGAAGGGACTTCCCCTGACTTCACCTAATATACCCCTCTCTAAGCTAGCGCCCCTAAGCCACTTGATTGGCTGACCCACCTGCTACTCACTCCTGAGCTTTTCCTGGGTCATCTGCCTTCTTCAATAACTTTATTTAACAATCACTAAATTCACAGGCTCCTAAATGCACTTGAGCCTATGCAGCCCTCGTTTTATCATAGTTGTTTACTCTTGTTTTATTTTTTACTTTCTTTCAGATGAACTTAATGCTATTGCCCAGCATAAATATATATATATATTGTCAGAAACCGCGGTGTGCGTTGGCATCTGCGACCGCATTCCTTACCCGCACGCTGGTGCATCCTGCGACGCAGGTCCTTGTCCTGCACTGTCCCTGGGTATTCTCCATGGCAGGATCTGTGTGACATAACTCTGGAGTCTGCATGGGCGCCGCCATGACACTTGCAGTCACATGACTTTGTCCTCCAGTGGATTGCCTGTGACCTTGTTGCTCTGACCTGTGCACTGACTCATGTGACCAAAGGTGTGCACAGGTACTTCCTGGACTTAATTGCTGCTGCAGCTTGCAGCCAATCACAGACCAGCTGGGGGGATATAGGTAAGGCCTCTGGCCCATTACCCCTGCCTTGAACAACTAGTCTTAATCCTGTGTGCTACCAGGAGTCAGCGTTCTAGGCTCCAGATTCCCTTGTTCCTGAGTACCTGTGTTCCTGAGTAATCTGCTACAGCTGCTGTTGATTCCTGAAAGCTCCCTGGACACCCTTCACCTGCCAGGTCATCTTCCAGCAACTGCCAGCAAGTTTGCATTGCCCTTAAAGGGCCATCACCACTTTCAACTCCCAAGTCGACACAGGTGTCAACACTTCATACTAATCCAGCAGTTCCCTGACTGCCGACTTCCCAGCAGTTCCCAGACTGCCGACAACCCAGCAGTTCCCAGACTGTCGACATTCCAGCAGTTTCCAGGCCATTCATCGTTTACGATTCTCCACGACCAGAGACACTCACAGTCCATCTCCTGTGCTAGGCTAGTTAGGTGTGGGAACTCAGGTCAGAGGGTCGCGACCTCACCACCGAACGCAGCGGAGTCCAAACCTCCTTGCGGGGGTCCCGGGTGAAGACCGTCGGTGGTTGTTAGACTCCGCGCCTCTGATCAGAGTCACGTCAATTCCCCACCTGGCTGCGTCCGCAGTTCCCATGCCATAAGAACCCTCCATACCTCAAACCACCTGCATTCCAGTACCCAGCATCCTCCACTGGCTCACTGCTGCCGCAGCCAGGTACACCAGTGACCCGAGGCCTGACAGTTTGTTCAAGGCCCATGGACCCGGCACGTGAACAGAATGTGGGACCAGCGGCTTTCCAAGAAGTCACTTCCCGGATGGAGATCCAGGAGGCTGCCCAGCAGCAGGTAATCACCTATCTACAGGAAGTCTCTACCCGCCTAGACAGTCTTCAGCAGTCTCTCATCCAACCAGCTCCAGTGGTGGCAATGCCTTCTGTCTTACCACCAGCCTACTCTGGTCTTCAGCTGTCTACTCCTCAAAGGTATGATGGGAACCCCAAAAATTGCCGGGGTTTCACCAATCAGTGTGAAGTCCATTTTGAGTTGCTGTCCCAGAATTTTCCAACACCCCGAACCAAAGTGGCATATGTCATCTCTCTGCTCTCCGGTCCAGCCCTAGATTGGGTCTCACCTTTGTGGGAGAGGTCAGATCCGCTTCTGGCCAATTACAACAGCTTCATCACGGTCTTCCGAAAAATTTTTGATGAGCCAGGTCGACCTTCTTCTGCAGCCACAGAAATCTTCAGAATTAAACAAGGGTCCCGTACCATGGGGCAGTATGTCATCCAGTTCCAGACCCTGGCATCTGAACTCCTTTGGAACAACGAAGCCTTATCAGCAGCCTTTTGGTTGGGTGTCTCCGATCCCATTAAAGATGCTTTAGCAACTCGTGACTTACCTGACAAGCTGGAAGACCTGATCTCCCTATGCATTAAAATAGATCTACGTCTTCAGGAACGTAACCTGGAAAAATTTAAAAGAGGGCCTCCCAAGGCTTCATCAACTTCTACGTCCCCGTCTCGGTTAAGTCCAGTGTCACCAGCTCTGGAGGAACCTATGCAGTTAGGTAGATCCCGCTTGACACCTGAAGAGCGTGCCAGGAGACGACAAGACAATCTTTGTCTTTACTGTGCAGCTCCCGGTCATTTCCGTCAGTCTTGTCCTGAAAGGCCGGGAAACGCCAGGGCCTGACCTGTCCGGGAGGAGTCAGGTTAGGTCAGATTGCAAAATCTCCTCCAGTCTATGATCTAGTTCTGCCCGTTATCGTCCAGTCCCAGTCCGGTCCCCAGGTTCTCTCCGCTCTGATAGACTCGGGAGCAGCCGGTAATTTTATCGCTCTGGAAGTGGTAGAGAAATACAAGTTACCAGTAGTACCTTTAGACTCCCATCTTTATCTGACCGCTGTAGATGGAAGCAAGATTATCGGCAGTGACGTTACTCACCGCACTGATTCCCTAACCATCCAGGTCGGGGCTCTCCATAAAGAACATTTGGAACTTCTGGTTGTTCCCCGGACTTCCTACAGAATTGTGTTGGGTATGCCATGGCTTCGCCTACACAACCCAAGGATCAACTGGGTCACGCTTCAAATTGAGGAGTGGAGTAGCTACTGTCAAGACCACTGTATATCTAAGGTGGTTCCACTGCGTTCCTCAGTGCTTCCGGAATTGCCCCAGCAATATAAAGCATTCCGGGACGTATTCAGTGAGAAAGCTGCCGATCAATTGCCCCCTCATCGCAAGTGGGATTGTCCTATAGACTTGCTTCCTGGTAAAACTCCTCCCAGGGGTCGTACTTACCCGTTGTCCATTCCCGAGACCCAAGCCATGACCGAGTACATTCGGGACAACCTCCATAACGGGTTCATACGCCCATCCACGTCTCCAGCAGGCGCTGGGTTCTTCTTTGTCAAAAAGAAGGACGGTGGCCTGCGCCCTTGTATCGATTACCGAGGGTTGAATGAAATCACGGTGAAGAACAGCTATCCACTTCCCCTCATAACCGAGCTCTTCGATCGAGTCAGAGGTGCCAAGGTCTTTTCTAAACTGGACCTCAGGGGTGCTTACAACCTCATCAGGATCGAAGAGGAGATGAGTGGAAGACCGCATTCAATACCAGAGATGGGCACTATGAATATCTGGTTATGCCCTTCGGACTTAGTAATGCTCCTGCGGTTTTCCAGAATTTCGTGAATGAGATATTTAGAGATGTCTTATACAAATATCTGGTAGTCTACCTGGACGATATTCTCATATTCTCCCAAGATCTGCAATCTCACCGTGATCATGTGAAGGAGGTCCTTCTCCGCCTCCGTCAGAATAAATTGTATGCCAAACTTTCTAAATGCACCTTCGAGGTTCCGTCTATCTCATTCTTGGGATACATAATCTCCGGCAAGGAGCTTCGAATGGATCCCGATAAGCTGGAAGCAATTTCAGGCTGGAGTCAGCCATCTTCCCTCAGATCTGTTCAGCGCTTTATTGGATTTGCAAATTACTACCGGAAATTCATCAAGGGGTTCTCCACACTCATTGCCCCGATTACAGCTTTAACCCGAAAAGGGGCGAACCCGGCTAATTGGTCTGAAGAGGCTTCTCTGGCCTTCCGGCTTCTGAAACAAGCCTTTGTGTCTGCCCCAATCCTTCAACAACCTGATGTGAACAAACCCTTTGTGCTGGAGGTTGATGCCTCACACATAGGGGTGGGGGCAGTACTCTCTCAAGTGGCTGATGATGGGAAAATGCATCCGTGTGGATTCTTCTCTCGCAAATTCCTACCGGCAGAGAAGAATTACGCCATCGGTGACCAGGAGCTATTGGCTATTAAATTGGCTCTAGAAGAGTGGCGTTACCTTCTGGAGGGAGCAAAGCATCCAGTGACAATCTACACAGACCACAAGAACCTTCTGTACATTCAGTCCGCTCAGTGTTTGAACCCCAGACAGTCTCGTTGGTCCTTGTTCTTCTCCAGGTTTAATTTCAAAATTTTGTTTCGTCCTGGTTCCCAGAATGCCAAAGCCGATGCTTTGTCCCGTTCCCTAGAAGAGGACATCGGCATACCCGAATCCAATCCAATAATAAATCCTACAGCCTTTGCTTCTACTGACTTGTCACCTGTGCCGCCCCGAGGGAAGATATTTGTGCCACCTGAGCTACGTCCAAAGTTACTCGCTTGGGCTCATTCATCTCAATCTTTTGGTCATCCTGGCATCCTGAAAACCTGGGAGATCATTCACCGGTCCTATTGGTGGCCCCATCTTCGGAAGGATGTTAAGGACTTTGTAGCTTCCTGTCCTATATGTGCGCAACACAAGGTCTTCCGCCAAGCTCCAGCTGGCACATTGGTGCCACTCTCGATTCCTAATCGTCCATGGACCCATATCTCAATGGACTTCATCTCTGATCTGCCGAAGTCCCAGGAGTTCAATACCATATGGGTTGTGGTGGATCGTTTTTCTAAAATGGCCCATTTTGTTCCCCTGAAGGGTCTGCCGTCTGCCCCGCAACTTGCAAAATTGTTTGTCCAGAACATTTTTAAGCTTCATGGCCTTCCTACAGAGATTGTATCTGACCGCGGTGTCCAATTTGTCGCCAGGTTCTGGAGGGCTTTATGCAAAGTATTCAAGGTGGACCTCAAATTCTCATCAGCGTACCATCCCCAGTCAAACGGGCAGACAGAGAGGGTCAACCAGGACCTTGAGAACTTCCTCCGCCTATATGTTTCGTCCTCCCAAGATGACTGGGTCGGTCTGCTGCCCTGGGCAGAATTTGCGCACAACTTCAGATATCATACGTCCACTGGCCACACTCCCTTCTTCACAGTGTTTGGGCAACATCCTCGCCCTCCAGTATTTGAGGATCTACCACCAATGGAGGTACCTGCTGCCAAGTCTGCCTATGTGTATTTTTCCCAAATTTGGAAGAATGTACATCTTGCCCTAAAGAAGGCATCCAAGAAGTATAAATTCTTTGCGGATCGCAGAAGGAGAAAAGTTCCTGAGCTTAAACCGGGTGACAAAGTCTGGCTCTCCACCCGCAATATAAGATTGCGCGTTCCGTCCATGAAATTCGCCCCAAGATTCATTGGTCCGTATCCTGTAATGCAGATGATTAATCCTGTGGCTTACAAGCTCAAGTTACCTCATTATCTCAGGATACCCAACTCCTTCCATATCTCATTACTACGACCTCTCGTGTTGAATCGGTTCCAGTCATCCTCTCCGGTACTTCCCAAAGTACGCACTCACCGTGGGGTGGAGTTTGAGGTCAACAAAGTGCTAGATATTCGACGCAGGTATGGTCGCATCCAGTATCTGATAGACTGGAAGGGATATGGTCCTGAAGAGAGAAGTTGGGTTAATGATGGTGACGTCCACGCTCCCCGTTTGATTGCAAAGTTTCTCCAAGAGAATCCAGACAAGGCTAAAAGGTGTTCGGAGCCCACCTTTAAAGGGGAGGGTACTGTCAGAAACCGCGGTGTGCGTTGGCATCTGCGACCGCATTCCTTACCCGCACGCTGGTGCATCCTGCGACGCAGGTCCTTGTCCTGCACTGTCCCTGGGTATTCTCCATGGCAGGATCTGTGTGACATAACTCTGGAGTCTGCATGGGCGCCGCCATGACACTTGCAGTCACATGACTTTGTCCTCCAGTGGATTGCCTGTGACCTTTTTGCTCTGACCTGTGCACTGACTCATGTGACCAAAGGTGTGCACAGGTACTTCCTGGACTTAATTGCTGCTGCAGCTTGCAGCCAATCACAGACCAGCTGGGGGGATATAGGTAAGGCCTCTGGCCCATTACCCCTGCCTTGAACAACTAGTCTTAATCCTGTGTGCTACCAGGAGTCAGCGTTCTAGGCTCCAGATTCCCTTGTTCCTGAGTACCTGTGTTCCTGAGTAATCTGCTACAGCTGCTGTTGATTCCTGAAAGCTCCCTGGACACCCTTCACCTGCCAGGTCATCTTCCAGCAACTGCCAGCAAGTTTGCATTGCCCTTAAAGGGCCATCACCACTTTCAACTCCCAAGTCGACACAGGTGTCAACACTTCATACTAATCCAGCAGTTACCTGACTGCCGACTTCCCAGCAGTTCCCAGACTGCCGACAACCCAGCAGTTCCCAGACTGTCGACATTCCAGCAGTTTCCAGGCCATTCATCGTTTACGATTCTCCACGACCAGAGACACTCACAGTCCATCTCCTGTGCTAGGCTAGTTAGGTGTGGGAACTCAGGTCAGAGGGTCGCGACCTCACCACCGAACGCAGCGGAGTCCAAACCTCCTTGCGGGGGTCCCGGGTGAAGACCGTCGGTGGTGTTAGACTCCGCGCCTCTGATCAGAGTCACGTCAATTCCCCACCTGGCTGCGTCCGCAGTTCCCATGCCATAAGAACCCTCCATACCTCAAACCACCTGCATTCCAGTACCCAGCATCCTCCACTGGCTCACTGCTGCCGCAGCCGGGTACACCAGTGACCCGAGGCCTGACATATATATATATAAACAATGGTTTAACCTCCGTAGTGCGCTGTTCCTATAGGGACAGCCGCTCCTCCGATATGGTTCTCCTGTTAGTGAGGACCAAGGGTGTAAAAAGATACAAAGGGGGGTTATCGGAGTGCGCTATAATGAGTACCACCTAGCTAGTTCGCAATTAGTCCATATCCACTGGTATTCTTATCAGAAATTAGAAAGTTTTTTTCATCCGTTTTCCGAAATAAGTAGGAGACTCCTATTAGGATAAGTGATCCTTTATTTATAAAACCCAACGCGTTTCGTCGCACAGGACTTCGTCAGGGGTATAGCTAGAAGTGGTACAAATAAAACAGAATATAATATAAGTGTTTTTACAAAAACACCTAAACCAACATCTTTATTATAAAAGTAGCTATGGGGTATACATACCATAAAAGGTTTTTTAAGATCTTGACAAGATTGATGTGAGGAAAGTGTCTTCACACTGTGTAAAATCTATCTAAAAGAATATAATAATAATTGGGATCAGAGGGTGAGCAAGCGAAAGAAAAGGACGATAGAGGGTATACACTGATGTATACAGTGGAGCTTTTTATAGGGTGTCTTACCTCAGGTATTCAATTCGTGGATAGACGGTTTACACTTCAGAGAAAATTCTTTAGTACAGGCCGATCTAATATAGATTTAAATGGTAGCCTAAGAAGAAGTAGGGTTATTTAATTAATGGCCAAGTTTTAGGATTTATTTTAGGTGGGTAGGTAATAATATTTCATTTACCTACCATGACCATAGAGGTCTATGTATAAACTCCACCCTTTTAGGGGCAAAAATGTATACACCAATTCGATCCACCTCAGACTTCGCCTCAATGTATGGTGAACCTAAAGGGGTGTAGTGATCTTTTAGTCATATGCAAATCAATTTCAGGTGCAACCATTCTGTTCAGTACACCAGGAACCCAGTACAACCAGTGAACGGGGCTTAACATGAATGACCCTTAATGTATTCAAATTATATTGAGATTCATGGTCTTAAAAAGATTACCAAAATCCGTGGCCTTATAGAAATTATATAAGGAAATTAGGGGCTGAGTGGTATGTACCCACAGATGGCATGATTTTCTTACTGTCATATAGCCTAGCTATTTACTACAAATATATACATGTATTAAACATACTATATTTCCCATAAAAAACAAACATAATATGATATTTCCCCTTTTTTACACCATGATTTTGTTTATATAAAATACAACACCAGTACTATATAGAGCTCATAGATAAACACACTCAATTTATTCATTTAGAAGGGACTCACCCAAATATTGAGATCTCTGAAATAACTGCTTAGCAGATGGCCAAATGCTGGGAAATTTCCTAAATGTATAAAAGCAGTGCATACTTAAAAGCTTATAAGTGGAAACAGAGAGTCCTCTCAAATAGAAATAATGTAGCCACTCACCACAGTAACACTGTTCAATCACTTCTACTCGCAGATACACTAGAGAGGGTGAGAGCTAGGGATTATATAGGGAAGTGGATGGACGTCACTTCCGTTTTTAACTAAATGTGTGAAAGCATATTTCTAACTGATTGACCATCCATGCGGGCATATAGGGAGAGGCTCGCCTATGCCATAGCCCATCTGGCGTAATCTCCGACTCCAAAAACGGAGATTAGATGTAAGTAATGTAGTTATAGTTCTGGTGGAACGCACGAACACCGCTTTCGTGCGTTCCACCGGGTACTTCCGGTACAGCGCGCACAGATGCCTCTGTGTATAGGGAACAATGCCCAAACTATAACTACATTACTTACATCTAATCTCCGTTTTTGGAGTCTGAGATTACTTGGCCATTACTTGGCCATTAATTAAATAACCCTACTTCTTCTTAGGCTACCATTTAAATCTATATTAGACCGGCCTGTACTAAAGAATTTTCTCTGAAGTGTTAACCGTCTATCCAAGAATTGAATACCTGAGGTAAGACACCCTATAAAAAGCTGCCACTCCAAATATCTGCAGCTATTTGGAGTGGCAGCTTGGGAGACACAGCTCTACTATCGAGAGGATTGACGGACAAAAACCTCTCCATATCGCCCATTTTCCCCATTCCATTTTGAAATTGAGACACTGTTCTAGTCGGTTCAAGAACTAACTGAGGAACCAGCCTAGTCATTTTTAATTGAGAGCTTATGCCTATTTGATGTGTACCGAATATTTGAAGAGAAGGGGAGACTTTTCCTGACGGACTCATGAGAGTGATCACATAAGCTAATTACAAAGTGGTTGGAAACCACTTTCTATGGTACACCTTTTAAATTTGGGGTGATATATACCTTTGGTGGAGGTGTAGTGTGTATACTACCAAAATACTACACTAGGAGGCGCTTTTTTCACCCTATTTTTTCCAGATTCTCCTGAAGTGGCAGATTGAACTAGCCCGTTGGAAAAGAGCAGCTGCCCTGAAAAGGGAGAGTGTCGTGTACAAAGGCAAAATCTTCTTGCTTGAAAAACTCTATGTGGACAAACTTATTGTTGGTTTAGAGCTGGTACCAAAACGGAAATTATATATATATATATATATATATATATATATATATATATATATATATATATGGGTCTTAATCACCCCTTTGTCAAGGTGCAACTTGACAAAGGGGTGATTAAGACCCCGAAACGTTGGTCCTTTCTTTTGCCACAATACACTTTTGAAAAAATCCCATTTGAGTGCCGCCTCTTCCATTCCTCTACCTACCTGTCCTGGAAGGCACCGGGGTATTCGGACCCAGCTGCGGGAGTGCCAGGCCTTCTCCATTATCTATATATATATATATATATATATATATATATATATATATATATATATATATATATATATATATATATATAGTAGAAAAATAATGTTCACAATAATATCTGAATGTGGATAATACCTGTTTTTATTTGATTTGTTTAACTTCTGTTGTCCCTCAAAATCCTTCTAGGTACCGACTATACTACATTCTCAACCATTTGTAGAAAGCCATGTACTCAGGCCAAAGAGTCTTCATCTGTCATCAGTTTCTGTATTTCGATGTGTAAATCTCTGCTGTTAAATATTTGAACAGAATACAAGTTTTATTCTCTCTTAATAAAAATGATTCTTTGCTTTATCTGGCATTTTTCATTTTTTATTGTCTTTCTTAAAAGGTTTGGCCTGCATGTAGTGGAAAGTTTGATTATTTCCATGTATGCCATGCAATAAGCCGTTTTGCATTTGCATTTTTTACACGTCTTCATTCTTCCTCTTATGTTTTTGTTGCTTATCCAAATTTTCCACAATGGAAGAAAACCCAATTTGTTGTTTCAAGAAAAGCCTCTCAGGCTAAACTTGTATCCTTGAAGGGGTGAATGTATCAATGAAAAACTACACCCTGAAGAAGACACATTTTAGATGCAGTATATAGTTGGTTTTTCAATTGTCATATTAAATGCACAAGTTGTAGTTTACATAAAGTACATGTTCAAATGTATTTGTAGTTCTGTTTTTACATTTATTTCACAAACTACAGTACACTAATATGTTGTTTCATTGTGCATATTTCTTATTGTACTTTGGCATTTAGAGGTTAAAGAGCTCAAAATTGCATTTTCCTCTGGGAATGTGACCCCCTAACCCCAAGATAAAAATTTGATGGATGTCCCTTAATATCACTTAATAACCGAATATCACTATTATTGACATCTTTTTTTTTTTCACCAGCACCTGTGCCACCATGCAGCCAGTAACTTTACTATAAGGTGAAACCTGCGAGTTGAACATAAATGTGTGCAGGCTCCACCTGTCCGGTGGGGCTACTGTGACACCTGTTACCAGGGAGAGGAGAAGGGGGAAAAGAAAGCCACCCTGTATGGTCCGGGCATGTAGCAAAAACCAGAACGGTCCGGACCACACTGGGAGACTGTAATCTCCCCTTCCCCATGTCCCTGGTGAAAGCTATCACAGGCATCCCCCCGGACAAGACACCCCCAGGATGGGACACCCCCGGACCAGACACTACAAGTTTGGGAGGGGTCTTGTACGGGTTCGGTTTTACATAGTCCCGCAACAGACTGATGCTAGTACTAGCGCCATCTTCACTCTAGCATAGAAGAGTGTGCAGGATGGACCTCTGTCTGTCTGTCTGTGGGTGGGGGTGTTGGGTGAGTCCTTGCTGTGTCTACTGTCTTACTCCAGGGTGCCCTGTCTGCTCTAACTTGTCAGTTCAGAGGTGCCCTGTCTGCCTTATAATTGGGTGCTGCCTGTGATGTGATCTTTAATGATGCTGCCTGTATGCTATGTAGGGATTAGGTGCTCCCAGTCTGCCAAATAATTGGGTGCTTCATATCTGCCAAATCATTGTGCTGCTGTCTTCCTATGCTGTACTGTGGTGCTGTCTTGTGTGCTATAAAGGGGTGCTGATGTACAGGGGTGCTGTTCCAAATATTAAATAGCAATGAAGACACACTGGAGTATGATCTGGGTACTGTCGGAAAGGAGTGCTGTACAAACTTAAGGTGCTGTACCAGAAATGTAATTGCAATGAAGACACACTGGAGTACTATCCGGATACTGTGGGACGGGATGCTGTACTGGGTCGCTTTCCTGTGCGTTGTAAAGGGGTGCTGTGCTTTAAAGGCGTGCTGTACCAGAAATTAAATTGCAATGAAGACACACTGGAGTATGATCCAGGTACTGTGGGACAAGGGTGCTGTACAAAGGTGCTCTACAAAAAATAAAATTGCAATGAAAACACAATGGAGTATGATCCAGGTACTGTGGGACAGGGGTGCTGTACCGGGGGACTGTTCTGTTTGCTGTAAAGGGGTGCTGATGTACTAAAACTAGGGATGTGCTCGGATTGGTGACGTCCGTGTGGGCTCGGATCTGGGAAATCCGAGCCCGCACGGACGTCATCAATCCAAGCCCGGGTGTGAGCAGCGCTCTGAGATTTCCGCCTGACTCTGATCCATGTGCACGGGCAAAATGTCATCGCCTGGCGTTGGATTCTCGCGAGATCACGGAACCCCTTAAATTCCGCCACCCCGTGCCGCCATCTTCACTCCAGTCTAGGAAAAGGGTCTGCTAGGCTGTGCTGCTGTGTAATGCTGTGTAATGCTGTGTACTGTTCTCTCCTAGTCCTTGTGCCATGCCAACCAGTACCTATTGCAGAGAGTATATACTGTAAATTATATAATTCCAGTCTGTTCTGCTGTTGCCACTGGCTACCAGTATGTATCGCAGTATATAATTCCAGTCAGCTGTTGTCACTGGCTACCAGTACCTAACACAGTATTTTATAATTCCAGTTTGCTGTTGTCACTGGCTAGTGGCTACCAGTACCTAACGCAGTATTTTATAATTCCAGTTGGCTGTACCCATACCAATCGCAGTATATAATTCCAGTTTGCTGTTGTCACTGGCTACCAGTACCCATCGCAGTATATAATTCCAGTTGGCTGGGGCCTATCTACTAGTGGTGGTGTCCCGTGGCATAACTTCACAAAAATAATGGAGATCCAAAACATGGAGGATAAAAAATTGGGAAAGATGAAGAGCCGCTTTCTCGTAGTTCTGAAGCTTCTGCCACTTGTCATGATGACATAGACGATGAAATGCCATCAACGTCGTCTTCCAAGGCCGATGCCCACTGTCAAAGCAGAGGGCATGTAAAATCAAACCCAAAGTTCGGTAAAAGGATTTGAAAAAGTAAATGTAAATCGTTGGAAGAGAAACGTAAACTTGCCAATATGCCATTTACGACACGGAGTGGCAAGGAACGGCTAACTCCATGGCCTAAGTGCATGACTAGTGGTTCAGCTTCACATGACGATCAAAGTCCTCCTCCTCTCCCCCCGCCCTATAGTAAATTTAAGAGAGTTAAGCTGACACAGACAAAAACACAGCAAACAACTCTGCCTTCAAAAGACATATCACAAATCCCCAAGGAGAGTCCAAGGGTGTCCGTGGTTGTGATGGCGGACCTTCCCATCACTGTACGTGAAGAGGTGGCTCCTTCCACTATTTGCAGTATGCCCTCTTAAATGAGGCACCAGGGGGGAATGAGGCACCAGGGGGGAAACAGTTGTTGTCCATGGGATGAAAAAGCCCATCGTCATTCCTGGGCAGAGGACCAATAAATCCACCTCTATGGTCTGGAATTTTTTTTATCTGAATCTAGACAACATATGTATTGCTTATGTAAAGCTTATGTAAAGCTCCAATAAGCATGGGTAAGGATCTTGACCACCTAGGGACATCCTCCCTTATACATAACCTGAAGACCCTTCATAAATCAGTCTTTAGTTCAGGAACTGTGGCTAGCAGTCCAGAGACATCTAAATCCCTTGGTCATCCTGTTGGAGCCAAGCGCCTGAAAAGCACACCAGCAACTCCCTCCTCTTCAAATTCCTCCTTGATCCGGATTGGGGGGAGTCCTGCAGGTCATGGCACCAGCATGACTGACCCTTTCTATCCGAGATTCCTCCAGAGGATCCTGCAGCGCTACGCCTACTACTGCCGCTGCTGCTGCTGGGAGTCGGTCATCATCCCATAGGGGAAGTCGTAAGACTGCTACGTCTTTCACTAAGCAATTGACCATCCAAAAGTAATTTGCCATGAGGACGAAATACAATAGCAGGCATCCTATGACAAAGTGGATAACTGACAGCTATGTTGGTTTTAGACGTGCGTCCGGTGTCCTCCATCAGTGGAGTGGGATTTAGACGGTTGATGGCAGTATTGTGTCCCCGGTACCAAATCCCGTCTAGATTCCACTTCACTAGGCAGGCGATAACTGGGATGTACAGGGTCGTCAGAAAAAGTATCCTCAGTGCCCTGAAAAATGCGGCTGTACCCACTGTCCACTTAACTACGGACATGTGGACAAGTGGATCAGGGCAAACTAAGGACTATATGACTGTGACAGCCCACAGGGTAGATGCATTGCCTTCCCCAGCAGCAGCAGCATCATCTCCTGCACCCCAGCATCTTCCAAGGCAGGCTACGCTATGTATCACCGGTTTCAGGAAGAGGCACAACGCCGACAACCTCTTAGAGAAACTGAGGGAAATCATCTCAGAGTGGCTTACCCTCCTTAGACTTTCCTGGGGATTTGTGGCATCGGACAACACCAGTAACATTGTGCGGGCATTACACATGGGCAATATCCAGCATGTGCCATGTTTTACCCACACAATAAATTTGGTGGTGCAGCATTTCATCAGAAGTGACACAAAGACCAGTCACGCCGAAGCGTGTGAGCAGCGCTAAATGAGGGTGACACACACCAAGCTACAATATAATAATTTTTTACTTGTTAAAAATCAAACATGTAATAAAGTACAGTACAAATTCACAATATAAAAACAGTGTAGGTACCATAAGAGCCGATTCTTCACGTCACAAGCTGCAGTTGGCAGTGAAACGTGTCAGGCAGACCTCCGGTTCTTCACTCCAAGTGTGGGATCCTGTACCCAGATTGGACTTACTTGCTGGTACACCATCACCCACGGATTTTCCTGCTCAAATACCCTCTCCACCACCCCTGCCCTTCCATTGTGTTTGGTGGTCACGGTTTCTCCTGGAACACCCAGCGGCACAATTTCAGCGTGCCATAAAAAAGGAGGACATTGTTTCACCTACCGATACCACCTCTTCAAGTCGTCACTGTCGAGTTTTGGCGGACACCGCTCATTGAAAAATCGTTGGGGTACTCCACCCCCTCCCCCTCTACTATCATCAGAATCTACAAGGGGTTATCTCTTAAGCGGAAGCCGACCGACAGCATACTTTCATCACTATACACCAGGGTGAGGATTCCAACTATCACCTGTGGTTTACTCAGATCGTCCACCAAATGGTAATGTGCACTTACCTGTAATCATATGCTCACCCCCTTTCCCCTTTCATTATTCATCATATCATTTGCACCCCGTGTCCTAAACTGGACTAAAAACCGTCACGCCCACCCTTGCTTGTGACGTGAAGAATCGGCTCTTATGGTACCTACACTGTTTTTATATTGTGAATTTGTACTGTACTTTATTACATGTTTGATTTTTAACAAGTAAAAAATTATTATATTGTAGCTTGGTGTGTGTCACCCTCATTTAGCGCTGCTCACACGCTTCGGCGTGACTGGTCTTTGTGTTTTCTTGCGGTGGGGACTGACTATCCCCCCATTGAGCAGCAGCTAACACCCCGAAAAGCACATCCTGTCAAGCGCCTGATTCCTTTCCCTTGGTTTTTTGCCCTGGGAATTCTTTGTTTCATCAGAAGTGAAAGGAGTGTGCAAGAGATGCTTGCGGTGGCCCGCAAAATTTGCGGACACTTTCGGCATTCTGCCACTGCCTGCCGAAGGCTGGAGCATCAGAAAAAACTCCTCAACCTGCCCTGCCATTAGCTTAAACAAGAGGTGGTGACTTGCTGGAACTCCACCCTCTATATGCTGTAGAGGATGGAGGAGCAGCAAAAGGCCATTCAAGCCTATATGGCTACCTATGACATAGGCAGAGGAGTGTGGCTGCACCTGACTCAAGTGCAGTGGAGGCTGATTTCCGTGTTGTACAAGGCTCTCCAGCCCTTTGAACTTGCCACACGTGAAGTCAGTTCCGACAGTGCAAGCTTGAGTCAGGTGATTCCCCTGATCAGGGTGTTGCAGAAGCAGCTGGAGAAAGTGAAGGAGGAGCTAAAGCATTGCGATTCCACAAAGCATGTCGCTCTTGTGGATAAAGCCCTCCATGCACTTTGCCAGTATACGAGGGTGGTCACTCTGTTAAAGTCAGAGGAATACGTTTTGGTCACCGTGCTCGATCCTCGGTTTAAAGTGTATATTGTGTCTCTGTTTCTGGCGGGCACAAGTCTACAAAGGTGCAAAAACCTGCTGGTCAGGAGATCGTCATCTGAAGGGGACCGTGACATGGCCACAGCTCCTCCTTAATTTTCTCCCACCTATGGCTGCGAGGAAACAGCTGCGATTTCCCACACAACCCGCTGGCGGGGATGCAGGGCAGGTGGGAGGGGGTTTGGACATCTGGTCCGGACTGAAGGACCTGACAAAGATTGTCTACTGTCGCTGCATTGGATGCTGTCACCATTGATAAAATGATGGAATGCTGCCGAATCCCCCACTGCTCCTCGGCAGGTGGTAAACAACACGATCAAGCCAGATAGTGGTCTTATTAGATATTAAACTGATAAAAACAGATACACAGAACATCACACTCGCAGACCAACTTAGTGCTGCACCAACTGCCCACTGCTCCTTGGCTTGTCGCCACCTGTGGTCAGAAGGTTCCACTCCTTTGCAGCTATTGCATTGCTGCACCAATCACCCACTGCTCCTCGGCTGGTCATCGCCTGGTTATGTCTGGTCAGTAGGTTCCATTCCATTCTACTGCCGTACATATAATACCTCTCTGCTGCTGCATCTACTGCTTTAGATAGGGTGTTACAGGTGTCTGTGGGATGCCATTCTGCAGTATCGTTAATGTAGGCACTGTACCTTAAGCACAGATAACACGTACATGACTGTGTCACATTCATAGACATTGTAATGCAGATGAGGATATTCCCTATATTAGTCCGGGAGTCCGCCGCTGCTGCTCTCACCCTGCAACACACCAGGGCCGTAACTAGGGGGGGGGGGGGGCTAGGGGGTCACGCACACCGGGCGCTGGAGGTGGGGGGCGCTAGTGTGAGCAGCGGCAGCAGCGGGGAGCTAGCGCCGCAGACATAGATCTCTGTCTGCGGCGCCGCGGCCACTTCAAAGACGGCCGCCGCCATGAAGAAGATAGACACTAGAGGTGCGCTTGACCTCTAGTGTCAGTGATGAACACAGTGCGCCCAGCGATACGCGCTGGGGCTGGACCTGCCCTGCCTGTCTCCTCAATGGCACCATGGGGGAAACTACATCTCCCTCCCCTTGCAGCAGCACCGTGGAGGAACTGCAGATCTCTTTCTCCACATCCTCTTGCGCGCTGCTCAGCCAGAGCCTCTCGGTTGCACAGTCTGGATTCCTCCTGCAGCAGGCACCCCCTTCGCCCTGTCCCTGGATCCACTGGCTACCTGGACACCCTGCAGCTCCCCCCACAAATTGGTGAGTGCCCAGGGATTGACCCCCCTGTACCCCCTTCCCCCATGTGTGACACCTTGTCCCCTGTTACCCCCTTCCTCTGTGTCTGTGACCCTATCTGCCCCAATTTCCCTGGTGTCTGATCTCCTCTTCCCCTTATGTGTGTATGTGACACCTTTTACCCAAATAAAAATGTGTAATGGGCATTACGGTGTGTGGTATAAATTGTAATGGGCATTAAGGCATGTGATATTTTGTGTAGTGGGCATTACGGTCAGTGGCATTATGTGTAATGGGCATTACAGCATGTAATATTGTGTGTAAGGGGCATTGCAGTGTGTGATATTATGCGTAATGGCATTAGCGTGTGTGGCATATGTAATGAGCATTACGGTGTGTGTCATTAGGTATAATGGGCATCACAGTGTTTGGTATAATGTGTACTGGGCATTATGGTGTGTGCTATAATGTGTACTGGGCATTATGGTGTGTGCTATAATGTGTACTGGGCATTATGGTGTGTGCTATAATGTGTACGGGGCATTGCGGTGTGTGTTATAATGTGTACTGGGCATTACTGTGTGTGTTATAATGTGTACTGGGCATAACGGTGTGTGCTATAATGTGTACTGGGCATTATGGTGTGTGCTATAATGTGTACTGGGCATTACGGTTTGTGGTGTAATGTGCTCTGGGCATTACGGTGTGTGCTGGAATGTGTACTGGGCATTAAGGTGTGTTCTATAATGTGAATTGATACTACTATGTGACAACACCACTCCCCCCCCCCCACACACAAAAAAAATGCCCTAAATTTTTCTTTTTGGGGGGGGGGGGGGGGGACGACTAAATGTATGTCTTCCCCCGGGCACCAGAAACCCTAGTTTCGGCCCTGAACACACAACCAGATAACGCCAGAAGATGGCCTAAGTGACAGGAGCGTTTCTGCCACTGCCTGCAGAAGGCTGCCGAATCGTCCACTGCTCCTCGGCTGGTGGTGAACAACATGATCAAGCCAGATAGTGGTCTTATTAGATATTAAACTAATAAAAACAGATACACAGCACAGCGCACTCGCAGACCAACTCACTGCTGCACCAATCGACCACTGATCCTCGGCTGGTGGTACACATGATCAAGCCAGATAGGGGTCTTTTTGTGGCCCAGTTTTTCAAACTGCCACCCTGTCTGCCGCTGCATTGCCACGTGTTTGTGCCGCACACTTGTATGGCTTAGCATAGCTATACAGCTACCTTGGTGCAACCTTTTGCCCTAAAAACAATAATGTAAGGTGTTTAGAATAGACTGGAAATGAGTGGAAATGAATGTTATTGCGGTTACTAATAGCATAGGAGCAAAAAAACACAATAATTCTGCGATTTTAGCAGTTTTTATACTTTTTTTTAAATCAGAACCCAAAACATTAAGGGGGTGTTTTGGCAAAACCCATTAGAACCCAAAACCTGATGGTAATCAGAACTCAAAACGCGAAAAGTGGCTGGTGCACATCCCTAAAGAAAACGCACTGGAGTATGATCCACTAGGCGGCCAGTCAGGAGCCTAGAAAGTCAGCCAATAGCGGTCAATAGAATCATTCAGTGGAGAGGCGTGGAAGATGAAAGATCTCTGCACCTCTCCACAGTCCGATGCGGGAAGCTGCTGGAGTCGCCGGCATGTCACTGAAGATTCCAGAAGACCAGGACTACTTCGGATCAAGACGACAGATCTTCACAGGAGGACCTGGGTGAGTTGGATTTCCTTCCACAGGTCCCCCATGGATTTCTTCGGACCCGGATGGACGCTGACAGATGCCGCCGACAAGGACATCGACATGGAGCCGAATGCCGACATGGATCCGGACCAGGACAAGGCACCGGACCAAGACCCAGGGACCTACCTATGGGCTCAAGATAGGTAAGAATCAGTATGTATGGGCTTTGGATGTATTAAAGTTTTATTTTTATTGTGTGTCAGTGTGTGTTTAATTTACTATTTTTTACTGTGGAACTACAAGTGCCAGCGGGCCCTTTAATGCCCTAGAGGCTGGGACTTGTGGTTCTTCAAGTCCCAGCTTGCGGGAGAGGCTTGCTGGGACTCATAGTTCCACAGTAAAAGACTATAGTTTTTATTCTATTTTTTGACACTTCAATCAGCCCGGTGACCACCGCACAGGGTCACCGGGGACAGCACCAGGCTTCAGCCTGGTCAGGTAAGTCCTGGAGCGGGGGGAGCCCTTTATTGGGGGGTCCCCACTCCTCCAGGGCCCATGGCCAGGCTGACTGGTCGGTAGGGTGATGTTTTGGCCGCGGGACCTTATATAATAAGTGTCCCCCGACTGTGACATTACCCTGCTGGCTGGTTTGGCCTGGGGCTGGTTCTTAAAATACGGGGGACCCCTAGTCATTTTGTCCCCCGTATTTTGGTAACCAACCCCGGACCTAGAGCCTGGTGCTGATTTAAAAAAATCGGGGAACCCCTATTTGTCGGGTTTCCTGATTTTTTATTATCGGCCCGGCTCTTTCAGCCTGGTGCTGGTTAAACGTCGGGGGGACCCCACGTCGTTTTTTTTTTCTATTTTTTTCACACTCTGCAGCCTGCACGGATCTGACTGATCTGTGCAGACTACCTTTAGGAATTCGTATTAGCCGCCATATATACGGCCGTTAATACAACATCGGAGGGTTATAAAGCAGTCATATTTGACTGCTTTGTAAATTCCCCTCCGGAACACGACTTTGCATATGACATATGCAGTCGTATACATTCGTAGTAAGAATACAAATACAATTTTTTGTATTCGTATTCTTAGTAAATTTCCCCCTTAGACTCTTGTTCTGGTTGACTTTCGCAGCCTTGCGATTCCACCAAGTGCAGCCTACTGCCCATATGGCCGCCCACCCCCCGAACACCTGCAGGCATGCGAATGGATAATTTGCATAACCATCCATTCGCAGCCTGGTCTGATGTTTAATCGTCTCCTCCATCCACCAGAGATCAGCAAGCGGTACAGCCGGGCTTTGGTGCATTGGTGAGAGCGTCCTGCCTTCCATCTGCAACGGTGGACAAGCGACGTATCCCTCCTGAATGGTCGTGCTGTTTTAACACCTGATGTCATGCTGTGATCTGGCAAGCTGATATGTTTTTACTTCAATGTATGTGAGCAGTTATTCTTTGAATAAATGATATACTGCTACTTTGCTCATTGGTGCGTTTATTTTTATCTTTGTTTTTTACAAGTTTCCCACTGGATCATTGGTAATGATCCCTGAAAGAGGCCGCACATATTGATGGACTAATATTGGATTCACCTGTGACCCCATAAGGACTCTTTTGTGCTGGGTATATCTGTTGTCTTGTGCCAGTACCGCAAGTGCGGCATCACATAGATCCCAAATCCCACCTCCCATTCCAGGCGGCACTGCACTGATTGGTAAGTACTGTCCATACACAGCAGCCATCCCAGTATTGCTCTGCCCATTAAGCCCATGTGTTCAGATGGCCCTGGTCTAAATCGGGCCCTATAAGATGAGAGAAAGTCACAGGGTAGGGTAACTTTAGAAGGATTAGGTTTTGGTAACTTAGAGACTTTTGAAGACTTTTGTCCTGCAAACAAGACTTTTTCTGCCCTAAAATGGCAAGAAAATGATGAAATATGTGATAATATAATAAAACTGCATTATTGAGATTTTCTACAGTTTTTACATTCCTATTGTTTCTTGAAAAGTTGTAAAGTATTTGAGAAATGTGCTGCTGTGATTACTTTATCATATGCAGCCCGATTGTTACTTCCCTATAACGTAAATGTGATGGGATTTAAATATTTGACTGCAATAATCTCAAAATTAATTAAACTGCTAAAATGTTATGCCTATATTATGTGTGTGACTGCGGCTTTATCTGCATTAGATCTGGTTAGATTACCAAGTTACAGTGTTTTCCAGTTAAAAATGTGTCTTTCAGTAACACGTTGCCCATAACAAAAAATTTAATACAATGGCTGATTGGCTGCTATGGACAAATGGTTCATTGGTCTACTTCTCCATTCTATTTACTGCTTGATATAACCCAGACCCTGGAATCAGTTTGATTAAGAAGATCAGTTGCAGGGATACTTGCCACCTGTAATAAAACTCTTCCCATATACAGTGCATTATGCCATAAAATAAGATAATCAATAAAAACCCAACGAGCTACAACTATGCACAGTCTGGACTGGTATCTACTACCCATTATAATAGTGGGAGGGAGCAAGTGTGTCCCTTCACCCAGTTATAATTCATGAAAAAATATATTGAATGAATTATATCAATTTCTTTTCCATTTGTACAATCTCTCATGTCGAAAAAAAAATCCTAGATTTTCTAATTTGAGTTTTGTATTAATTTGGTAAATTATTAAAAATTTATTTTATCATTGATGGAGGGGGACTACATGGTTTTCCACCATTTATGATCAAGAAGAATAGTTTCCCCCCGCCCTTTAAGGAACAGGGTACAGAGCATAGCTCAACCCACACCGCTGCCACATAATGCTCCACGCTGGGTTCTGATTGTCCTTCAGAAATGTGTCCCCATCATTGATGCCATCCATTAAGCTGACCGATGTCAATGCCATATCTGAATTTTGCAGCCACTCCTAGTTACCTCCCCCAAATGGAACTTTGTGATCAATCAATCTGTGTTAAATATGTGCAATTGCAATTACTGTACAAAGGTTTTATTTTTGATGTTTCTGCTAAAGGGCTAGTATAATTTTATGCAGTGATGATAATGATTGCATAATGTATAAATCCTCTTCTGAATGACTGATTGCATATAGAGTAGTGGTATACCCCAAGTGTCATAATTATAGTGGGATAGTCTCGCTATTTAGACACTGTCCTGTTATCCCTCCCACAGGGGGAGGGGCAGGGACAGTTGGGGGAGTCGGTGATCATCACTGCAGTGCTCCACAAAGTTGCCAGTGATCACTTAAAAGATCCGGTGCACACACGCATGCCAGCTATCAATGCTGTGATGGGAGCAGGGTTCACACCCCACACCCCAAAATTTAAAAAGTGGGGGAGGTCACTGTCCTCTCTCTCAAGGCCTCACCCCCTTTTTGGACCGGCCGTGGCAAGTCATGATTATATAAACAGATAGGAACCCGCGCTTCCTATTGGGGAAGGTCTTCACAAATATTGAATTTGTCCTGAATTCTTCTTATTTATGATAATCAACTAGAGACAGTCAACCTCAGAAAAAAAGAGCAGAAAGAATGCTTATAGTGCAGACTTCAATAAAAGTAGCTGAGTATGAAGGATACATACCTCCCAACATGACCCTCTCCAGGAGGGACACAATGCTCTGTTCCTGGACTTTCCTGGTAATGTATGATTGCCATCACCTGTGCTGAAACAGCTTTCTTATCAATTAATCTGTTTAACACAGGTGATGGCAATCATACATTACCAGGGAAGTCCAGGAGCAGAGAATTTTGTCTCCCTCCTGGAGAGGGTCATGTTGGGAGGTCTGAGGATATGGGAATTGGTAGTAGGTGTATTCGTAGCCATTTGACCTTAGTAAATTTCCCCCATTGCATCCGAAGATAGCATCTGCCAGAGGCTTTAGTGTTACGTACAAGTGCAGCACTAGAGGAATGAAAACGTTGTACAAGAGGAATCTTTTTAGGTTTTTACCCATTTTGCCCTTCCTCTTCCAACATTCTAGAAAAGCATTTAAATGTTGCACTGGAACATTGGGGATAAAAGTTAGACATATACTGTAGGGTACATGGCTTCCCTGTGTTCTTGGTTATCAGTGATAAAGTTACCAAAGTGTTCTTCTAGTAGCAGTTTTCTTGTCAATATATAAGTGTTAAGTCTCCATTATAAATAATAATAAAGCCAAAGGATGGTACGAATGACAGTCCTTTGTTATTAATATAACACTCCAGTTGGGATAATGGGCATTTAGACAGATTGAAAAACAAGTTGTTTTCTTCCCCTCTGCTGGGTGGGGCATCTGTTTTTTCATTGTGTTGAGCGTGGGTCAGTACTACTAAAGGGGGTTTGTACTACTTGTTAATATGAGTGTTGCCTAATTCACTTGGTGATGATTATCCCCCACTGGAGGTGTCAATGTCTCTCCCCGGTATCCTGAACCTTCCAGGTCTTGTACAGTGTAGGTTTTTTTGTGTTGTTGATTTTCAGCCTAATCCTAGTGCACAGTGTGTAACTTATCATGTTTAAATATAATCAAATCACACTGGTAAGTTTATATTTTCTGGCTCAAATTGTCCAGCCACAGGATCCAAATGTAAGGCTTCAAATTATTAGCAGCATTCAACTAACGTGTAGATTCCTCAATAACTAGCAGAATGATGTCTAGGCTGCACTTACTTAAAATGATGACCCACTTATGACAAATGTCCTGATTCTTCTTGCCAATGGTGGGCATGTTACAAATATGGAAGCCTCTGAAGATCTGGCCACTTTGATAGTAATGCGATAATGTTACTCCATATATGAAGTAATGATTTTATTTTTTAGACGTAGTAGCTGGGAAAACTGCTGCTCATTAGATTTGCTTTTCCAGCTTTGTTGCAGATTCTCCTTAAAACGTATGTTGACTGCATTGGAAGTGCAGTCAAACAACATCATCTCGGACTACATCAAGAGAGCACTATTTCATCAACTTCTGGTAGCTCCAGTTTTGTATACTCTGCAAAGATACACAAGGTCTACCTGGCTCTTCCAAATTGCCCGATAATAGCTGCCAGGTATTCCATATATTATGGGGTCTCCAGAGCCGGCCTTAGGCATAGGCAAACTAGACAATTGCCTAGGGCATTTGGAATGCCTATGGGCACCAGCAGCTTCTGCTGATTAAAATGATATGCAGCATGCCTATATTCTGTGTGTAAGTGAGGCTGTATCTGCATATGAAATAGTGTATTCATGAAAATCACTGTAACATAGCATTCCGTATGCAGGTACAGCCACAGTCGCACACAGAATATAGGCATGCCACATATCATTTTAATCATTGGAAGCTCCTTGTGTGTGCTGGTCATAATAATGCAAATTAGACTAATTTTCAGCAAAAAATGCACCCAACGATAGCAGAACTGGCCAGGAGCTGCATGGCCTATTGAGGCAAGATGTATGAGGAAACATCTGTATCCAAGCAGAGGCAGAGGTCACAGTGTCAGCGGCTGTGCGAATGCTGTCTGCGGGTGGGTTGGTTGTGCAATAGTGTTCGGCATATGTGTAATGTGTGTCATGTATAAATGCATTAATAATGTGCGACATATGTGTAATGGGCATTATGTGTGTCATGTGTATAAGGGCATTAATAATGTGCAACATATGTGTAAGGGGCATTATGTGTGTCATTATGTGTATGAAGGGCATTAATAAAGGTTGGCATAATGTGTAAGGGGAATTATGGTTATAAGGACATTAATAATGTGTGTCGTGTAAGGGGCATTACTGTGTGGTATTATCAGGGGTGCCGAGAGAAAGGGTTACGGGGTACAAATTACCCAGGCTAAAGTCTGATGGAAGGGCCCAGTGGGGGCCCCGGCCCCCCTCCCCTTAAGTGACAGCAGCAGCTGCAGCTCTTCTCCTCTGCCCAGCACACACTGCTTTGTGCTGGGTTGCAGTGTGGCCATGGAGTTGCTTAAAATACAATATTTTCTCAAGTATTTTTTCTAAGGGTATAATGTGACTAATGTGAGGAGTAATGTACATAAGGTAAAGTGGTACTACTGTGTGATGTAACGTGAATAAGGGACACCATCGCATGATATAATGTGAATAAAGTTGCACTACTGTGTGGCATAATTTGAATTGGGGGTACTATTGTGTGGCCATGCCCCTTCCCAGCAAGAACACACCCCTGTTTGAGCTGCGCACCGAATGTGTGCACTGTTTCTATTTAAAATATTGCGGGTAGGAGCACCAAAATGATGACTGCTATGATGAGGGTTGATGGTGCTGGGAAAGGGGAGCAGGGTCAGAGGCGGATCTAGTGGCGGTGCTAGGGGGCACCAGACAAAATCTTGCCTAGGGCGTCATTTAGACTAGGGCCGGCTCTGGGGGTCTCCATGTATTTGAACTCACAGCCGGTCATACAATCCCAGCCTACATATTTGAAGAACACAACTACTCTTATACTTAAGTTGCAAACTCTTCCTCCTCTTCCAGACACGTGCTTTTTGTCTACAATTATTTCCTTTTGATAGCAAGTGGTATATCCAGCTGAAGGATATGCCATGGGGTCATGTGTGGCCAGGCATTTGCAAATGCCTATAAATTCAACATAGATCATAATGCATTTCTCTCTAATCCCAATGTAGCCAAGAAGATTTTAAACTTTGTATGTAACATCGATGACCTGCTAGTAATCTGGACAGGTGAAGTGCAGGCATTCCATGACCTCATGGTAAGTGTCAATGACTTAGATTAAATTACTTAATTCACCTATACCCTTAGCAGTTCTGAAGTCCATGTATTTGATGTAGATCACCATATACAGAATACTTTGCATAGCAGCCTATATAAAAAGTAGACAAATAGGAATGCCATCCTACAATGCCCGAGGCAACAACCAATTTTCAACAAAATGGGTTTGTCATATTTGCAGGTTCTCCATGTGCACAGAATTTCTGATGAGCAAGTTCAGACAGAATCCGAAATGAATATCATGATAGAGCAATTCTGTGTACACGGCTACAATTATGCAGAACTGATGAAGGCTAAAGAAAAAGCCATTCTTATCATTGGCCCAAAAAGAGTACGAGCTTGTTCTAGTGCAAAGTGACTGACTTTGGTGGGAGAAAAAAATCCCTGATAATTGACCCATTTTCATGGTCACAATTGTGAATATTGGGTGACATTCTATGGACTGCGATTTGCGTTTTTTTGCGTTAATTAGACAGCAAAATGGCGATATCGCATTTTTCCTTCAAATCTGCAATTTAATGGGATGCGCTAAGGGACTGAAATCGCATATTATGTGCGTTAAGGCATGCGGACCAAAAGTGCGACATTAATTTGCATTTTTATCGCATCCAGATGTTTTCGTACAGAAAACTATACAACTCGCTTATTTAATGCTATGCGCATTTGCACATCGCAATTTTTAAATGTGTCTAATTATCGCACTTATTTCAGACCAGGGTCTGTTTGGCGAATGAGCCAGAACCCTGCACAGATCGCAATGTTCTGTGCAGGGTTCTGGTGTTAAAATAAAAAAAAAACGGTTAAAATAAAAAAAAAACGAGCGCGGGGTCCCCCGCCCGAGCATAACCAGCCCCGGGCTCATTGAGCCGGTGCTGGTGACATAAAATCAGGGTCCCCGACAAATCTGGGTCCCCTTGATTTCATGAGACCAGCACCAGGCTCAAGGTCCGGCGCTGGTTCCCAAAATACGGGGGACAAAATGACTAGGGGTCCCCCGTATTTTAAGAACCAGCACCGGACCCAACCAGCCAGCAGGGTAATGCCACAGCCAGAGGGACACTTATTATATAAGGTCCCGCGGCCAAAGCATTAACCCCCTGGCTGGTCAGCATGGGCAGGGGTCCTGGGGAAGTGGGGACCCCCCAATGAAGGGGTCCCCCCCTCCAGGACTTACCAGCCCATGCTGATAGTCCGGGGCTGTCCCCGATGCCCCTGGGCGGTGGGCATCGGGCTGATGAATTGTGTAAAAAAAAGAAGTAAAACTATTGTTTTCTACTGGCGAACTATGAGTCCCAGCAAGCCTACCCCGAATGATCCGAGGTAGTCCCCAGGGGTACCTAAGGAAGGAAATCCTACTCACCTGGTCTGGTCCCCGGCGACGACCTCGGCATCCTCTCCGGCTGACCGCTGCTCCCATCTGGTACCCGGCTTACAGGACTTCACCGGCGCAGAGATGTTTCTTCCTCGGCGTCTCTGGACAGAATGATTTCTATCCAATCAGGAGCCGAGAAAGTCGGCTCCTGATTGGCCAGAAATCATTCTGACTGGAGACGCCGAGGAAGGAACATCTCTGCTCTAGATGCGCAGAGATGTTTCTTCCTCGGCGTCTGTATTCAGAATGATTTCTGGCCAATCAGGAGCCGACTTTCTCGGCTCCTGATTGGCCAGAAATCATTCTGTCCAGAGACGCCGAGGAAGAAACATCTCTGCGCCGGTGAAGTCCTGTAAGCCGGGTACCAGATGGGAGCAGCGCTTCAGCCGGAGAGGATGCCGAGGTCGTCGCCGGGGACCAGGTGAGTAGGATTTCCTTCCTTAGGTACCCCTGGGGACTACCTCGGATCCCGGACCCCGGATTCTTCAGGACAGGAGCCCCAGAACCCCAGGACCAGCCCCGGAACCAGGACCAAGGCCCCGGAACCGGACTCTTCTGCCCTGGAGCCCCGGAGCCCGGACCCAGGATCCAGGGACCGACCTATGGGCTCAAGGTAGGTAAGTATCAGTGTGTGTGTGTTCTGTGTGTATTAAACTTTTATTTTTCAGGGTGTCAGTGTGTTTTCTTTAACTATTTTTTGTACTGCAGAACTACAAGTGCCAGCGGGCCCTTTAATGCCCCGCATGCTGGGACTTGTGGTTCTCCAAGTCCCAGCATGTGGGGTAGGCTTGCTGGGACTCATAGTTCGCCAGTAGAAAACAATAGTTTTACTTCTTTTTTTTACACAATTCATCAGCCCGTTGCCCACCGCCCAGGGGCATCGGGGACAGCCCCGGACTTTCAGCATGGGCTGGTAAGTCCTGGAGGGGGGGGACCCCTTCATTTGGGGGGTCCCCACTTCCCCAGGACCCCTGCCCATGCTGACCAGCCAGGGGGTTAATGCTTTGGCCGCGGGACCTTATATAATAAGTGTCGCCCGTCTGTGGCATTACCCTGCTGGCTGGTGTGGTCCGGTGCTGGTTCCTAAAATACGGGGGACCCCTAGTCATTTTGTCCCCCCTATTTTGGGAACCAGCGCCGGACCTTGAGCCTGGTGCTGGTTTCATGAAATCAAGGGGACCCCGATTTGTCGGGGACCCTGATTTTATGTCACCAGCACCGGCTCAATGAGTCCGGGGCTGGTTATGCTCTGGCGGGGGACCCCGCGCGCGTTTTTTTTTTTTTACTTTGCGCTTTCCTGCAAACGTGCGATTTTCAGACATGAAAATCGCACATTTTCAGGACTAAAGACAGCGCACCAATTCGCCGCAAATCGCACCACTTCGCACTTTTCAGGCTCCAATGCGCATTACATTAAATATGCGAATTTTGACTGAAAAGTGCGATTTGAAAAAGTGCGATTTGCGGCGATGTGGTGCGCTAAAAAAAAATGCGCATTTATCTCAACGCATAGAATGTCACCCGTAGTGTGTTTTCTCCTGAATGTGTTTATAATAGAAGCACAAATACTCTAAATGGAATTTCAGTGACACTGTGTGAAATATAACACTGCATAATGGCCCTTAATAAGACCTGATCACAGTACTAATTTGTTCTCTAAATGGGCAAAAAAAATGCTGCACTGCAGGTGGGGCAGATATAACGTGCTGAGAGAGTTACATTTCGGTGGGGTGTGTTGAAACTGAAATCTAAATTGCAATGTAAAAATAATGCAGCCAGTATTTACCCTGCACAGAAACAAAATAACTCACACAAATCTAAAGGTGGCCAATCATCTACAGATCGATTGTCAGATTGGGCTGGTTAGAACAAACACCTGGTAATATCTTTGCAGCAGGGCCCTCCTACCTCCAAGTCTGTCTGTTGTTACCCAGTTTGTCTTATCACTGTCTACTATTGCAAAAGCGCAACGGAATCTGCTGCGCTATATAAGAAACTGTAAATAAATAAATAAATAAATACTGTAACATCTGAATGACAGTTTTTGGCAGTTTTCCAGCATTTCAAAGCAAATGGTCAACTGTTATTTGCTCTCATCCATTACCAGGATTTTGTTCAAACCAGCCCAATCTGACAATAGATCTGTAGATGTATGGCCACCTTAACTTTCTCTGCACATGTTACATCTGCCCCACCTGCAGTGCATCATTTTTTTTGCCCATTTTGAGAACAAATTTGTACGGTGATCAGGTCTGATTAAGGCCATTATGCAGTGTTATGTTTCACACAGTGTCACTGAAATACTTGAAATTGGATTTATGCTGCTCTCTTTGCAGTGCATATACAAAGATAGACAATCCTGTGTACATAAATAAGAAATAACTGTTGCAGTCTATTATTGAAAAACAGTAACTGTTACAATACATATTACAAGTAACAGTGTAAACTGTAATGTATAATTTTACATATCACTTCTGTTTATTGACAGAAAAACAGTTTTGCATCCGCTATGCTGGGAACATGAATGGGCTGCATTACAGTATATAATTATGCCAAAGAAAAGCAAATATATTAACAGTTAAATACATTAATGTGTATTATGATGTAATAAACAAATACATCTAATGTTTCGAAAAATAAAATCAATTGATTCAATAATAACAGGTTTCAAGGATGTTGCACATACAGTAATGTCTTCTTATTTTTTTATGTTCTGTTTTGAGTTGGTTTATACAAACCAATTGTGATTGATGTCTGCTATTATTAGACTGTTAAATTGGGTCAATAAGCACATAAAAAGAAAATAAAGTATTGCTGATCAATCCTGCCTAGTAATTAACACAGCGATTGGCAGATATGTACTGCTGGATACCACTCATAGAATGAGTAACCTGTTATCCTTGAATCAATGTTCTTGATTTTATTTTTCTAAACATTAGATGTATTTGTTTATTACATCATAATACATTTCAACGTATTTAACTGTTAATATATTCACTTATCTTTGGCATAATTATATGCTGTAATGCAGCCCATTCATGTTCCCAGCATAGGGTATACAAAACAGTTTTTCAGACCAATTCATGTTTAAAATAAACTGCCACAAGTAAAGATAATAAACAGAAGTGTTTTAAATACTGCACCTACAGATGTATCGGGCCTTGTTGTTGCTGGCGATCCGCGGCGGGGCGGCGAGGCGGACGCAATACTGTCCGCCTCCCGCTCGAGGGGGCTGGGGGGGACCTCTGGCCACTGTGGGGGGTGCGGTCGCCCGGTGTGGGCACCGGGCGACCGCATACCTCCCAACTGTCATGCTTTCCGCGGGAACGTCCCAATATTCGGGGACGTTCCCGCGTCCCGCCCGGGGCCGCCATTGTCCCGCGGTGGGGGGGACAGTTGGGAGCCCCCACAGCTTGCCGAGAATAGACGCTGTGCGCATGCGCACAGCGTCTATTCAGCGCCGACGAGCGGCGAAAACGGGGGCGTGGCCGGAGTTCGCGTCACCCCGTGAGGCCACGCCCCTTTTCTCGAGGTCACGCCCCCTTTTCGGGAGCGCGCGCGGCTTCGCCGCGCAAACGTCCCGACCTCCCAACTTCAAAAGTTGGGAGGTATGCGACCGAGGGCAGCACCGTCGGAAGGGGACGCGCGCGCACCTCGTGCGCGCACGTCCCCTTACGGCATACAGATGGCGACGGGGCAGGGGATGGCGATGGCGACGCCATCGCCATCACCTGCAAAGATGAATCCCGCTACATCCGTAAAGAACAGAGTGTAATGCATTGTTTACTAAACTTACTGTAGCATTCAGTAAAGAATTTGTTGGACATTAGAAGACACAGGTCTGCATTATTCTATTAAGGGCAAACAAAAGGTATTTACCCTGATTTTTTGCCCCAATTCTTTTTTCTTGGTCACTTCAACTACAGAGCATCCTCTACAAAAAAAAAAACATGTTTAGTAGAAAACACACAATATTCACAATTGTGACCATGAAAATGGGTCAATTATCAGGGATTTTTTTTTACCGCCAAAGTCATTCACTTTGCACTAGGACAAGCTCGAACTGTTTTTTACTATACTAATGTTTATTAATGAATCACTCTAAGACATCCTGACATAAATTTAACTAGATCGGAGCAGCTTCATTAGTTTCGTTATTTTCACCTAAAAAGTGAAACTTTAGGTCTCTTGCCAGAACAGAAGATGTAGACTCAGATCAAAATCATTTCTTATTCAAGTCAAGTCACAACTTTTCCTCACTAGCCGATTTTTGAATTTCTCAATTTAAATTTTTTCACTCCGCCCTACTGGGGACTGATCTTTTGCTAATGCGTATGTGCATGCACTGGATGCGAATGGGCATGGCAAACTGCAAGTTTGTCATCCTGTTCACACCCACCAGTGCAGACACAGGGTGTGGGGCGGTAGCAGGTGGACGTGCCCATGGGAACGCCCAGCATTTCATGGGTGTTCCCATGAAAACACTGGGTGTTCTCATGGAAATTTTGCAGTGATGTGGCTGCTGGGAGTGGCCCCCTGACAGCACCAAATGCCAGCTGCCGCCCTGTTCCCGTACAGGGTGCACGCAAAGCTAAGGCACCTGAGAATGCCTTAGTTTTGCGTGTATGCTCCAAATCATTCGATGGCTGGCAACCATCAAATGATTTGGTACCCACACCCAAGGCTGTGAATCGATGTTTATGCAAAACATCCATTCGCAGCCATGTGGTGAACATGGTAAGTGAGGTGGGCGGGACGCCATGAAATCACATGCAACACTGAAATTTGCAGCGCTGCATGTGAACCAGAATAAGATCCTAAGTTTCGGTAACAAAGTTCTGTGATTTTGAATTTTGCCAGAACTGAAACCTGAGGCACTGGTTAGTCCATAATGATAGGAAACCAGGGTGGTATAGGTGCTGCCTGGAGAGTGGAGATTACTTCGGCCACCCCAATACTGGGGAAAAAATCCGGATCCGTCATGGTTCCACCTGTACAAGTAGTTTTGTTGTCTATATTATCCACTGTCCTTATGGTCTCCTCTATGTGGAGAAGACCACAAGACTATTCAGAGAAAGAATGGCACTCCACAGGTCAGCCAAGTGGGGGTCAATAAGTTGAACAGCAGGTGGCCAGGGAGGAGATTTTAAACATCGGCTGGCAACTCTCAGATATAAACAAAATAGACCATGTACCTAAAAGACTGAGGGGTGGCGATAAGGGCAAGGCTCCACTCTGTAGTGAAGCCAGGTGGATTTAATGACTTCATACAGTTTCCTCCTGGGGGCTTAATGAGAACCTTTCGCTCAAATGTTGTTTATATTCTTATCTGATTGTATTGTTCTTTTACGGGTCTATTGTACCATTTTTATTTTCCTTTTCTCGTATAGCCTGCTTTCTAGTTTTATTTTTGGTTTCTGTGGTACTTAGTATGTTTTTTTTGTGTATGTAATCCTGTTTATGGGTTGCTAGGAAGAAAGCGCCCACATCCTATCAGAGTGATGTCACTGTGTGTGCTGGATGGCGCACATTGCCATGGGAAGACGCAGATGGATCCGTCTGGTGCAGGGGGCAGTTGGGGATACAAAGTATGTGTTTTAGTAATTGTCTTTTGATCTTGAAAAAGGTGATAAACCGAAATGTCAATCTAAGTTTGCCAGTGTGCCGCACTTTTGTTGGGATAATTCAAATCCTCTGAGAGCGATCCTACTAGATAGCTATATCAGTGGCATGCAGTGAGGTCAGGGGCTAGGGAGTCACTGGTTAGCATCAGAGCCAGATTTACATGCACACACATACTGTATATGAGCCAGATGGTATATGTGGACAGTACATGAACTTTGGCTGCATTACAACAGGACATGTTGCTGACAGGGTAGGGGCTGAGTAATTAGAATTATTATTCACCTGCTCTTATGACACAATGCCCAATTTGTGGGTATGTTTGTGCTAAAAGGACACCATTGACATTGATTGAATTGCTACACATTATCCCTACATTGGCTTCAAGTATGCAAAAGAAAATTGGTCAGTCTGTGAGAGAAACTCTCTGCGCCAATGTTATTGTTCACTTTGCTAAGTAAAAGATACTGTACTGTATGTCCTGCATCATTTCAGCTTCCTGTCCTGTGGTCTGACGCAGGAGTAGGGTTTGCAATCAGCTTCAAGAGATAACACTTGGGACGCTGCAGTACAAACACAGCATCATACAGCAGCGGTCAGTGTGTGAGATGGCTTGAAATCCTAAGGTTCATGTATGCTAAAGAGACTCACCAGCAGCCTGTATTATCAAGTTTACAGGACATGTATTATCAAGTTTACATGCCCTGTATTAGCTTGAAAAAGCCACCCTTTGTGCAGCGAAATGCATTATTACAGAGAACTGTGCCTCCCGGGTCCCGTCCAATCATCTGTGACCCGCAATCCCCTGATGGAGCTTCTATCCCATCATATTAGCGATAATAGCCGGCATACAAGCACGCCAGCAGCGGGAACCATCTGAGTGGCCATTCGAGCCCAGGGATGGGGACAGAGAGGATGCCAATGCTCTTACTACAGAGCAGCATCCATTGCGGCCAGCAGCGCTTCTGGGAGCAGAGAGATACAGACCGCTGCCTTAGATTACATATATTGAGCCTGAAATATGTTTCATACGCGCCTTACTTCCAGCACTGCAATAGTGGCTGCCTGTTACATCGCTCTTGCTTTTCTTACCCACGCTGAGTAGTTCTTTGAACCATGGATATTAATCCGGTCATCCTTGCATTTGCTTTTTTACAGTTGATGTTGACATTTGTGTCAGGAGAAGGAACAGTTGACCAAGGACGTGTTGTTTATGCAAGGGATCAGCTGCTAGTATTCCATGGCAAGGCGATGCTAACCGGTGTGATACCGGAAATTCCCACGAGTTGAGAAGGAAGAGAAGGGGATGCTGGGCCAGGGATGAAGCAGAGGGCTAGGAGAAGGTGCTTCAGACCTTTCCTTCTATCCGTCATTATGGGTAATGTGCTATCTCTCCCCAATAAGATGGATGAACTAGCGGCGCTGACCTGGCACCAGCTGGAGTATAGTATCATGCTGTTAACAGAGACGTGGCTAACGAATAATACGCATGCCTCACTGGACAGTTTTCATTCGGTGATGGTGGAAGGGACGAAAAAGAGTGGTAAGAGGAAGGAAGGAGGGCATGCTGTGTTTGTGAATGATAGATGGTGTAATCCTGGGCACACCACTATCAAGGAACTGATCTGCAGTAAAGACATCGAGCTATTAGCTGTTGGCATGAGGTCATTCTATCTGCCTTGGAACTTTTGCATGTTATTTTGGTATTTGTGTATATTCCCCCTTCTGCTAACATCGATGTAGCATGCAATGTTATGAACATAATTGTGAGCAGGCTGCAGACCAGCACCCAAATGCCCTTTTTGTAATTTCTGGAGACTTTAGTCATGCCTCTCTTGCTGCCCACATTTATACAGTATGTCACTTGCAATACTAGAGACAATAAAACATTGGACCTACTGTATGCCAACATGAAAGCAGCATACAGTTCATCACCTCTTCCTCCCCTGAGTAGATCTGACCATAATTTGGTACTCATCTTACCAGTGTATATGCCTATTGTTAACAGGCAGCCAGTGTCCACACGGACTGTGAAGAGATGGTCTGATGAGGCAGAGGAGGCTCTGAAGGACTATTTTGATTGTACTGTGTGGGTTGTTTTTACTGACTCTTATGGGGAGGATATTGATAGTTTTATGGATTGTATTGCATCTTAGATTACCTTTTGTGTGGAAAACACTATGCCTGTTAAAACAGTGTGGTGTTTCTCGAATAATAAACCTTGGATTAACCCTGGCATAAAGGCTTTCCTCAAGGAAAAAGAGAGAGCTTTTAGGTCAGGAAAGAGGGAGGAGCTGAGGGTTGTGCAGAGGGAATTGAGCGGTAAGATTGGGGAGGGAATGAATAGTTATAGGAAAAGGATGGAGGATGAGCAGCTACAGTGAGGGAATCTGGAGAGATTTAAAATCCATCTCTGGGTTTAAGGAGCCAGATGGTATTAGCTCATGGGTCCTGTGCAGATCAGTTGTGCGGGATAGTGGAGACCCTTTTTAATATGAGCCTGAGGCAAGGGGGTACCATGGCTGTGGAAAATATCTTGGGTGGTACCTGTGCCAAAAACTTCACGTCCCAAGGATTTCAGCAGCTATAGGCAGGTGGCATTGACATCACAGCTGATAAAGTCACTGGAGAGGTTGGTCCTTGGCTATCTTTGGCCCCTTGTGAGAGCTTTAATGGTTCCACTACAGTTTGCATATGAACCTGGCATTGGGGTGGATGATGCTGTCATATATCTGTTGCTGAGATCCCTCTCAGATTTGCACAGGCCCTTATTTTGGTTCACTCACAGAGGTAAATTCCTTCTCAAATGGACAAAACCATGTGCATTGCAGGGGGGGGGGGGGGGGCAGATATAACGTGCAGAGAGAGTTAGATTTGGGGGAGTTATTTTGTTTCTGTGCATGGAAAATACTGACTGCTTTATATTTACACTGCAATATAGATCTCACTTTGAAGTAAAACCCCACCCAAATCTAATTCTCTCTGCACATGTTACATCTGCCCCATCTGCAGTGCACATGCTTTTGTCCATTTGAGAAGGAATTTACCTTTGCAAGTGAACCAAAATAAGGGCCACAGTGAGAAACATCACCATCCTGTCCATGCTCCTGAGGGAAAACTTGAGTGGTTTTGAGGAGGATTACCATCTAACCACCTGGATCCTGGACTAATTTGCTAATCACAGTATGTGAGGACCAGGGAGTGCCAGTCTGACATGATTATTTATTATACAGGGGCTCCACAGGAAATGGTTTTGGCACCATTTATTTTCACGGTTTATACTAGAGACTTTATATACAATACACCAACCAGTCACCTGCAGAAGATTTCTGACGACTATAGTAGGCCTCATCTTAGATGAGGACGATAGGGAGTACAGAGAATTTATGGAAAAATTTGCCCTCTGGTGTCAGAGGAACCATCTTTACCATAACACAGGAAAGACTATGGAACTGGTAGTTGATTTTCGAGATGCCAACATTCTCCTCCTACTCCGGAGAGGATCCAGGAAGTGGATTTTGAGACTGTAAAATCCTAGTACCTGCTCCTGAACAATAAGTTGGACTGGACTGATAATTCTTATGGTCTGTATAAGAAGGGGCAGAGCAGACTTTATATGTTGAGAAGACTGAGGTCTTTGGACCTTTTTTGACTCCATGGTGGCATCAGCCATATTTTTTGGAGTGGTTTGCTGGGGTAGCAGCATTTCAACTGCTGGCAGCAAGAGACTAAATAGACTGGTTAAGAAAACCAGTTCTGTTTTGGGAATCCCTCTGGATATAGTAGAGGTGGTGGGAGAAAGGAGAATAATTGGCAAGTTAGCATGCCTGTTCAACAATACGTCCCACCCACTTCAGGACATGTTGTTGAGTTTAGGTACTTCCTTTAGTAATAGGTTGAAACCCTTGATGTCTCACGAAAATATACTGCAGGTCCTTTCTTCCTGCTGCGGTTAGACTGTATAACCATCATGGTCCTCAGTAGATTCCTGTATACTGTATCTTATTTTTATGTTATACAAATCATGTCTAATATTTATATTACACACTTTTACTTATTTTATCATGCTTCTGTACTTTGTTTTGTTTTGATTTTTTTTTTTATTCTTAGTATGCTTGCTCTTATTATGTTCATTTATTTCTTATCTCTACTATGCACTTTCCTGTAACAATGAGAATTTCTCCATTGTGATATGAATAAAGGAATTCTATTCTTTATCCATATTGGTGTACGGCCACAATGAGGTATTAACCCTGATATCTCCGGACATTTATGTGCATTTAATATTATAAAGTACAGGTCGGGTCTACCTTATCCGTGTATTCCAATACCCGAAATATTCCAAAAACCGTGTTTTTTCAGAATATTTTGTTATTTTTTTCACCGTGACACCACTGCGCACTCCCACAATGTACCGGAGATGCTGCTGAAGAGGATCCTGAAGGCCGCCAGGGATGCCGAAGGACCATCGAGGCACCACCAGGGGACCAGGTAAGTATGGAAAAAAAATATTCCAAAATCCAGAAAAATCCCTTATCTAAAATGCTTGTGGTACGAGCATTTCGGATAAGGAATACTCAACCTTTACTGACTACCACCTTGTGGATACAATTAAGGAACTTCAACCAATATAACTAAGAGCAGTTCTCTATTGGCATATGAGGACATTCACATGGTTTAATATTAACCAATTTAATAAATTGTGTGTTTTTACCTATTGTTTCTTATATTATTAAGCTCCACATGATTTGAGCATTTGGATTGTGGTTTTTGGGAGGTTGGTAATCCTTCCTCGTAGTGACTGCTGATATATAGCACATACTGTAATTGTATAATGATATTATAATGAAGGTCAAAGGGACAAAAAGAGGGTAGGAGAGTGGTGGTGGGGTGATAGGTATTTCGGTGGGAGTGAGGAGCTGGGGCAAGAGGTGAAGAAGTGGGAGTGAGGTGCTGGGATGAGAGGTGACAGGGGGTAGTGGGGTGCTGGCATGATAGATGGAGGATGGGAGGGTATTTCTGGGATGATAGGTGGAGGATAATATTAAAGTTGGTGGTGCTGGGGTGATGGATGGGAGTGAGGTGCTGAGGAGGGAGTGAGGTGCTGGGGTGAGAGGGGATGAGTTGGGAGTGAGGTGTCAGGGTGACAGGGGTTATAGGATGGTGGTGTTGGGATGACAGATATATGGTGGTGCTGGGGTGACAGGTGGAGGATGGGAGGGTGGTACTGGGGTGACAGGGGAAGGGTAAGAGGGTGGTGCTGGGGTGACAGGTGATAAAGTGGGAGTGAGGTGCTGGGGTGTGATGTGATAAGGTGAGAGTGGGGTGGGTGCTAGAGTGTGAGGTGGAAACATGGGAGTAAGGTGCTGGGATCAGAGGTGACAGGGTGAGAGTGGGGTGCTGGGGTGACAGGTAGATGATGGGAAGGTGGTGCTGGGGTGACAGGTGGTGAGGTGGTAGTGAGGTGTCAGGGTGACAGGGGAGGGTAGGAAGGTGGTGATGGGATAACATATGAACGTTGGTGCTGGGGTGATAGGTGGATGATGCTACTGGGGTGACAGGTGAGAATGAGTTGCTGGGATTACAGGTGGGAGTGAGGTTCTGGGGTGAGAGGTGATGAGGTGCTGGAATGCTAGGTGGAGGATAGAAGGGTGTTTCTGTGGTGACAGGTGGAGGATGGGAAGGTGGTGCTGGGATGACAGGTGGGAGTGAGGTGCTGAGGTTGGAGTGAGGGGTTTCAGGATGACAGGGAGAGGGTAGGATGGTGGCGCTGGGGTGACATATGAATGGTCGTGCTGGGATGACAGGTGGTGGATGCTGCTGGGGTAACAGGTGGGAGTGAGATGCTGGGATTACAGGTGGGAGTGAGGTTCTGGGGTGAGAGGTGATGAGGTGACAGGTGGAGGGTGGTAGGGTGGTTCTGTGTTGACTGGTGATAAGGTAGAAATAAGGTGATAAGGCGGGAATGAGGAACTGGGGAGACAATTGGAGGGTAAGAGGGTGGCGCTGGGGTGACAGGTAATATGGTGGCGCTGGGGTGTCAGGTGATAAGGAGGTGGTAAGAATCAGGGTCACATGAGATATTAAGCAGAGGTGAAATATAACATATGTGTAGGAGGTGGGTGGGCACAGGGGTGATAGAGAACACAGGTTAGATAACTTTGGGGTGAGATTTTAAGTTATCAATACAACCCTGAAGTTTCTGGGGATATAAGTGTACCACAAATCTCCATCCATTCTCTTAAATGTTCCATACCCTCACTTCTAAATTCCCACTTTGACCTGTTATAATTCGTATGCTATATGTTTCAATGTGCAATATAATTTAGAGATAAATCATGTAAATTGAGTCAAATAAACCCTCACTTGTTTCACCATTACCTGAGTAATACTTACTCTAAAAACTTTGAGGATCTAGTTGAAGTTGTTCCTGACAGGTAAAACCTAGATAGATAGAGTTTGGGGTGTCACAAGTAGGAAATATTTCATTTGGCAATGTTGATGAACGAATTACAACAAAAACTTGAAGAAAGCCATTTTCATTCTGAATAAGTCATAAGTTAATTAATATTGACACACTAGGACTATGCGTGTGTAACCTTATATACATTGTAAGTTGGTACAGCTTTATATAACATTTATTAGAGCTTAATATTACTGTGCTGCATAATTAAGTGTTGAATTTCTTATGCGAATTACATATTGAAGTCCAAAATGTTAAACCAGAGAGATTTGTATTGTTTTGCTAGGTAATGCATGCTAGCTGTAATATCTGGGAGTACTGCATACTCTAAGCTAACACATTTATAATGAAGGTCAAAGGGACAAAAATAAAAAATTGACATGTCAGATGGAGCGCCATCTTACCCGCTGGCTGAGAGGTGTTCCATCTGTATTAACCCTTTGAGTGCCAACAATGTTGTGAGCAATCCTCACAAGGGCCCTTATTCAGGTTGGATCGGGCGGCCGCGGACCATCCGAATGTATTGTTCATTCTTTCGGTGAGTGTGTGAGTCCGCCCAAAGAACATCTGCGCACAGTCAGTGGGAAAAGCCAGCAAAGGGGAGTCGCGTGTATATGAGTGTACGCTACCGTGCTTGGATGGATCTCATCCTTTTTGGTCTGAAACTGAGCATGTTTCTCCGATCGTAGGTGAAAGCGCACGTCCGATCATGGTGGCGTATGCTTCACATATATGGTCCAGCAATTATTACCTTTGAAGTTACCTTTTAACAATTACCCAATTATGGCAAGTTTTATTTATTGATTTATTATTTATTTATTAGCAGTTTCTTATATAGCGCAAACAGATTCCGCAGCGCTTTACAGAGTATACTGTAGTTGCCCATTCACATCAGTCCCTGCCCCAGTGGAGCTTACAATCTATATTCCCTACCACATGTTCACGCACACACAGACATTCTAGGGTTAATTTTTTGGGAGCCAATTAACCTACCAGTATATTTTTGGATTGTGGGAGGAAACCGGAGTAAGCGGAAGAAACCCACGCAAGTACAGGGAGAATATACAAACTTCACACAGTTAGGGCCATGGTGGGTATTGAACACATGACCTCAGTGCTATGAGGCAGTAATGCTAACCATTACACCATCCGTACTGCCCACATTGATTTCTTTATATTACCTCATTTGCCTCCCTTAACCCCTTCCCGACATTGGACGTACATTTACGTCATGGTCGGGAAGTACTTCCCGACACATGGCATAAATGTACGTCATGTGTTTAAACTGTCACTGCGTCTAGAGACGCAGTGACAGTTAGGTGATGTCTGCTGTCCCTGACAGCAGACATCCCCCCTCGTCGCCCAGGGGGGGCAGGGGTGCCCCCCCCGGTCGGCGATCGCTGTGATTGGCTGTTCAAATGTGAACAGCCAATCACAGCTATTTCCGTGTTACCGGCGGCTACGCCGCTCGGTAACACAGAAATCGGTGGTGATCGGTGCAGCACCGATCACCACCGATCCGCAGACACCCCCTCCCACCCCCCCGGCAGCTCACCGTCAGCACCCGGCAGCAGCACCCGGCAGCTCACCGTCAGCACCCGGCAGTCGCAGCCGGAGCGCACGCAGCGTGCGCTCCCCCCTCCCACCCCCGTACCCACAGCAGCAGCAGCAGCATGAGCTGCTAAAAATAAAATAAAATTAAATCAGCTGAATTTTATATATATATATATATATATATATATATATATATATATATATACACATGTGTATATGTGTGTGTGTATATATATGTGTGTATACATATATATATATATATATATATATATATATACACACACATATATATATATATATATATATATATATATATATATATATATATATATATGTGTGTGTATATATATATATATATATATATATATATATATATATATATACATATATATATACACACACATATATACACATATATACATATACATACACACACACACACACACATATATATACATAGATATTCCCGACATATGACGTATATATACGTCATGGTCGGGAGGTACTTCCCGACCGAAGACGTATATATACGTCATGGTTTTACTGTCACCGCGTCTATAGACGCGGTGACAGTTTGGAGATGTCTGCTGTCCCTGACAGCAGACATCCCCCCTCGCGGCGATCGCTGCGATTGGCTGTTCAAATGTGAACAGCCAATTGCAGCGTTTTCTGTGTTACCGGCGGCTAAGCCGCTCGGTAACACAGTGATCGGTGCTGTACAGCACCGATCACCACCGATCGCCAGCCCCCCCCCCCCTCCCACCCGGCAGCCCCCCTCCCTCCCACCCACCCGGCTGCCGCAGCGCCAGCACCGCTCCCACCCCCCCGCCAGCCGCAGCGCCAGCCCCCATCCCAAAGCTGGTGACCAAAATGGGGTCACTTGTGGGGAGGTTCCACTGTATTGGTGCTTCGGGGGTCTTGCTAATGCGACATAGCACCCACCATTCATTCCACCACCAAAAATCACTCCTTCCCTTCTGAGTCCTGCCATGCACCCAACTGGCATTTTTTGGTCACATGTGAGGCATTGCCGTACTCGGGAGAAATTGGGGCACAGATTTTGGGGTGCTTTGTCTCCTTCATTCCTTGTGAAAATTAAAAATTTTGAGCCAGAACTGCATTTTTCTGTAAAAAATTACATTTTTTTACAGAAAAATGCAGTTCTGGCTCAAAATTTTTAATTTTTACAAGGTATGAAGGAGAAAAAGCACCCCAAAATCTGTGCCCCAATTTCTCCCGAGTACGGCAATGCCTCACATGTGACCAAAAAATACCAGTTGGGTGCATGGCAGGACTCAGAAGGGAAGGAGTGATTTTTGGATTTTGCAGCACAGATTCTGGTTGAATGACCCCCGAAACACCCATACAGTGGAACCCCCCCACAAGTGACCCCATTTTGCAAACTACACCCTTCAGGGAATTCATCAAGGGGTATAGTGTACATTTCAAACCCCCCGGGGTTTCACCAATTTTGATACAACTGAGCTGTGAAAATGAAAAATTTATTTTTTTCATTTTCACTGCCCAGTTGTACCACAATTGGTGAAACCCCTGGGGGTTTGAAATGTACACTATACCCCTTGATGAATTCCCTGAAGGGTGTAGTTTGCAAAATGGGGTCACTTGTGGGGGGGTACCTAACTTTTAGCATTTTATGGTGCCTAGAAACCTACATGGTGCCTAAAAAATAATCTCATAAAAAGGAGGCTCCAAAATCAAGTAGGTGCTCCTTCTATTATGAAGCCTGTGGTTTGGTCACCGTGCATACTAGGGCCACATATAGGATATTTATGAAAACCAAAGAATTGGGGGAATCAATTTTTAGTCACATTTCTCTAGTAAAATCTACTGTGTTCCTTAGAAAAATGTATTAAAATTGAAAATCCGAAAAAAAAATGAAATTTTGAAATTTCACCTACACTTTGTTTTAATTCCTGTGAAACACCTAAAGGGTTAACAAACTTCCAAAATGCTGTTTTGAATACTGTGAGGGGTGCAGTTTTTGAAATGGCATCATTTATGGGGGTGTCTCACATACAAGTCCCTCAAAGTCACATCATAACTGACCTGGTCCCTAAAAAAATCAGTGTTTGAAATTTTCTTGAAAATTTGAGAATTTGCTATTCATATTTTAAGCCTCCTAGTGTCCAAAAAAATGAAAATGAGGTTGAAATAATGATGGCAACATAAAGTAGACATATGGTCTATGTTAGTTATTCACTATTTTGAGTGGTAAGATTATTTGTCTCACAAGCAGAAAATTTAACATTTTGCAAATCGCAAAATTTTCCATTTTTTCACGATATTTTGGTATTTTTCACAAAAAAACACAGACTGTATCGACGAAAATTTACCACTAACTTGAAGTACAATGTGTCACGAAAAAACAATCTCAAAATCACTGGGATAAGTAAAAGCAAAAAAAAGTTATCCCCACTTAAGTGAGACATGTCAGAATTGAAAAAAAGGGCTCTGTCAGGAAGGCAAAAACAGGCTCTGTCGGGAAGGGGTTAATTAATCTACAATTGAACCCTCATTACATGTATATTTCTTGTGTTCTAATGTGGCCTCATTATCTATGTGTCCTCCAATGTTTTAATTTTAAATTAATTCTGGTGTTTATATGCATGCTGTAAATAATGTTAATAAATATTATGTCCCTATTTATTTACATGTCTCGATACCCTAATGATATGTCTGATGTTTTACTCCACCATCAACTAACATTCATGCATGTACCTGTACATTTATTTAAATTTAAGGCTAAAACCCACACATGCACACACCATTCATTCCTTACCCTTCACTTTAAATTATATATATAAGTTACATTACACATGTGTACATGTACCTATGTCTACCTGCCCTCAGAAAGACTCTAACATGTTACTATAAAAAACCACAGACACCTTCTGAATATTAATAAACTTTTATTTAACAAAATAAAAAAAAACTAAATAAACAAATTAAAGGAGGCTGTGCAGGCGACCCAACCACATTCTCGAAGGCCCCCTGCAATTCAGCCACAGTCTGGGCCAAGGCCTCCTGGTGCTGTTGAATATCTGTTGGGAAGGAACAAAAAAATATTTTATTTTATAAGTTTAACGCAAAATCCTGGTCACTTTTCAATGATTAATAAGCCGTCAGTGTAATGTGAAGGCAACACACATTTTAAAAGAGCATTGAAGATGGACCTGCTGTGAAGATGTTACAAACTACTATGATGTTGACACACACAAGCATATGACATGACTTCAAATAAATGCCCTTTGCCTTCTTTGCTGAATATATGTAGCATCACATTTTGAAGGTTTGTGCTGTTGAAAACAGGTCAAACATCTGGACTAAGGTATGCAGTGTAAGGATCATCACATTGTTGATGCTTTACAGGTTTATCCTACTCAAACTGTAGGACAGTGGTGTCAAACTCATGGGCCTCCAGCTGTTTTGGAAATGCATGCCCCAGCATGGGCTGCCACAGTATTAATAAGCCAATATCTAAATGTATGTGGCAGGTCATGCTGGGAAGTGTAGTTCCACAACAGCTGGAGGCCCATGAGTTTAACAGCACTGATCTTTCAATGGATGTACAGATGTATCTGGCCTTATTCTTGCTGGCGGATCGCCAGCAACACCTCGCCTCTATCTGACTGAGACGCGCGTGCGTCCCCCGAGGTGGACGCAATACTGTCCGCCTCCTGCTCGACAGGGCTGGGGGGGACCTCTGGCCACTGTGGGGGGGTGCGGTCGCCCGGTGTGGGCACTGGGCGACCGAGAGCAGCATACCCTTCCGGCATACAGATGGCGGCGGGGCAAAGATGAATACCGCTACATCTGTAAGGTATGTCAATCACTGAAGGGGTGATGCATGGCCACACTCCAAACCTACACCAAGGGACCCATTGTTCCTGGAGGAGGATGCCCAACAGGCCATGGTGGGAGTGGAGTGTTGTGGAGTGACTACCAATGTTTTGGAGTGGACATTTGTGGGTGTTGTGAATGTAATTGTGTGTAAATGTGTATGTCTACATTAGGCACATTGTTTACTTACGTAAGCCATTGACATCCATCATCACATTCTCCTCCTCTAGATTGTCTCCACTTCCAGGAGGTGGTGGGATTGGGGATGAGGGAGCAATTAAGGCTGAGGCCGGGATAGGAGTAGGGGTCAAGGTTGTGGGGTGTGGTGGGGATTGGGGTTGGAAATGGGGTGGGTGGGGTGAGGAATGGATGGGGGCAGGGGAGTGGATGGTGGCAGGGGAGTGGATTTGGGTAAAGGATTGGGTGGAGGAAGGGGAGTGGGTGGAGGCAGGGGAGTGGCTGTGGGTAGAGGAGTGGGTGGAGGCAGGGGAGTGGGTGGAGGCAGGGGAGATGGTGAGGCAATGGGAGGGAGAGATGGGGTGGGCACCAGCGGGCACAGCTGCCGCCTCTTCTTCTTCCTCCTCCTCCTCCTGCTGGTGAGCTTGTCTTTCCCTGATGCATGCCATGGCACGTACTTCAATGTGAATGTTGATTGTAGTGTTATTAAAGGTGGTGTTTTATGAATTGGAGAAAAAAAAAAAGAAAACCCCAAAAAATTAATTGAAACAAAATTACATTCAATGTTACTATAGCGTTTTTAAACTAATAAATTGATACATACATACATACATACACACACACATAGGGGTTTATTCTGTTTGGTACGGTGGGTCCGTATATGGGCGGATCAGGTTTTTTTTGTCATCTGCGCATGCGTAGCTTTCGCAATACGCATGTGCGGCGACCTCACACTGCTCATGGACGGGTCTCTCCGTGCGAAAAAACCTGTCCGCAAGAGCATGGTCATTGTGGGCGACATGTGGGTGTTTCATGGGAGCGGCCGGAATAAAAAGGAAAACTGGGTGTAAACATGGGCGTGCACGGTGCCACAACCGCCTCGATCAGCGAACGTGCATTTTGGACCAAAAACAGGTGGACGCCAAAGATAGCTCCAGACCACCCCTAGAGATACCGTATGAGAGTGGACGCCTGGGTCTGCTAATTAACGCTGATTACTAGTCAAACACATACACCTGAATGTAATGAGCAATGCTGCAGGCTATTAAGTGAAAACCATTATTTCACTACCTGCAAACCACACACAGCCTTCAAACACATTGGAACCTTATCTTTCTACACTTCTCAACATTTAAAGGTTGGTTTAATTTTAGGTAAGATTCATTCTAAGACCTGGTTATATATGTCAAGGTAGTTATTTTATAACCATCTACACCCACTCAGAAAGTGTTTTTTTTTCTACTTTAAAAAGCAGGACACTCAATTCACAGGAGTCGACATGTGTCAACTTTTTCACTGTAACACAAACATACCAGTTTTTTTTATTATGGAAAAGACACATAAACCACGTCTAAGAGCAACAATGATGTTTTTGCACTCAATTTCTACTTGCAATGTGGCATATGCTCAGTTATATGGAAGGCGTCAGTGGGAAAACGGACGAGATCCGTCCATGCACTTTGGCGTACGCTCTGATGTACGCCAGATATCGGTGGCTAAGAGGGAGATCTGTTCGTACACGGTGGCGTACGCTCAAGTGTACGCCACTCCCCATTGTCGTGTTTGTGACCGTCCGTGTGTGGCTGTTCTGTGGGCGGACTTACGCTCACCGTGAGCGTACGGAAAACATATGGTGTGACGGACCGTACGTACGTTTCACCGTACCAAACAGAATAACCCCCATACACACACATACACAGGGCCGGACTGGCCATCTGGCCCTTCTGGCAAACGCCAGAAGGGCCGATGGCCAGGTGGGCTGAATTTTTCCCAGCTCGAGTGGGCACTTAACTAGCATAGTTGCGTCATGACGCAGCTGCGTCATGATGTGATTGAGCGGCGCGGGAGAGGGGAGTGTAGAGCCGCACTGCTCTGTAATCCCCGCCTCAGTGGGAGGAGGAGGCGAGGCTTGTTGCAGTGTCATTGGAAGAACAACATAGAAGGTGTTCAACACACAGCGCCCAATGTATAACCTTTTTACATATAATAATAAAATCAGAGTCACCGTATTCCTTGAGTAGACACTGATTACATTAGCAGGGTTCAAAACCTGAAACGATAACCACCTGTCCTCACAACAATTGAGGTGAGGGTGGTAGAATAGAGAACAACAATAGTGCAGATTATCTTAGGATAAAAGGGTGTTTAATAAAGGTCCACACTTACAAGGGTAGATGATAAAAACAGCATAAATAGATATCCCCACAAGGCAAACAGCTAGATCAGATGGAATTAGAGCAGGCTCAGTCACAGGTCCACCAACCAGTCCGGAACAGGAGATGGAATCCTCTTCTGCATCACCGCGATGATCAAGTGTCAGCTTTTCTTCCAGGGGACAGTCTCAGAACACTCAACGCGTTTCAGATGTACCTTCATCAGGAGTGTGTGTAGGAATAGCTCCTTAGTCCAGTTTATATACCCTAAAGTCCATTCGGTACAGCTGTACCTAATCCACCCAAACAGTGATGTTACATAAGGCGGCGGATGTCCGGGTATGCGGACAGGAAGCAAGATGGCCGTGCATTCCATAGCTCCTAATGAATGGAGCGCACATGACGGGACATGCCGGAAGTAAAGATGGTCGTGCGTGTCACGGCACGGTTGTTGGTGGAGCGCACACTGTGGGATAGGCAGTGTTTAGTGCATCCATTCTACTTTAATGAAACCGGCTCACATGGATTCATAGGGTGAAAAAAAAACATATATGACATGGCTATTTCACCTAGATTTCAGCTGCTATATATATACAGATGTTGCCAAGTACATCAATTCTGCGTTGCGCATAACGTGCGCTATGCAAATCGCGCATGAATCGCGCCTGCTCCTTGCGCTATAGTCCCGTTATAGATCGCGTTATAAATGTAACGTAATCTTGTAAATTGAACCTGCAATTACACTCATTGACCACCAGATGTCACTTTTCCCAAAAAGTACATCGCATGCGTAAAAATCTCTTCTAAAAAAGTTAGGCTGCCACTTTACACTACAGATTTTGTCCTTACTTTACGGACAGAGTTCTTGTATTTTATTCGCAGCAGCAATTACGTACGGTCATTTATGTAATTGGTACAGAAGCCATGCTAACCTTTGCTATTGCTGGATGACTACTTAAAACATTATTTGAGGACCTACAGTATCATACTTTACACTACAGATTTTGTCCTTACTTTACGGACAGAGTTCTTGCATTTTATTCGCAGCCACACTTACGTACGGTAATTTATGTAATTGGTACAGAAGCCATACTAACCTTTGCTATTGCTGGATGACTACCTAAAACATTATTTGAGGACCTACAGTATCATACGGAGCAGGTCATACAGTACGTATTAAACTTTACGGGGCATGTCTTGTGTTGGACGTTGCTGTATGTCACACACCAATGGAGGGAAGAAAATCACAGGTAACAGTGGCCTAGCGTGTAGAGGCACAGCTACACCATGACAGTAACAGTGGTTCGATCCTCAGTTGGGTACAATATATTTTTTACAATATATATATTTTTTTAAACATACTTTTTTTATTTTTTTAAATCAAACAGTATTTGGTGCTTTGCAAATTCCTTCTGACTTTTCCACAAACAAAAATTCACAATGGCAGGCTGCCATGTACACGATAGTTAATACCCATACATACTGCGCTACAGAGAACATTTTTTTTGCAAAATAGATTTCGCTCTTCAGGTAAAAGTCCTTGCTTTGAGGACCGTGTTTCGGGATTAAATTCGCTTCTCCAGCTTTTCAAGGCTACACATGTCCCTGGTTCAGAGTGCTACTGTGTGATCATAGAAGCCATGCTAACCTTTGCTAAACAGTCCAGCTGCCACGACTTTACACTACGGATTTTGTCCTTACTTTACGGACAGAGTTCTTGTATTTTATTCGCAGCCGCAGTTACGTACGGTAATTTATGTAATTGGTACAGAAGCCATGCTAACCTTTGCTGTTGCTGGATGACTACTTAAAACATTATTTGAGGACCTACAGTATCATACAGAGCATGTCATTACAGTACGTACTGTACTTTATGGGGCATGTCTTTCCAGTGTGAATACATAACACGGCCACTTTGCTTGTATACTTAAGAACAATAATAATGATAAAAAATATAATAATATAATATAAAACAGTTATTTGCGCGAAGCGCAACCGACATATATAATTGTGTAATTAACACAATCCTTAGTCTATTGCGCTAGGCGCAAATCAATATAAACATTAATTTGCATTTTCATGGAGGAAATATCTGAAAAAAATGAAACAATTGTGAATATACATGACTACATAGATATATAATAAGATTAATAAGACATAAAAGGGAAGAACCAAAAGATATAAAGATATGCGACCTGATTTTTAGATGAGAAATGGTTTTAGTTCGAACTCACCATTGAGCCCCTGTGGAACCAGGGTCCTCAATCGGTGAATCCACCTCATTTCTGTCTTTTATAGTTTGTTATCTATATCGCCAGATCGCCAATTAGTTGTTATCTGTTCAATTCCCCAGAAATTGATAAATTTACACTGATTGGAGTCGTGGTGACTCTTGAAATGAGCAGATACAGTATGAGTTAAAAGTCCTTTTTTTATGTTATAAATGTGCTCAGCGAGCCGGATTTTTAATTGCCGGGTTGTCTTCCCAACATATGCCAGCCCACACTCACACTGTAGAACATAAATCACATTCTTTGAGTGGCACATGATAAATTGTTGTATTTTGTAGGATTTTTTGTCAACACTAAACTTAGTGAATTTCCTAGATTGTGCTTTGACTGTTTTGCACATTACACACGTGCCACATCTATGAAAGCCATTGGTTCTAGTACTTTTCCGTATGGCAATTTCAGATGAACTTTTAACAAGGTGATTTCGAAGGGACGGTGCTCTCCTATATATAAACTTAGGTGTCACAGGTAACAGGTTACCAATAATTGGATCTTTTAATAATAACTTCCAATTGGTTTTGAACACACCTTCGATTTCTTTATGCCTGGAGTTAAATTGGCTTATAAATGTCCATTTTAATTTTTTATCAGATGTTAGATCTTGATTCTTAACTTTTAATAGGTAATTTCTCTTAGTTTGATCTATTCTCGACCTAGATGTCTGTAAAGCTTTTTGAGAATAGCCTCTAGCACTCAGACGGTCTGTGACTTTATCAAGTTGAAGATTACAAACTTGTTCATCTGTGCAGTTACGTTTGATGCGAGTGAATTGGCCAAATGGTATTCCATTGAGACAATTTTGATGGTGCTCACTCGTGGTGTCTATGTAACTGTTTGAATCAGTTATTTTTCGATAGGTTTTCGTTTTTATAGTGTTATTTTGTATGTATATATGGATAGATCTAAGAACGATATAGATGATTGACTCCAGATAAAACTTAAATTAATAGAAAACATATTAATATTAAGGTGGGTGCTAAAGGAAACTAAATCAGATTCACTCCCACACCAAATAAAAAAAAAAATTCGTCAATATATCGGTGCCAGGACACCAGATCAGCCCCCAGCACGCCACCCCACCAGATTACTTGCTCCAAAAGGCCATAAATAGGTTTGCGTAGCTGGGGGCAAATCCGGTGCCCATAGCTGTCCCGACACACTGTAAATAATAATCACCATCGTGAAAGAAATAATTGTTAGTTAAAATAAACAAAATGCTCTCCAATATGAACTCTTTTAATGGTTCATCTAAATCACTTTGGTTCAAAAAGAAAGAAACTGCTTCAATACCCTTATCATTTGTGATCACAGTATATAAGGTACTGACATCAGCTGTTCCTAATATATAGGATTCATGCCAGGTAACATTGGACAATTTCCTCAGGATATCACCTGTATCCTAAGCTCTTGTTTGGTGGATCAAAGGTTGAAGGAAATGGTCCACCATGGCCGAAAGGTTACTTGTGATGCTATTACAGCCCGATATAATGGGCCGTCCTGGGGGTTTTAATGGGTTCTTATGGACTTACATAGATACAAGCAGTAGATGGATTTGTGATATTGAGAAAGTTATGTTCCTTTTCAGTCATAACTTTATTAGTAAGGGCTTTATTCGTAAGTTCTAGCAATGCTTTTTTGATTCTTATAGAGGGATCAGTTCTTAATTTCTTATAGGAGTTACCTGTCGTCAGTTGTTTATTAACTTCCTCTAAATAAAAGTCCCTAGTCATGACGACAACCCCTCCCCCCTTATCGGCGGGTTTTATTACCAAAGAGGTGTCGTCCTTTAATGTTTTTAAAGCTAGATATTCTTTTTTACTAAGATTCATTTTCTTATTACTTTTTTTCTCTAGAATCTTGTCAATTTCCTTGCAAATTACTTTATTAAAACAGTCCAAATAGGGGCCTCTGTAATGGGTCGGGTTAAATGTTGAAGCAGTTTTAAACTTAGACCTTTCATTAACGGGGGGTTCATTCTCAACAGGTTGCGTTGAGACATCTTCAGATGTTTTTTAAAAAGCATTTCAATGCAAGCTTTCTTATGTATTTTTGGACATCTAAAAATATATCAAATGAATTTGGCTGGAACGACGGGGCAAATTTTAGTCCCTTAGTGAGAATACTCATCTCCTCGGCACTTAATTCCCTATCAGTAAGGTTAAAGATTTTTCCCTTATTAGCTTCCTCTATTTCTGGAGGTAAGGGGGGTTTAAAATTTTTTCTTTCTCTTTTTAGTTCTTTTCTTTATTTTCCCACCTCTTGTGCCCCTTCTTGTTTTTTAATAATGGGATTTGTCTAAAATTGGTCCCTTCGGGGAGTCCAATGGTCCATGGATAAAAAAGAATTGTCCCTCAGATTTGTTTCATTGGCTGGGGCATCTAGCTCAGCATACCTGTTGGATAGGGTAATCTGAGGTGGTTTTAAATAGGAGTCAGAATTATAGTTAGAGTATCTATTTCCATGCCAATTCTGCCTCCTATTGTTATCCCACCTCTGGTTAGGTGGATTTTTGTGATAATGTGGTCCCTCGTTATGTCTAAAATTATTAGGGTTAGGTCTGTTCCTCCTAAATGGGGTTCCAGGGGTATTTCTTTGATAAGAAGAATCCCTAGAATATTTTGGGGTATTAATCCCCCTTGATGACCTGTCTTTTTTCTCCATACAGGCTCTTTTTGTTTCTGTGGGACTTAAAACAACCTTATCAACTACAGGTTCTAACAGTGTGGTTGTTGATATAGTTGTATCTCTTTGATATTTTTGGTGTTTTTTCTCCTTTAACTCTTTGTTACTTTTTTAAATTTTCTGTAATAAAGATATCTCATAATAACCAAAATCTTCAGATGGTTGGAACGGTTTTAACATAGTGTGAATTATCGATATATCATCGTTAAGTTTTTTTAAAGTTTTTGTTCGATTTTTGATGATCAAAACCATTAAAGCATTTGAACAGCCATCCAAAATAATTCCCCATTCCTTCTTAAATTCCGCCTCAGCAGAATCGAATGAGGGTGGTTTATTGATTTTTAAACCTTTTGGGATTACCTTTGTAGCAAGGTAATGTTCCAAAGTGGCTATTTCCCAAACCATCCTATTTTCCTTTAACATCAGATTCTCGAGTTTGAAGAAAGCAGACCCCAGATCATCGACAATTTCTACCACTTCGCCTGACGGCGAAAAGGTATTTTTAATGATCTGGTCTCTGCTCTTCTTATACGTATGTAAACATGGTCGCAGCACTTTGGTGAAACAAGGATGTATAGGATAGACAATAGACAGTAATAGTCTCAACAATTGTGCGCAATAAAAACAGTGCAGCTAAGTGTTAATACACCAAAGGGTACACATCCAAAGGGATACCCTTCTTCATCACTGTTCCTACACTGCAGCTATTACCATCTTGCTATTACTAATAATGCATATCTTCTACTGCCTGTGATTACCTGCCATACCTATACCCAGTACTCGAAGTGGGCAAGTATACACCAATATGGCATATCGGCACTTGCTTTGATCACTGATTTTTTTTCCAGTGGTGCAGAACCAGGCTCCCCTGCTCACCCACAAAGTGGAGCATTGGCGTAACTCCCAAAGGCAATGGAGTCTTTGGCCTCCGGGTGCCTGTGTGGACGGCTATTGACCGCTAACCATTTCTGCAGTGAGCAGCAGCACGCCTGCCCCTTCTGCAGTTGTAACAGTCAGCCAGCCCATGTCACTGCATTGTGGCCCTAACACTACATTTTGATGGCGGGGGAACCCCAATTGTTTGAAAGGATGGGGATGGGACCATGGGGGTGGTGTCATCATATCTTCAAATGAAGGCAGGTAAGGATGATTGAGGATGCCGGTGCCTCTCAGTCCCAGTGCCTGCCACCACCCCCACTGACTGGTGGCTGCAGTTTTTTGGTGGGTGATGTATTGATGGGAATTTGAAGGAAGCGCAGTGATGAGGGGTGTGGTGTGAATGGAATGTGAAGTGATTTAAGGGTGATGAGATGAGGGATTGCGCAGTGATGGGGATGCTATGAGGGATTGTGCAGTTCATGGGGATGCTATGAGGGGTTTGTGCAGTGATGGGGATGCTATGAGGGATTGTGCAGTGATGGGGCAGCTATGAGGGATTGTGCAGTGATGGGGATGCTATGAGGGATTGTGCAGTGATAAGGATGTGATGAGGGATTGTGCATTTATGGGTATATGATGAGGGTGTGTGCAGTGATGGAGATGTGATGAGGGTGTGTGCAGTGATGAAAGGGTTTGCCCATATGGGAATGTGGTGAGGAGGTATCCCTTGCTGACTACATGCTGGTAAGTACATTATTGAAATGTTCTATACCTATTGAAGTTAAAAACAATCCCACAACATCAATTTACACCCATACCTACACATTACCATATACCATTAAACCATTTAAGTAATTTCAAAAATACATTAGGAGTAAATAACCCACAGAGACATTTGTATGGTAAATTACATCTTTACTCATGTATGTCAAAAAAAGGATCCTTTTAGTGGGCCAAACATTTAGTATCTAAAAAAAAAACAATTTACAAGTGCTCATTAACATGTATACAAATATGTGAAATAACCACTCATTTTTTGGAAGCACATCCTCCCTTCGCCCATGACCCCAGCCCACCTCTGGTCCTAACACTCCGATGGGGGGGCGGGGGGGGGGGTGAAGTGGTGAGCCACTCACTGGTGTACTAGAGGCACTACTTACAGTAGAGGTAGCTGCCCCTAACAAATTCAGCTCCATATGATTAATTTGACCCTGCATAGCAATTAAGGCATTGGTCTGTGCAGTAATAGCTTGATTTTACCCTAGAATACTTTCACTAAGGGTGGCAATAGGAGTATTGTGTTCCCATAGGTCCTGAGTAATTTCTGACAAACGTGTGTCCAGGGTGGTAGCCATCCTGACTTGTGTGCCCACAGCAACACGTACACTGGTGGTCAATTTTTTAACCTGCTGAAACAAGTTTCTAATATGGTCTTGAATATTGCCAATTTGATGGCTTTGCATGTCCATGAATTCAATCTGCTTACTTTTAAATGTGTGCAATGAGTGAGCTTTCTGTTCAGGGGTAGTTGGTGTGTGTGGGGTGATTGCGTGGGTGGGGTGTGGTTGGGTGTCACCACAGGTGTTGCCTTTTCAGTCTGTGATGTTGTGATGGTTTCTTCTTCAGGTGAAAATGACTCGACGGGCTGGAGAATTATTTCAATATCTTCGTCCATCATTTCCGATGATTCCGTGTGTTGTTGCCCTAATTGTGATGTTCCTGTGGATACAGAAAAATTGGTAAGTATTCAACCATAGTAGTGCAGTATATGTGTACTTAGATGTTACTAAGGTGTATTGAGGGTTATGTCACATAGGGCCAGAATCTCTAAGCTTCAAAAGTGATAAAATGGAGAGTGATAAACAGCCAGTCAATCAGCTCCTGTCTGACATTTTTCAAACACAGTCTGTGACATGGCAGGTAGGAGCTGATTGGCTGGCTGTTTATCACTCTCCATTTTATCACTTTTGAAGCTTAGAGATTCTGGCCCTATGTGACATAACCCTCAATACACCTTAGTAACATCTGGCCCAGTACGATGGGTATTATGTACTTACACATGTACCCCGTGACTTTATGTAATTGTAACATTGATAATAAGAGTGATGGCTGGTTCTCATTACATTAATTTCCATTGGTATGTAGCAGCAGGAGATGAATGTAATGTAGGCTATTGGGTATGTGACATGGGTGTGTGTACTGTATGTGTAATGGTGTCATTTTTTTTCTCATTACCTGCAGCCTCTGCATCAGCAGCAATCTGTCTGGATCGCTTTGGTGTGGTAGCACTTCGGGATGGATAATCTACAAAGGAAATGATGGACAAGGGTTAGAGACCTTGCATGGACAGCATTTATTACCAGCATGTTTCTTTATGTTACAAATAACCCCTAAGACTCACATGGGTGATGGTCACCAATAATTGAATGGGTTTTTTTGGTATATTTTTTGAAAAATGATTGGATGATAAATATTGATTCTGACCGAAAACTGCCAGAAATGGAGTTCCACGTGGCCCTCTTGCGCTGTGCAGTGGTTCTATTATTATGTTTGCCCAGCAGCCAGTCATATACAGGTATAATTGCCCTGACTAGGGTGGCATTTTCTTCATAGGAAAACCGCACCATCCGGCCACTTTGGTTGCGTCCACTATCTCCCTCCTCCTCCAGATCCTCTGTGGCCATGTCCCTCTCCTCCTCCAGGGCAGTCTCACCCTCTTCCTCATCCTCACCTCCATCTTCCAGTCGACCTCTGAGATGTGGCCCTCCTCCTCTGTCTGTGTGGTGAAGATGTCCTGGGTTAGTGGATGAGATGGAGGTTGAAGAGGGTCCTCCACCTCCTCCTGCTGTGCCTGCTCCTCCGGGGTCTGGGCTGGGCCTGGCCTTGCTGTGGCCATGCTGCCTGACACACTGCTGCCTCTCCCTCTCAATGTGCTGTCTGTCAGCATTCCTCTGCTGCCTCTCCCCCTGGCTCCTCTGGCACTGCTGCTGCCTGTCAGTGGGCCACTGCTCTCTCTGCCACCACCACTTACTGCCACTCGACCTCTCCCTGTTATCACTCCTCTCCATGCTCCTTGCTCCCTTTCAAAGGTCAAAATGGTGCCTTTGCCCCTTTATATAGGGGGTTTGATGCATAATGTAGGGGACTTAGGTGGGCCAATGGGTTAGGGGGTTATTTGGCATGCGGAGGCATTGTTGTAATTCGCAGGTTGTGCTATGCCGGCCTGACAGTCAGGATTTCAACGGTCAATATACTGACAAGGGAATCCCGAGCGCCATCCCTTTGACAGGGGTGGGGGGCGAGCGCAAAGAAGCCCATTGTGTGCTTGGTGACTCGCTGTGCTCACCACAGGATCTAAACCAGGCATGTCCAACGTTGGCCCTCCAGATGTTGTGAAACTACACATCCCAGCATGCTTTGCCACAGTTTTGCTATTAGAGAATGCTAAAACTATTGCAAAGCATGCTGGGATGTGTAGTTTCACAACATCTGGAGGGCCAACTTTGGACATGCCTGATCTAAACTGTCTCTATGGGGGTCATGTACCCCAACGATGGAGAATAGCCCCTGTCAACCAGGATTCTGACTGTCATGCATTTAAACAGTTGGTATTTCAATGTCGGTATACTGACTGTCAAAATCCCGACTGTCGGGACATCTTCTGGGTGCTAGCAGTTCTCAGTTGGACGAAGGCAGGAAAAAAGTCAATATCTCTGTAGGTCATTGTGTTTTTTTATGGTGTTAAGGTGCCCTTTGTTAGGTATCAGTATGCTTTCCTTTATGGGCCTCATATGTGCATTTAGGAGATGAGAGTCTGGACTTATTATTATTGTATTTCATTCAATTGTTCAGAGGGTTGTTTGAGGTTTTGATGGATATGGCTATTTAAGGTTATCTTACATTAGTTTTCACTCCTGGTGGCAGGATTTGGTTCTAGTTGGGAACTTTACCGTGGGAGTAGAAAATGGGAAAGTAATGCATGTCTTGGGAGAGTGCATTTGGAGTACAGTATATCAATTCTGAATATGTCCACATAGTGGTTGCGGGTGCCATCTGCAGATATTTACCCAGGTGTGTTTGGGAAAGCAGACACTGCTTTCGGTGATCAAAAAGAAAGGGGGGGGGGGGGTTCTTCTATTTAGTTGATGTTGGGTATTTAATCACATCTGGCCCTTTACCTTATATGCTTTCACCTGGCACCAGTTTAGTTATATAGTAAATCATTTTCATTTAATTCACAAAAACTGAGGCTCTTCTTTAATTACAGATTACAAACAATTTAAATTTAGAATATGTGAAGGCTTTTAGCCATTATAATATTTTGCATCTTCTGAATCAGGTCCTGTGTGGGGAGGACAGACCAGTGAGAAACTATTCTGCTTCTTCCCCTGACAATGCCAGGAACCATGCTAATTAGAAGTACCGTAGGCAGGTACTTTTTCATGGTACAGTATCTATTTTTGCACAATTTACCTGAGGAGCCCTGCCATAGCAATAGTACCATTCTAGCAGAGCCTAGGGCAGGCATAGGCAGACTAGGCAAATGCCTAGGGCATCTGGCATGCCTGGGGGCATACATGCCTAGCCTAGGGCGGGCTCAGCTTGATAGGGGCAGTAGCAGTTGTCTGCTGATTCATCAGCCACCTGCCAGGCCCCACATTTCCCCCTGTCCCCTGCCCGACAGCTTGATCAGTCTGTGCGTACGGTACAGTACATTGGGGCAGATGTATTAAGCCTGGTGAAGAGATAAAGTGGAGATAAATTGGAACAAGATAATGCACCAGTCAATCAACTGTGTTAAAGTTGGGAGTTAATTGGCTGGTGCATTATCTCCTTTCAGTTTATCTCCACTTTTTCTCCACTTTATCTCTTCACCAGGCTTAATACATCTGCCCCAATGTGAGTTTTTTCTAAAAGGGGCATGGCCACCGGGGTCCGTGATTAGACCACGCCCCCCATTGCCTGGACTCGGTGCTACATGTGCAGCTCTGCTGCTCCGCTATGAGAATGTCTGGCTGGTAAAGGTGGGTTGGCAGCCATGACATGGAGCCCTGTCAGTATAGAGGGAGTCAGCAAGATGGAGCAAATAGCCAGGAAGTGGAAGGTAAGGTGTGTCAGTGTGTGTGTTTTTGTGTATGGCTATTTGTCAGTGTGTGTATTCTAGGCACCTTGCTAGCCACAAGCAAGGGCTATGTGGCAGCAATTGTGCTGCACACAGAGGCCTGTGCTGTATTTGGTGACACCACTTGCATACCTGTAGTTACTGCCCTGCCATAGTGAGTAGGGTCCTCTTATATTCTGCCTAGTTCTACACTCAAGTCTAAGGCCAAGAGTGCCGAAGATAACCAACACTTAAACCCGAAGGTCCTACTTGGAGATACATATTTTTGTGGTGGGCTCTTCCGTTTGCATACAGGATGGACCTTGTCTTCTTCCTCCTAGATCATTGTGTCGGGGTTCAGTAGGTGTAGCAACTACAGTATCACATACTGTAGCTCTATTTGTGTGTGTGTTTTTTATGATAGCAACCAGTTTTCGAATAAGCAGCCCATTGCCCAGTTCACTTTATTATGTGTGATTGTTCCAAAGTTTCCATCCTAATATTAATGATTAGCCCAAGTTACAAGCCCAAACAGAGAGGTGTTTGTATAAATTGTAATAGTATATCTTATATAATTGTAATAGTATAATTAGTTGTTGTTTTTTTTTTAACATCTATTTTTATCTTTATTTAAAGCAACAAATCTCTGTTCTTTAGACAGAACCATCATGGAAAAAAGGATGAGGAGGTCATTTAACTGTAATAATCTGTTCTTTAACGTGAACTGGTGCTGCTGCTAAATTAGAAATCCATTAATGTATACAAAGTTTTTTAATGTAAGAAAATGTTAGTTTGTTTCACCAAATTTGGACGACATATATACAGTATGCAATAAATATGGTTTTAAAAAAATACATTGACTCACAACACAGCACAATATACTGTAATGTTTCCTCTTCTATCGAAACTGAAATTTTAGTTTTTCAGTAGAAACATCCTGTTAAAGGTGTATTAAAATGGTTTAACACCTTTCTCATGTCAATGTAATTTTTTTAGTCTCTGTTCTGGCCGTATAAAATGTTGCCATTGACATAGCAAATACAAGCCTCTAAAATAGTCAGGCAGTTCTGCTCCATTTTTGTGAGGTCATCTATAAATGTGTCAGAAAAATACATAATGCCAGATGTAAAGTAATCCTAGAGCATTATTTTCCCCCTTTCTCCCTATGTTTGTAAATGAGTCTTAATATATTAACCCAAATCTGCTGTAATGTCTTCCCTGGCAAGGATACAGAGACACCATCCAAAAATATTTAAGTTGTTACCTCAAAATTACTGAATTGTACCAAAGCCTTCTAACGCTACAACTGCTTCTTTGTTTTTCCTCAAAAAATTAAAGGATTTAGAAAATCTTTCAGGAATTTCCAAAGCATAAAAATCTGGGTAGGAGCTGGGCAGAGGGAAGAAAAGTCAACAAGTGAAGGGGATTTAAGTGTTTTGAAATTACCTTACACGCCCAGATAAAGAAACAGTTTTAGTAAGGTTTACTTTAATGTTAGGGTATGTATTTCAAGCTGAGCAGTGTGCCCTCCATCGCTGTTTCTTCCGTTTTTCTTGGATCAGGTGAGTTTTTCCTCAACCATCAGTCGACAGCTATTTGCATTATAGAAGCAGATTACAGCCAGGCCTAGTGAATTAATTAATCTTAAAACAACTTGGAACCTTAAACAGTGTTCTACTTAAGTGCCATTGGCCATTTTGCACTAAAAATTTTTGAAAATGGCATTGACACGTCTCAAGAGCTGCCCCACATTACTTTCAATGTAAATTACTTTATTAACAAGTTAAGATTACATAAGTAGCCCATAACTTAAAATACCTTTACATTATTTAAACGAAAACCCTTATCTAAATTAATTGAGACGACACCAAATAACTCACGCGGACAAGAAATAACCACACTGACACCGAGAGTTAAATTTAAAAGGTCAGAGGAATATTTATTGAAGACCTTGTAACTAACTAGAAAAATTTGGGTTTGAATTTGGATTTTTAGTCCCTAACTTTAAACTAAAGGTTGGAGGATGGCAAAGACTAAGCCGCTACCAACATGCCAGCCCAGTCAACTTGATAAACGTAAAGACTGCAGGAGGGGTTCACCACCGCCTCCTAATGGCACAACCTGCATCGTGAGGGTCCCACCACCCCCTAACCTGGCTGAGCCCTTAGCGGACGGTCCCGCAGGGGAACGCCCCCTGTCCACCCGCACGGGAAGGACCACCCGCCGTCCTACGAAGGGGATGGTGCCCCACGATGACCGCTTGTGCCCCCCTTTGACCGCTGGCTGGTAGCGACTTCCCGCCATGCTGGCTGGAAAGCCACAAAATAAAATTCTTTGCAGAAACGCTTCTGCAAAAACCACCAAAAAATGCTCACCGGGATAAACCATCCCTCCAGTGAGCCCGTTCATGGGGAGGGAGGGAGGGCTTCAAAATTGGCAAAAGAAGGGTGAGGTCACATGATCATCTAACCTATATATACCCTTTGACTGGCTACTCCCCCTAACCCCTTGATAGGTCCCTGCCTGATCACCAGCTTGTATCCAGGCAGAACAGCCAGCCTAAGTTTTTTCTACCTTGCTGAACTTTCTTTGACCTAAGTCAGGGCTCTTATATGGCTTCTGGCTTATGCAGCCCTCACCCACTCTAAGTAGCCCATAACTTAAAATACCTTTACATTATTTAAACGAAAACCCTTATCTAAATTAATTGAGACGACACCAAATAACTCACGCGGACAAGAAATAACCACACTGACACCGAGAGTTAAATTTAAAAGGTCAGAGGAATATTTATTGAAGACCTTGTAACTAACTAGAAAAATTTGGGTTTGAATTTGGATTTTTAGTCCCTAACTTTAAACTAAAGGTTGGAGGATGGCAAAGACTAAGCCGCTACCAACACGCCAGCCCAGTCAACTTGATAAACGTAAAGACTGCAGGAGGGGTTCACCACCGCCTCCTAATGGCACAACCTGCATCGTGAGGGTCCCACCACCCCCTAACCTGGCTGAGCCCTTAGCGGACGGTCCCGCAGGGGAACGCCCCCTGTCCACCTGCACGGGAAGGACCACCCGCCGTCCTACGAAGGGGATGGTGCCCCACGATGACCGCTTGTGCCCCCCTTTGACCGCTGGCTGGTAGCGACTTCCCGCCACCACAAGGTTAACTAACCGCAGCCGCCATCCCCAAGAGAAAAATAGAAAAGACCTGAAAAACCTAAACAACTATTCAAGCCCACAAACGGTATATGTCCTCCAGAAACATGCAGTTTCCCGCGGGGGAAAGATGCACCCCATCCTCTCTATAGTACCTAACATTATCCAGCACCAATGAGGGATGCCTTACCACACTACCCCCCATAGCTCTAACAAAGACTCCTATGGCAGAGTTCACCTTTTTCCTTGCCTTTCCAATGGCTGAGGTCCGAACAGCACCCCGCCAATGAAACCGAGGGATAATCTCCGACCAGACTATCCTTACCTCGGGCCAATGCGCCCTTACGGCCACCAAATCGGACTTGATACTTAAAATCAAGTCGATTCCTTTGACCATGCCCATGTCATTGCCGCCCAGGTGGATGACCAACCATTGGGGACGGCCCCAATTCCTCTCATGCCTGAAAAGTTCGCTCAAGAACTCACCCCAGCGCATGCCTCTCACACCTATCCACCTGACCGTCCTGTCTCCTAAATGATCATGCGACCTCCTTCCCATTGGGTGCCTCCCTGCCCAATAAATAAAGGAATGGCCAATGAGCCATATCTGCCCCGAGGATTCCATTGAAACTGAAAAAAGAAGAATCCTTACCGTCAGTAACTTATCAATATTACAAAACTTAAATACTCAACCCATGTGAAGGAGAAAACTTAAAAAACCTCCCGTGGACCTTGGCTTGCCAATTGAATTAAGGCCCCCTCGGAGGAAAAAGTAAAAGCAACCTTCACACCCACGATTTCTGAACGCTGTCGTTCAAAAACCGGGAGTAAACTGCGTTTTAGGGTTGGCGCAACAGGCGCAACTACAATTTAACCAATCTAACATAAGACTTCCACCGACCTAGCGCCTGGATCGCCCCTGGGGACAACCCAGCTGCCGCAGCCTGTGTAGCTGACCCAATCCGAAAAGAATGGGTACCATACTCCTGAGGCGGGAGCCCCAACACACTCAAACAGCGCTTTAACACAGCCGCAAACTGAAATTTAGAAAGCGCAGACTTATCATTATGCAATACAAACTGCCCCCCAACCCCTACTGGTCGGATCACCAAGTAAGACTGCGCCAACTGGACTGGGCAAATCTCCACCTCGCTCTGCGCTTGCAAAATAACCCACTTACCTCTCCCAACATGATCCGTCTTGGATCTAGCTATCTTGCAGCACACACTGTCGCTGCGCAGTTGCACTTCGCTGAACAGCAAACCAGACTTACCATCAGTCCTACTCTTGGCAACCAGCTCACTGACCCTGAAAGACCCAAAAAATGCCAAAACAAACGCAGTGCGAAAAGGCAATATCTCATATTCGGACTCACCAACTTCTGCCAAGACCCTCACTAAATCTTTTAATAAAGCCAAGTCAATGGCCGCCTAGCATCCTTACCCACCGGAACAGCTTTGGCCCAACCTTTCATTGCCTTTCTTAGGACAAAAGACCGTGTGGGATCTTCCTGACCCCGAATCCGCGAATGGAAAGCAATGCCCGCAAGGGCAGCGGACATGGCCCCTTTTGTTCTCCCTGCCTTGAAATGTTCCCAAGCAAAAACACATAACCTATCCTCTAAGGACTCACCTTCTTGACTCTACCTGCACAGAAAAGCCTGCCAATCCCTCCAAGCCGCGTCATAAACCTTCTGCGTGGAAGGCGCCAAGGCATTTCTGGCCAATCCCACTATACCGGCTCGATAGTCTGCCAGATATAAGGTGGGCAAGGTAAACCTACAACCGATGCATCCGGCACCAACTCTCTAAATCTGCTCCACTGGAAACAGGACAGAGCATCTGCTATCTTGTTGTCAATACCAGGAACGTGACACGCTGAAAAAACCACGTTGAACCGCAGACACTGCAGAACCAAATCCCTAAGCAACCGCGAGGCCAAAGGGCACGAAGTCCTTTGATTGTAAATGGTATGCACAACGCCCATGCTGTCACATCGAAAAATGACCTGCTAGTCTGCTAGCTCCCGGGCCCACAACTCCAAGGCTACCACAATGGGGAACAATTCCAACAGCAACAAATTTCTGGTGAAACCCCTTTCCACCCATGAGTCAGGCCACCCCCCAGCGCACCATTCTACCCCAAAGAAAGCTCCAAAGCCCACACTACCCGATGCGTCAGTGAAAAGCTGCAAAGCGCTATTAAAGCAAGGGGGGGCTGGCCACAACACCACCCTGTTAAATGACTCCAAAAAGGAAGACCAAGTCCGCAAATCACCCCTTATCTCCTTGGACAAATAAACAGAATGGTGCTGCCTGGCGACTCCAGCGGTCGCCCGTTCCAACTTCCTGCTGAAGGCTTGCCCCATGTGGATAACCCTGCATGCAAAGTTAAAACAACCCAGCATGGACTGAACTTGCTTCAGCCTCACCTTCCTTTTTGACAGACAGTCCTGTATAAGGCCCAACCATCTATGCATCCTGCTAGCTGGCAAACGACAACAACCTTCCCTCGTATCTATTTCAATCCCAAGGTAACACAGACAGTGCGTGGGCCCCTCAGTCTTACCCTCTGCAATAGGAACCCCCGACACCCCTAACACCTGTTCCGTAGTTCCAACAAACTCTTGCAGACCGTACTCCCTTCCGGGCCTACAAAGAGGAAATCGTCAAGATAGTGCGCAATACCATGACGACCCGACGCTCTCTGAATGCACCAATGAAGAAAACAGCTAAACTTTTCAAAATACGTACAAGATATTGAGCGACCCATAGGCAAGCACCTATCAACAAAGAACTCCCCTTCAAATTTAAAACCCAGAAACCGCAAGGAATCTGGGTGGATCGGAAGTAACCTGAAAGCTGACTCAATATCTATTTTACCCATCAGTGCATTCCGCCCGCACTCCTGAACCAAACTGAGTGCCTCCTCAACAACTGGTACCTAACCTTACAGAGCTCCTCGGGTATGGCATCATTAACCGAGCCCCCATGCGGGTGTGACAGATGCTGTATTAATCTAAACTTCCCAGGGGTGCTCTTGGGAACCACCCCCACTGGGGAAATACACAAACCCTTCAAAGGAGGAACACTAAAAGGGGCCACACATGCGTCCCAGACTAATTTCAGCAACAACTTTCTCCCTAACAATGTGGGGAAAAACCCTAGCAGATTTCAATTTCCTAGATGCCACCACGTGAACTGAACCCCTAACGGGCAACCTAAACCCCGAACTGAAACCCTCCTATAAAAAACGAGCCACCACGGCATCAGGGTACCCCCTGAGCCACTTGACAAGCTCTGAAACCACCACCGGCGAATACGCCTTACTTGTGACTTCCTCCTGCCTCCCCGGCGTCAGCTGACTTACCCGCAGGGGCTGCGGAGCAGTCCTTTGCTGAATGGTTACCCCCGCAGACTCTGCATGAGTGACGAAAACGACAGTTCGCCCCCCTTGCGCACTTGCCATCATTGAAAGCAAAACATTTGCCCTTCCCTACTATTTTGGCGGCCGGGGATGCTGCCACCACCGTTTTCTTGGCAGCCCCTTCCCCCGGGGGCTTGGTCTGCTGCGTAACCTCCAACCAGACCTCGCCATCTTTAAACCCCATGGGCAACACCGCGTTACCATCCTGCTTACGACGAAACTTTTCGTCGCCTTTTTAATCTTCTCCCTCATCCTCCTACGGAGCCCCCTAGTCACCGCGGTATTCGCGCAATGCACCATTTCGGTAAACAAAGGGGGGGCTCCGTAGGAGGTGGCGCAGTACTCGCAACCTTGTCCTTACTAGTTGCCTTTGCTACATGACGCGCAATGAGCCTAGCCAGCTTACGCGGGCGACGCGGGGAATCCGACCCCACGCTGGTATTATCGCTATCAGAGGAATCACATGTTGAATAAGTAACTGCACACTCACCAGCACCAGAAGACCCCGGAACTTCGTCGGCCGCAACGGCCAACCTGGAAACTGTTGATGTTGATCCCGCCGTCATACTTGGCTCTTCTCTGCCCTCCCGACTTCTTCCCCTGGAAACCACCGTTGACGCTGAAACACTCGCTTCCTGTGAACAAACAACTGGGAGGGGGGGAGAAGACAACAAAATGCCCCCACCTCCTGTCCCCACCGGTGGATCCCAAGGTGGGGGAGGTGGAGCTGACACTGTGGCACTGGGTGGAGGCCCCCTAGGCAGCGGGGGAACTCCCATTGGAGAAAAAACACCTTGAGCCCCCAAAGCATTGCCACTCCCCTGAGGCAAGGTTCCCCCCTGACCCCTTGGGGACGACCAGATCCCATGAGGGCCAAAACTCTGATCCCAGCCATACCCAGCGGAACTATGCGGGCTGTACCCCTGCGCCCCCGTGGACCACATAAGCGGCTGATCAGTAGGGACACCCTGAAAGCCCGAAGAGAATTGAGGAACCACTGTAGGGACCGCCTGGTGCCTCCAAGGTGTAATTTGCGGCCACACCCCATAACCTCCTCCCCCCGAAGGAACCTGAAAATACGGGGACCCCACAGGGTCCACTGCCCGGGGAAACCCCCGCCGGGGGAAACCTGCCCCAAGAATCCTGAATGAGCCCCCTGCCATGAAGGTGTGGACAAACTTCCCCCCCAAGATGATGTGGGCTGCGCCCCTAGGGGGGGACCCTGCAACTGCACAGACGTCGCCACTGTGCCCCTGGAGTATACCATCTGCCCCAGACCCCCCGCACCCATGGGCATACCTGTTGAAAACACCATTGGGTTCCAGGCCTGATTAACCCCTAAAACCCCTCCCGACGGGGGCCCTGGGATTTGGCCCTAAACCTGGGGGCGGCATGTTAAAACCTCCCAGACCAGCATTAGCTGCTGGCCTGGGTACAAAATTCCCAGAGCCTGCTGCAGCTGCTGCTGCAGACTCACTTGACATTCCCCCAAACAGAAAACCTCCCATCCCACTGCGTGCACTGGGAGCTCCCAGTGCCTCATCCCCCCTCCCCTCCCCCCTGCCCCCTGCCACATCACAGTTCCTCAGCCCCCCACCATCAATTTCACTCAGTCATCCGACGCTGCGGTCTGCACTGCCGGGACGGGAGCCGCCTGGATCCCCGGATCCGGCATCGATGACGCTGCACTCGCGTCAGCCGGCGCCGGGGCTTGCTCCCCTCCCGGAGACCCGCTCATCACATCCGACGATGACGCGAGCCCCGCGCCAGCTGGGGCTCGCGACTCCACTGCCAGCCCGCCCACCGCCTGGATCTACGGAACGGGTCTCGCGCCAGCAGGCGCTGAGACCCGTGCCGTCACCCGCGACCCGTCCGCCGCCTGAGCGTCAGCGAGTACCTCAGGCGCCGGACCGGAGGCCTCCAGCGACGCGTCCATGACGGACGCGCCCTGAGGCAGCGGGGGTATTATCACGCCCGCCGAGGTACCCGGCAAGACCCGGACCTCGACGTCCTCACCCCCTGCCGGCTCACACCCGATGCGGACACATTCCCAACCCCCGGTGTAGCGCTGACCACGCTCACCGGGGAAAGCTGACTGCCTGTAGGCAGTAATAGCCCCGCCGCCAGGCTCCCCTCAGGGGACCCAGTTAACACAGGAGTCTCCTGCGCCCCCAAGCACCCTCACCCGTGGACGGCGGTACCCCGCCGCAGATAACGGCCGGGCCACATCCACAAGGCGGCGGGGAGGGGGCGCAGAGCGTTTAGGACGGGGCATGCTTTAAATAATGCAAAAAGCACAAGACAAAATTCTCTTACCTCAGATCCGCGCAGGACTGCAGCACTTCAAAATTGGCAAAAGAAGGGTGAGGTCACATGATCATCTAACCCAGTGGTCGCCAACCCGTCGCTCGCGAGCTACCGGTAGCTCGCCTGAGCGAAACGGGTGGCTCGACCACTGCTGCCTGCTCTGCCCAGTCCGCCCGCCCGTTGTTGCCGCTGGCTTGCGGCGCTATAGCCGCCGCTATAGCCGCCGCCTTGCCCCGCTGTAGTCCACGGGGACCAGAGACAGCACACAGGCGCTAGAAGTCATATTTGACCTCTAGCGTCTGACAGGGAGCACCGCGCTAAGCGCTCCCGGCACTTCCGGGTAACGCTGCAGCAGCGCAGCTCTGTGTTCCCTCCCTGTCATAGGCTAGAAGTCAAATATGACTTCTAGCATGGTGGGGGCTGTGGGGGGGAAGAACGCTAAATGCCAGCAGGGTGATGACGGAGGCAGCAGGCTAGAAGTCAAATATGACTTCTAGCATGGTGGGGGCTGTGGGGGGGAAGAACGCTAAATGCCAGCAGGGTGATGACGGAGGCAGCAGGCTAGAAGTCAAATATGACTTCTAGCATGGTGGGGGCTGTGGGGGGGAAGAACGCTAATTGCCAGCAGGGTGATGACGGAGCTGAGCACCAGCAGCAATTATTCATTTATTATGCCCATGTGAAGACGGGCATAGTGGAGGGGGCAAGCAGTGACCCCCTTGTCAATGAGCATTAACCCCTGGCAACAAAATTCAACCCCTGACAGCAAGCAGGTAATTTACATTTTTTTATTAGAAGCCTTACTGTGGGACATTGTGTGCAATATGTGTAATGGGCATCATTTGTGTGGCACATGTTTAATGAGCATCAAGGTGTGGGGCATATGTATAAAGGAGCTTCACGTTATGGGTCATAGGCATAATCGGCATCACGGTGTGTGGCATATGTATAATGGTGCATCACGGTGTGTGTCATATGTATAATGGTGCATCACGGTGTGTGGCATATGTATAATGGGCATCACGGTGTGTGGCATATGTATAATGGTGCATCACGGTGTGTGTCATATGTATAATGGTGCATCACGGTGTGTGGCATATGTATAATGGGCATCACGGTGTGCGGCATATGTATAATGGGCATCACGGTGTGCGGCATATGTATAATGGGCATCACGGTGTGCGGCATATGTATAATGGGCATCACGGTGTGTGGAATATGTATAATGGAGCATCACGGTGTGTGGCATATGTATAATGGAGCATCATGGTGTGTGGCATATGTATAATGGAGTATCACTGTGGGATATGTATAATGGTGCATCACGGTGTGGGGCATTTGTATAACGGAGTATCACGTTGTTGGGCATATGTATAATGGGCATCGTGTGTGTGTGTGTGTGTGTGTGTGTGGAAAAAATGGGGGATGTAGCCTCGCAGGAGTTCCACGGTAGTAGCTGAACCTTCTAATTTTTGGCGCGTGCCTTCGGCACGCGCAGATGACTCTTCTCCTCTGCCTCCAGTGTTGGGAGGTATGTTTTGGGGCATTACAGTTTGTGGCATTATGTGTAAAGGGCATTTTTTGGGATATTATGCAGATTTTTTATTTTTTTTTACTTTAGTAGCTCTTCGGGCGGTTTATTTTGTCGCGAGTAGCTCCCGACCCAAAAAAGGTTGGAGACCACTGATCTAACCTATATATACCCTTTGACTGGCTACTCCCCCTAACCCCTTGATAGGTCCCTGCCTGATCACCAGCTTGTATCCAGGCAGAACAGCCAGCCTAAGTTTTTTCTACCTTGCTGAACTTTCTTTGACCTAAGTCAGGGCTCTTATATGGCTTCTGGCTTATGCAGCCCTCACCCACTCTTATAATAGCACAGTCTATATAAAGGGTACGTTTGACTTTTTAGTGTTACTCAGTGGCGCACGCATGGGGGGTTTCCGAATACCCAGACCCCCCCTGTGCTAATTAAAAGCCACATACGCTGCAGCGTTTAGACAGGGAACAGCAGAGTACAAACTCTTCATTTCTGCTCCACCTACAGTAGTTTATCAGCCTACTCTGCAGTGGACATCCGGAGACGGTAGAAGAATCTGCCCAGCCACTCTACTAGTGATTGGGTGCTGCCTGCTGATCTACATGGTGGGAGTTGGACTGAGGTGCAGGAGCTCTGTGGCTGTGCCTATTGTATGCCGACCATGCTCATCTCAACTGGAAGCCTTTATATGTCAGTGAGGTGCAGGAACAGCACAGCACAGCATACTGTATGTTCCAGCACACAGAAGGAAAACGGCCCAAGTCCAGGTTTGCTTCCATGTTTGGCTCTGTTATTATTAGCATTACTGCACATGAAATGCTCTCAGACCTCACCGAGCAGGTTCGAATAGCTCCCCCAAAATACAGAGTCTATCCCTCTATGCAACAGACATAAAGGGATCCTGATAGACATCAGGATCAGTTGTTGTGTATCCTTCTGCTTCCAAGTATCGATAAAATTATAAAGTAGTTCTTGCATTTGTATGTTCTACACTTCTAACTACACTCCAGATTCATACATACATATATATAGGCCCTTATTCAGATCTGATCGCAGTACAAATTTGTTCTCAAAATGGGCAAAACCATGTGCACTGCAGGTGTTATTTTGTTTCTGTGCAGGGTAAATACTGGCTGCATTATTTTTACACTGCAATTTAGTTTACAGTTTCAACACACCCCACCCAAATTTATCTCTCTCTGCACGTTACATCTGCCCAGGGGCGGATTGGCCATTATAATTACCGGGAACTTTCCCGGGAGGCCAATGCTATTGAGGCCAAATTTAAAGTTGCAGGCAGCAGGGGTAGCACTGAGCACACAGCACAAAATATACAGCTCAGCGCTACAGGCAGGCCGCACAGGGCTGAACTACCACCGGTGCAGTGCACCAGGGCCCAAGGGATTAAAGGGGCTCGGAGCCACTGTCCGCACGGCATGCTGAAGTCCCCCCTTTTTTTCCAAAATGTGCAGTGCCGCGCACGTCCATGGGCGGCTGGGTGGCCGGTCAGGTCAGGCAGGCAGGGAGTCAGGATGGATACAGGGGGAGTTCTCCCCCCCTAGGCTTTGAAGTGCCAGGCTGTGCTGACTGCTACAGGCACAGCCAGCATGGAAGTGTGAAGATGAGCCCCCCCCCCCCCATATCTCCCGCGGTCAGCGGGCCCGGGATAGAGGAGCTGTGGAGTTGTGGGGCCAGAGGCTGGAAAAACAGCAGCTGCTGCAGTGGCAGCTTTAGGGATGGCCATCGATGATTCAAAATCATCGATATTTCATGGCCGATGTTGAATACTTTTGCCATCGATGGGGGAGAACCAGATGGTTTCTTTCACTCCATCGATGGAACAGCAAAACGATGTTTTGCTTTTTTTTTCAAAGTGCCGGGACATGGAGCATAGCTCTGCCACCGACACCCGCGAAGACCCGCCCCTGTGTTTGATTGGCCCACAGGCCAATCAATCAAACAAAATGGATGACCATCGATATGTAAATATATCGATGGTCATCCATTGCATAGTTTACCACTATCGATGGCCAGCTGCAGAATTGCCATCGATGACAACCATCGATCCCAGCCGCTCTCCTGTATTTGTTGGATACAGTGAAATCCCGGGACTCGGAGGTGGTGGGTGGGATGAGCTCTGCACGCTGGAAGGCAGTGTGTACAGATCAGGTGGTACAGCACAGCAGCAGCCAGCTGACTTCCCTGAGGCCCGCCACACTGTGTGCTGCATGTGTCCTCAGCCCTGCTCTTCCTGTTCCAGCAGCTCCTCTACGTGCTCTATGGTGCCTCCCCTTCCACAAGCAGTCGCAGACACTACAAGATAGATAGATTGGGTGAGTGTATATTGGGTGTAATATTGATGGAGGGGCTGTGAGTAGGGTTGCCACCTCATCCCTATAATCCTGGAGACATTAAATACACAGGTTCTGTGGCTGGCTCACTTCCATACTCAATTTCAACTGTGTTTTTTTAATCAGCCACAGAACCTGTGTAATTAATATGTCTCCAGGATTAAAGGGATGCGGTGGCAACCCTAGCTGTGAGTAATGTACTGGGTGTAATGTAATGTTTGAGTAATGTACTGGGTGTAATTTGGTTGAGGGGGTGCTGTGTATAATGTCCCGTACATTATACACAGCACCCCCAACTTGGGGGAGGGGGCTTTGTATAATGTCATGTGTTTAATTTGGTTGAGGAGGGGCTGTAAATAATGTCCTGTGTGTAACTTAGGGGAGGGGGCTGTGTATAATGTCCTGTGTGTAGTTTGGTTGAGGAGAGGCTGTGTATAATGTCCTGTGTGTAATTTGGTTGAGGGGTGGCTGTGTATAATGTCCTGTGTGTAATTTGGTTGAGGGGTGGCTGTGTATAATGTCCTGTGTGTAAATAAGGGGAGGGGGGCTGTGTATAATATCCTGTGTGCAATTTGGTTGAGGGGGGCTGTGTATAATGTCCTGTGTGCAGGGGCGGATTGGCCCACCGGGAAACCGGGACTTTTCCCGGTGGGCCGGCACATTTTAGACATAAGAGGCCGCTCACCAGTCCCTATCTCCGTGCTGGGCTGCGGCCGCGGCCGCAGCCGCAGCACTATGCCCTAATTAAAGATGGCCGCGGCCATCCTCGGCGGCTCCCAAAGTTAAAATGGCCGCGGGAGGGCTGGTGCGCATGCGCGAGCGCACACAGCCGCTCCCGCGGTCTGGAGGATCTATGGCAGCGCTGCCTGCCCACGTGATGCTCCCCAGCAGCAGCAGCGCGCAGGAATGTTTCGTGCGCTGGGCTGGGGAGCCGGATCATCATCTGACGGGCAGCGGCGGCAGTAGCAGGCAGCCAGCACCCGACTGACTGACTCTGAGGGGCAGCCACAGGTGGCAGGTAAAGTGTCACTACTACTAATAATAAATAATACAGCCTGCCTCCGTATATATATATATATATATATATATATATATATATATAGATATATATATATAGATATATCTATATATATATATTTATATATATATATATATATATATATATATATATTTCATCAGGACAACCAGAAACTTAGAAAATACACAATTTATACTTACATGTCAGAAGAACAAACAAACACATGATCCCCGGCCAGCTCCCACGCCGACGCGTCCTCCAGGCCGCCTTAGGATGACGTCACATAGTGACTGGGGTGTGCGTCACTGGCATGCGCCAGGACGCTGCCTCGTTGCTGGGCTGCACGTCAAGTTCAGGCATAGACGCCGGGCATTACTATGGTAACGCCGGCTGACAGTAGCAGGAGGCGGAAATGTATTGGCCGTAACTTCACTGCGGAGTACAGCGCATAATGTTAAGTCTGCCGTGGCAGAGATAGTCAAGGCGGAGGGGATAATTGCGGCATTGGGGGGAGCTGGAAGGGAGAAATATCTCAACAACATAATAATTATAATGGTACACAGTGCACAGAGAATAATAAAATATATTACACAGAGTAAAACGAGTTGAACTATAACGACTATTTCTAGTCGCCTTGACTATCTCTGCCACGGCAGACTTAACATTATGCGCTGTACTCCGCAGTGAAGTTACGGCCAATACATTTCCACCTCCTGCTACTGTCAGCCGACGTTACCATAGTAACGCCTGGCGTCTATGCCTGAGCTTGACGTGTAGCCCAGCAACGAGGCAGCGTCCTGGCGCATGCCAGTGACGCACACCCCAGTCACTATGTGACATCATCTTAAGGCGGCCCGGAGGACGCGGCGGCGTGGGAGCTGGCCGGGGATCATGTGTTTGTTTGTCCATCTGACATGTAAGTATAAATTGTGTATTTGGAAAAAGAGGTGTACCAGCGCTGGCTGTAATTGTTTTTGTAACGAATATTAAAAGTAATATAGTAGAACAGTATCCTTTACAGTATTTATTATCAATAAAAATGCTAAAATAGCTGTACCAATAATAGGTAATATATAAATAAAACAGGGGATTACAATAAAATCATAATGAAGGACATTCAATAAGCATCATAATGAATTGTGGGCATTGGTGTATATATATTACCACACAGACGTCACAGATGGTAGTCCCATAAAGCAGCAAGTGTCCAGGTGGCCAGAAGCAGTCCCAAAACACAGAGTCCAGTTGGAAAATTAGGTTCCTCTGGTGGGAAAGATGGTAAACCTGGAGGAAGAATGGAATATCCAGTCGCTGCCTCGGATAATGAGTCCGGATGGGGTGGTGCAAATGCACGATGCGTGGTCAGCTGTGGTGGAATTTGAGCCCAATGGTGATGCGATAAGAGGGAATGTCCAGCAGTGGGTGGCTCAACGCGTTTCCCTGGGTCAAACACCCAGCTTCTTCAGGAGCAGGTATATGTGTGTCACCCTGCTAGGCTGTTTAAATACCCTGCTGGTGATTACCAGATTGGGTGCAGCTGTACAATATGCATAAGAATTTAGGATACCGTTCATAAAAGTAAATAATTTGACCTTTAACCAGAAGGCAGATTCAATTAATTAATTGTCAAAAGATAAATACATATAATAATACGTATGAAAAGAATAATTTAAAAACATTTATATCAGAGGTTCCTGAGTCATGTGATCCATAATGGTCACATGATTCGGAAGTAGCATAGATAGAGGAGTATAGATATATAAGTTATGCCATTTTAATAATGAATCAGTAATACCAATCTATGGTTTATAGTTTTATTAGTTATACATAGATATAATAAGAGAGTAAAAAACATGCTTAAATAGGCTGGATGGTATCGAGGAGAGAGTGTACTACGTGATGTAACTAATCACGTGCTTATTATGGACCAATGGGAGCTTGTCACGTGACCCGTGATGTAGTTGGTCACGTGAGCGGACTTCTAATGCTTACATATGCCAAGAGACTATGCTGACGTGATGTGTCTGATCACGTGTTTCTTTTGACCAATGGGAGTAAGTCACTTGATCGGTGATGTAGTCGGTCACGTGAGTATACTCCGTTTGTTTACATAATTCGTAAGTAAAGAGGGTGTATCTGCTTAGCGTCCAATCATAATCTTAAGTTTGTTGTAACCACGTGGATAGTGTGGAAATGCACTGTGTATTATTATTACGTGCCAATCACGTGTGCTTGTTTCATTCAGAAAAGGGTCACATGAAGCAGATAACCAATCAGAGCGTTGATTCTAAGAATTGACATAGTGCTATGGTAACAATACGTCGCGCTGTCATCTAAGCAGCGTTAGTGGGGCTATAAGAGAATAATGCTTATACCGGGGTCACATGAAATGAATAACCAATCAGAGCGTTGTTTCTAAGAATTGACACAATACTATGGTAACAATATGTTGCGCTGTCATCTAAGCAGCGTTATTGGGGCTATGAGAGACCAATGCTAATACCATGTTTGAGAAAAAAAAAAAAAAAAAAGGGGGCTAAATGTTTTTTTAGACCTAACTATATGTTTTTAGATATACGTTTTTGGATATAATAATTAGAACTATGAAGAATCATTATTTATACAATATTTAAGAAAATGAGCTATACGTCTTTGGACATAATAATAGGAGTACAGTAGACATGTAATATTTTGCAGAAAATATTGACGACACAGTGGTGGATTCTTCTCCACCCTTTCCAAACAGATGATATAAGTGGACTATGGGTAGCGTGTGGGCCACCATCGTGAGTCTAAATGGGTCTAAAAAATTATTGAAATCATGTTATATTAAGAGATAATATAAAGAAAGCTGGGAACAGGTGGAGATGAAGAGGGCTGAGGCGGGGTAGGTGTAATACGGATGGCTAGAATATTTATATATTGTCATTGTATTATTGAATTCAATTCTACACTTTCATTTAGGCCATCTGGATGTATTGAGTTGAATTTTAGCATCCAATAAACTTCACGCTTGCATAACTTATTAAACCTGTCTCCTCCTCTTTGTGTTTTTTCTATATGTTCAAGGCCTACTATTGTCAAAGATGATGGGTCATGATTATGGTTCTTTAGAAAGTGTCTGGATACACTATGTAAGGGGTTTTGGTTTATTATATTTCTTCTATGTTCCATAAAGCGGACATGGAGAGGTCTAATTGTTCGTCCAATATATGGAAGATGGCATCCACATTTGAGTAAATATATTATATAATTAGAATTACAGTTGATGAATGACTTTATATTGTATATTTCGTCAGTGGTGGGTAATGAAATCATATTGGTTCGTCTAGGTATATGTTGGCACATGGTACAGCGGTTTTTACCGCATTTGAAAAAACCTTTTGGTTTTTGTGTCAACCAACTAGTACCTTTTGTTTCTATAATGGTTTCATTGGAATTATTCAAATGACTGGGAGCAAGTAAAGTTTTGAGAGACCTGTTCTTTCTATACACAACCGTGGGGCATTCAGGGAGAATTTCTCTGAGGATTTTATCTTGTTTGAGTATTCGATAGTTCTGAAATATAATTTTCTTTATTGTAGGGGCCTGGTTATTATATTTACAAACAAAGTTGATATCTTCAGTCTGATCCGAATTTTTATTGTTTTTGGGTACTTTTTTAATAAGTAGGTCTTGTCTATTCATTTTAAGTACTTCATCATATGCTGAGTCTATTAGTGTGTTTGGGTAGCCTCTACTTGTAAATGATTGTTTTAGGTCGGTTGCTTGGTCCTTAAAAGTAATATCACTGGTGCAGTTGCGTTTGAGGCGCATGAATTGACTTTTTGGTATATTTCTTTTCCATGGAGGGTGGTGAGCACTGGTATAATGGAGATAAGAGTTAGTATTTACCGGTTTGATGTAGTTTTGGGATATAATGTGGTCAACATTAGATTGAAGAGTCAGATCCAGAAAATTAATGGAGTGAGTGTCAAAGGTGTGAGTGAAGGTTAAATTATACGAATTGTGATTAATGTGGTTGACAAATTGAGTGGCAGAGTGAAGGTCCCCATCCCAAACAATAAAGAGATCATCTATGTAACGGCCATAGAAGACCAGGTTCCCGTCCCAGCCGCCGCCCCACACATGGGTGTCCTCGACCTCCCCCATGTATAGGTTGGCATAGCTGGGCGCGAACCTGGTCCCCATGGCCGTCCCATTCACCTGAAGAAAAAACTGATCGGAAAATAAAAAATAATTGTGGGTGAGTATGAAATTGATAGAATCAATTGATAGATCATTTTTTTCCGATTAATTGATTCTATCAATTTCATACTCACCCACAATTATTTTTTATTTTCCGATCAGTTTTTTCTTCAGGTGAATGGGACGGCCATGGGGACCAGGTTCGCGCCCAGCTATGCCAACCTATACATGGGGGAGGTCGAGGACACCCATGTGTGGGGCGGCGGCTGGGACGGGAACCTGGTCTTCTATGGCCGTTACATAGATGATCTCTTTATTATTTGGGATGGGGACCTTCACTCTGCCACTCAATTTGTCAACCACATTAATCACAATTCGTATAATTTAACCTTCACTCACACCTTTGACACTCACTCCATTAATTTTCTGGATCTGACTCTTCAATCTAATGTTGACCACATTATATCCCAAAACTACATCAAACCGGTAAATACTAACTCTTATCTCCATTATACCAGTGCTCACCACCCTCCATGGAAAAGAAATATACCAAAAAGTCAATTCATGCGCCTCAAACGCAACTGCACCAGTGATATTACTTTTAAGGACCAAGCAACCGACCTAAAACAATCATTTACAAGTAGAGGCTACCCAAACACACTAATAGACTCAGCATATGATGAAGTACTTAAAATGAATAGACAAGACCTACTTATTAAAAAAGTACCCAAAAACAATAAAAATTCGGATCAGACTGAAGATATCAACTTTGTTTGTAAATATAATAACCAGGCCCCTACAATAAAGAAAATTATATTTCAGAACTATCGAATACTCAAACAAGATAAAATCCTCAGAGAAATTCTCCCTGAACGCCCCACGGTTGTGTATAGAAAGAACAGGTCTCTCAAAACTTTACTTGCTCCCAGTCATTTGAATAATTCCAATGAAACCATTATAGAAACAAAAGGTACTAGTTGGTTGACACAAAAACCAAAAGGTTTTTTCAAATGCGGTAAAAACCGCTGTACCATGTGCCAACATATACCTAGACGAACCAATATGATTTCATTACCCACCACTGACGAAATATACAATATAAAGTCATTCATCAACTGTAATTCTAATTATATAATATATTTACTCAAATGTGGATGCCATCTTCCATATATTGGACGAACAATTAGACCTCTCCATGTCCGCTTTATGGAACATAGAAGAAATATAATAAACCAAAACCCCTTACATAGTGTATCCAGACACTTTCTAAAGAACCATAATCATGACCCATCATCTTTGACAATAGTAGGCCTTGAACATATAGAAAAAACACAAAGAGGAGGAGACAGGTTTAATAAGTTATGCAAGCGTGAAGTTTATTGGATGCTAAAATTCAACTCAATACATCCAGATGGCCTAAATGAAAGTGTAGAATTGAATTCAATAATACAATGACAATATATAAATATTCTAGCCATCCGTATTACACCTACCCCGCCTCAGCCCTCTTCATCTCCACCTGTTCCCAGCTTTCTTTATATTATCTCTTAATATAACATGATTTCAATAATTTTTTAGACCCATTTAGACTCACGATGGTGGCCCACACGCTACCCATAGTCCACTTATATCATCTGTTTGGAAAGGGTGGAGAAGAATCCACCACTGTGTCGTCAATATTTTCTGCAAAATATTACATGTCTACTGTACTCCTATTATTATGTCCAAAGACGTATAGCTCATTTTCTTAAATATTGTATAAATAATGATTCTTCATAGTTCTAATTATTATATCCAAAAACGTATATCTAAAAACATATAGTTAGGTCTAAAAAAACATTTAGCCCCCTTTTTTTTTTTTTTTTTCTCAAACATGGTATTAGCATTGGTCTCTCATAGCCCCAATAACGCTGCTTAGATGACAGCGCAACATATTGTTACCATAGTATTGTGTCAATTCTTAGAAACAACGCTCTGATTGGTTATTCATTTCATGTGACCCCGGTATAAGCATTATTCTCTTATAGCCCCACTAACGCTGCTTAGATGACAGCGCGACGTATTGTTACCATAGCACTATGTCAATTCTTAGAATCAACGCTCTGATTGGTTATCTGCTTCATGTGACCCTTTTCTGAATGAAACAAGCACACGTGATTGGCACGTAATAATAATACACAGTGCATTTCCACACTATCCACGTGGTTACAACAAACTTAAGATTATGATTGGACGCTAAGCAGATACACCCTCTTTACTTACGAATTATGTAAACAAACGGAGTATACTCACGTGACCGACTACATCACCGATCACGTGACTTACTCCCATTGGTCAAAAGAAACACGTGATCAGACACATCAAGTCAGCATAGTCTCTTGGCATATGTAAGCATTAGAAGTCCGCTCACGTGACCAACTACATCACGGGTCACGTGACAAGCTCCCATTGGTCCATAATAAGCACGTGATTAGTTACATCACGTAGTACACTCTCTCCTCGATACCATCCAGCCTATTTAAGCATGTTTTTTACTCTCTTATTATATCTATGTATAACTAATAAAACTATAAACCATAGATTGGTATTACTGATCCATTATTAAAATGGCATAACTTATATATCTATACTCCTCTATCTATGCTACTTCCGAATCATGTGACCATTATGGATCACATGACTCAGGAACCTCTGATATAAATGTTTTTAAATTATTCTTTTCATACGTATTATTATATGTATTTATCTTTTGACAATTAATTAATTGAATCTGCCTTCTGGTTAAAGGTCAAATTATTTACTTTTATGAACGGTATCCTAAATTCTTATGCATATTGTACAGCTGCACCCAATCTGGTAATCACCAGCAGGGTATTTAAACAGCCTAGCAGGGTGACACACATATACCTGCTCCTGAAGAAGCTGGGTGTTTGACCCAGGGAAACGCGTTGAGCCACCCACTGCTGGACATTCCCTCTTATCGCATCACCATTGGGCTCAAATTCCACCACAGCTGACCACGCATCGTGCATTTGCACCACCCCATCCGGACTCATTATCCGAGGCAGCGACTGGATATTCCATTCTTCCTCCAGGTTTACCATCTTTCCCACCAGAGGAACCTAATTTTCCAACTGGACTCTGTGTTTTGGGACTGCTTCTGGCCACCTGGACACTTGCTGCTTTATGGGACTACCATCTGTGACGTCTGTGTGGTAATATATATACACCAATGCCCACAATTCATTATGATGCTTATTGAATGTCCTTCATTATGATTTTATTGTAATCCCCTGTTTTATTTATATATTACCTATTATTGGTACAGCTATTTTAGCATTTTTATTGATAATAAATACTGTAAAGGATACCGTTCTACTATATTACTTTTAATATTCGTTACAAAAACAATTACAGCCAGCGCTGGTACACCTCTTTTTCCTTTTCATCTGTTTAGAGACCTGACAAGTCTCAGTACCAGCTGCAGTTAGTAGCGCACTGATCACCAGACCTTTCTAAATTGTGTATTTGCTATGTTTCTGGTTGTCCTGATGAAAATTGCATAACCGCAATTGTGTGGAGTGCCACTTCTCCACTGTATATGTACCTTAAGAGCACCAGCTCGTTCTCTCAGTGTGCACCCAGGTATCACTTGCAGCTGAATTTAGGTTGGAGAGCCGGCCACAACACATATATATATATATATATATATATATATATATATATATATATATATATATATATATATATATATATATATATATATATATATATATATATATATATATATATATATATATATATATATATATATATATATATATATGGTGGGGAATAGCGCGGCACTCAGGACAGAGTAGAAATAAGACAACCGTAGCCAAACTTGAAGTTGACGTTTCAGCCTTGCGGCTTTTATCAAAACACCATATGTATATGGTGCTAACATATTATCACACGTGTATTCTTTTGATGTCATCAATTTGTGTTTCTATTTTTATTATTATTTTATTTCTTTATTTCTTCACATCTTCTTAGTTTATATTTATTCTTTATCTTTTTTTCTCACAGTTTTCATCTATATTTATTCACAATTTATTTTTATTATTTTTATTACTCCTTATGGTTAAGTTCAAGCTTAATTTTCTCTAGTTGGTTACATACCATTTATTTCATCTTGATGACAGTTGTACTACCCATGATGTATCTCAGGGCTGGGCAATTGCGGCCCTCCAGATGTTGATGAACACACATCCCAGCATGCCTTGCATCAGTTTCAGCATGGCCACATAGCAAAACTAATGTAAAGCATCCTGGGATGTGTAGTTCACTAACATCTGGAGGGCCGCAATTGCCCAGCCCTGATGTATCTCCTTTGCTGTAAACTAATCAACATGCTCAGTGATATCTTTAGAAAGGTGTTATGGTGCATAGTTTGCATGGTGTACATTAGTTATGTTGTGGTTCTCAGATGCACCACTTTGTGTCCCTCACTTAGGTTGTACAGCACGGGTGCCGGGGACGGCGTCCACACACGCTGCGTTGCTTAGCAGCGTCTGGGGGATGACGTCAGCAGCGTGCGCCGGGTCCAGTACGGTGCCCAGGAAGCATGCTGCACTCGGCAGCCGGGCTGTACAAGCGGGTGGGTAAGTATATATTGAGTATTACCGCCACCGTGCGGGTGTTTGTCTATTAGTCAGGTTGCATACAGTCTTGTGGACGGTGCCAGGAGCACCGAAACATTGACATATTTCATGTTACCTGCTGTACTACTAAAAAACTAAAACAAGTCCCCAGGAGTGACGCTGTATTCTTACTTCTTATCTGATAACTATTGAAGGCACCCAGGGCACTTATCATCTGTGACATTGAGTGTCGGATCTCTTCCTCTGTATTTATATAGATATAAAGATATATTTATATAGCTTTATATGGGGCAGTACGGATGGTGCAATGGTTAACATTACTGTCTCACAGCGATGAGATCATTCGGGTTCATTTCCCACCATGGCCCTAACTGTGCGGAGTTTGTATATTCTCCCCATGCTTGCGTGGGTTTCCTCCGGGTTCTCCGGTTTCCTCCCACAATCCAAAAATATACTGGTAAGTTATTTGGCTCTCAAAAAAATGAACCCTAGAATGTATGTGTGTGTATATATGGTAAGGAATATAGGGGCAGATGTATTAAGCCTGGTGAAGAGATAAACTGGAGATAAAGTTGAAGGAGATAACGCACCAGCCAATCAGATCCCAACTGTCATATTTCAAACACAGCTGATTGGCTGGTGCGTTAACTCTTCCAAGTTATCTCCACTTTATCTCCAGTTTATCTCTATTCCAGTATTAATACATCTGCCCCATAGATTGTAAGCTCCACTGGGCAGGGACTGATGTGAATGTTCAAATATTCTCTGTAAAGCACTTTGGAATATGTGTGCGCTATATAAGAAACTGTTAAGAAATAAATATATATATTTATATATATTTACAGTATGCCTTTGATATAGGACCTTTTTTGATTGATTCGGTCCCCCGCGTGTTCGCACGGGGGACCGATGGTGTGCGTCTGCGTGTTTGCAGACACAGGGGGCCCTATTCTAATTCACTCTTTCTGACAAAATCCTTCGGTACTTATGTAATATCTGGGCTCCCATTTTTCTTATGAGACTGCTTCCCCTCGCGGGGCTCGCTGCGCTCGCCACGCTTCGGGCACGGTGGCTCGCTGCGCTCGCCACACTATATAAAATCAACTCCATGCGTAGTTGGATAGTAGAGGTTTGAAAAAATGGGGTGCATGTAACATGGGAGCCCAGATAATACATAAGTACCAATCCTTCTTAGATGGACAAAACTATGTGCACTGCAGGGGGGCAGATGTAACATGTGCAGAGATAATTAGATTTGGTGAGTTATTTTGTTTCTGTGCAGGGTAAATACTGGCCACTTTATTTTTACACTGCAATATAGATCTCACCTTGAAGTAAAACCCCACCCAAATCTAATTCTCTATGCACAAATAACATCTGCCCCACCTGCAGTGCACATGGTTTTGTCCATCTAAGAAGGATTTTGTCAGAAAGAGTGAACTAGAATAAGGCCCAGGGTGCGTGCACCCATGGTGAACATTCTGTTTGCCGGGTGCACACACCAAGGACAGTGGGCGGGGTTGGAGAATGACAGGGAGTGTCGGGCAGCCCCATTACCATATGCGAACACAGAATGTTTCATGCGCGTTTTCATGGTAATGAGGCAATGTCGCAGGTGAGGATTATATGTGTGCTTTACAGCAAGTGTTCTTATGAAGTGTATTCAATGCCCTTAGTGCGAACTATGACAGAGAGCAGTGCCGATAGCTCACCGTCATGGCTCAGGCTCGCCCCCAGTATTTAACCAACCCCCTTCACTCGCCGTTTCCACCTCGCTGATTCTTTTCAGTGAGGTGGAAATGGTGAGTGCGGCCATCAAAAAGGCAGAGCTCGCCACAAAATGCAGTGGGCTTGCTACATTTGCGACAAACCTCGCTATTCCAGGGAATCATCACCGTGCTCTGACAGCGAGGCCCTGGTACATTGAAGGCCATGCCCTCACACCGACAAAATGCGCATATATTCCTTTCACCGCTGCCAAAGTTGTGAGGTATGCATTAGGTGTGAGGGGCATTGCAATGTGTGCCATAATGTGTCAGGGGCATTACAGTGTGCAGCAGCATAGTATCAGTATCATAGGCATTGTGGTGTTTGGCATTATGGGGGAAATTTACTAAAGGAAATTTGTAAAAAAAAACTAGGTGTATTTGTATCCAGAAATACACTTATTTTTGACATTTACTATCCCGAACTACGGCTATTCGTATTGATAGCACATCAATACGAATACGAATTGCCGTATTTTTGGGATAGTAAATGTGAAAAATAAGTGTATTTCTGGATACAAATACACCTAGTTTTTTTTACAAATTTCCTTTAGTAAATTTCCCCCTATGTGTCAGAGGAATTGCGGTCTGTGGCATAATGTGTCAGGAATTACAGTGTGCAGCATATTGTGCAGGGGCATCACGGTGTGCGGCATAGTATCAAGGGAATTGGACAAATTTTAGTAGCTCTCCAGGAGTTTTTTTTTTGTCTCGAGTAGCTCACGCTCAATTAAGGTTGGAGACCACCGTATTAGTGCAATGTAGCTATTTATTATGTCATGTCTGTTTTTCTGGTGGTTGCCAAGTAACAGAGTCTGTGATGCCGTCCACTTTTGGTGAGGTCTGATGATGTCACCGAATGAACACGCCTGCTGAGATTGGGAAGTTTGGTGATGGAAAGGGCCTCTGATAGCTGTGGTGGAGGTGGTATTCATGTAAGCACTGATTATGCACTGTAAAATTTCAGGAAAACGACGTTTCCCTTTTGATACAGCTCTGAGAAGAGAGCATCCTTCCCTGTCAACAGACCCCGCCTCTCAGCAGACCCCGCCTCTCAGCAGACCCCGCCCCCTATTAGGGCTGCTTCCAAAAATTTCCCGGGCTGGTTTTCCAACCCAATCCGCCCCTGCCTGTGTGTAACTTGAGGGAGGGGTGCTGTGTGTTATGTCCTGTGTGTAATTTGGTTGAGGGGGGCTGTGTATAATGTCCTGTGTGTAATTTGGTTGAGCGGGGCTGTGTATAATGTCCTGTGTGTAACTTGGGGGAGGCGGGCTGTGTATAATGTCCTGTGTGTAATTTGGTTGAGGGGGGCTGTGTATAATGTACTGTGTGTAACTTGGGGGAGGGGGGCTGTGTATATGATCCCATGTGTAACTTGGGGGAGGGGGGCTGTGTATAATGTCCTGTGTGTCATTTGGTTGAGGGGGGCTGTTCATAATGTCCTGTGTGTAACTTAGGGGAGGGGGGCTGTGTATAATGTCCTGTGTGTAGTTTGGTTGAGGAGGGGCTGTGTATAATGTCCTGTGTGTAATCTGGTTGAGGGGGAAGGGGGGGGCGGCTGTGTATAATGTCCTGTGTGTAACTTGGGGGAGGGGGGCTGTGTATAATGTCCTGTGTGTAATTTGGTTGAGGAGGGGCTGTGTATTATGTCCTGTGTGTAATTTGGTTGAGGGGTGGGGGTGGGGGGGGGGGGCTGTGTATAATGTCCTGTGTGTAATTTAGGGGAGGGGGGCTGTGTTTAATGTACTAGGTGTAATTTGGGAGTGTCAGCAATGTGTGTAACTTGGGGGGCTGTGTATAATATCCTGTGTGCAATTTGGTTGAGGGGGGCTGTGTATAATGTCCTGTGTGTAATTTGGTTGAGGGGGGCTGTGTATAATGTCCTGTGTGTAACTTGGGGGAGGGGGGCTGTGTGTAATGTCCTGTGTGTAATTTGGTTGAGAGGGACTGTGTATAATGTCCTGTGTGTAATTTGGTTGAGCGGGGCTGTGTATAATGTCTTGTGTGTAACTTGGGGGAGGGGGGCTGTGTATAATGTCCTGTGTGTAATTTGGTTGAGGGGGCTGTGTTTAATGTCCTGTGTGTAATTTGGGGGAGGGGGGCTGTGTATAATATCCTGTGTGTAACTTGGGGGAGGGGGGCTGTGTATAATGTTCTGTGTGTCATTTGGTTGAGGGGGGCTGTTTATAATGTCCTGTGTGTAACTTAGGGGAGGGGGGCTGTGTATAATGTCCTGTGTGTAGTTTGGTTGAGGAGGGGCTGTGTATAATGTCCTGTGTGTAATTTGGTTGAGGGGGAGGGGGGCAGCTGTGTATAATGTCCTGTGTGTAACTTGGGGGAGGGGGGCTGTGTGTAATGTCCTGTGTGTAATTTGGTTGAGGAGGGGCTGTGTATAATGTCCTGTGTGTAATTTGGTTGAGGGGGGGGGGCTGTGTATAATGTCCTGTGTGTAATTTAGGGGAGGGGGGCTGTGTTTAATGTACTGGATGTAATTTGGGGGAGGGGGGCTGTGTATAATGTACTAGGTGTAATTTGGGAGTGTCAGCAATGTTGGGCAACTATGCATACGCATAAACGGTTATGCACATGTGCAGCCGCTTAGTGCGAACGGGGACAGCAAAATGATTATTCACCAGCCCATTTGCATGCAACAGTGTGGATGGGTTGCGCCCATAGAAATACCCAGCGTCACAGCATGTCAGTTGCCCACCCTCTTCCCGTAAAGGGGAGCCACAGATTTAAGTCAGCAGGGACTGATTTTGATCTGTGAGTGCTTGAGAAATCATTCAATGGTCCAGGGGTGCCGCCATCTGTGCCGTATAATTCCATGTGTGTTGTATCAGGTCAGGGGTGCCCGCATTTGTGACGCATAATTCCTGGGGTGAGCCAAGTGTGTCATATAATTCATGGGTTGCTGCCAAGTCTTCTGTATGATTCATAGGGTGCTGCTAAGTGTGCTGTATCAATCCATGGGTGATGCTAAGTGTGTCATATAATTCCAGGGGTGAGTCAAGTCTGCCGTATTAATCATGGGGTGCTGCTAAGTGTGCCGTATCAGTCTCGGGGCGAGTCAAGTGTACTGTATAATTCATAGGGTGCTGCTAAGTCTGCCGTATCAATCCAGGGGTGCTGCCATTTTTTTTATTAAAATAATAAAAAATATTTTTTTTCTTTTTACTGCAAGAGTGTCTCCATGTGTGCCGTATAATTCCATGTGTGGTGTTTCAGTCCAGGGGTTGCGTCATCTGTGCCGTATAATTCCATGTGTGCTGTATCATGTCAGGGATGCAACCATCTGTGCCGTGTTATTCCTGGGTAAGCCAAGTCTGCTGTATTAGTCATGGGGTGATGCTAAGTTTGCCATATCAGTGAGCCAAGTCTGCCAAATAATTCCTGGGGTGAGCCAAGTCTGCCGTATAATTCATGGGGTGCTGCCAAGTGTGCTGTATTAGTCCTGGGGTGATGCTAAGTGTGCCATATCAGTCCAGGTGTGATGCTAAGTGTGCCATATCAGTTCAGGTGTGCTATTAAGTGTCCTGTATCAGTCCAGGGGTGATGCTAAGTGTGCCGTATCAGTCCAGGGGTGATGCTAAGTGTGCTGTATCAGTCCAGTCAGCGGCGTAACTATAGCACCGCAGCCCCCGCCACCGTGCGCTGTGCATGTGGGGGCGCCGGGGGCTGCGGTACTATAGTTACCCCCCCAATCCCCCGCAGACTTACCTATGTCGCTGGTCCCGGCGGCTACGTTCTTCTGCTGAGGACCACCACAAAATGGCCGCCCCCATATAGCACACAGTTCTCTGAAACTGTCTGCTGTATGGGGGGCGGCCATTTTGTGGTGGTCCTCAGCAGAAGAAGAACGGAGCCGCTGGGACCAGCACGATAGGTAAGGCTGCAGGGGATGGGGGGGGGGTTTGCATGGGCGGCGGGGCGGCGGGGGATTGGGGGGGTTTGCATGGACGGCGGGGGATTGGGAGTGCTTGGCGGGGCGGCAGCGGGGGGGGGGGCGCCCAAAACTTAGTTACGCCACTGAGTCCAGTGTTTGTACCACCCACTTGTGTCGCTTATCATAGTTATCTAGCTACTTCAGTGCAACCTTTTGGCCGAAAAACAATATTGTGACGTGTTTAGAATAGACTGGAAATGAGTGGAGATGAATACTATTGAGGTTAATAATAGCTTAGGAGCAAAAAAAAAAAACTACATTCTGTAATTTTAGTGTTTTTTATGCTTTTTTTAAAAAAAAAATCAGAACCCAAAACCCCAAAACCAAAACGTTGAGGGGGTGTTTTGGCAAAACCCAGTAGAACCCCAAACCTGAAGGTAATCAGAACTAAAAACCCAAAACGCGAAAAGTGGCCGCTGCACATCCCTGCACATCCCATGCTGTCACCCTCTGCCTCCCCTGCCACCACTACCACTCCTCCATATACTTCTCACAGCCATTGCCATAAGGAAAAGCTTCTAAAATATGAACAGGTTAACAGAGCGCTGTGGTCCATGTGTTCTTATACTGCTCAGTCCAGTTTGGCACTATATATATGCCTGTGTTCTTTATGATTCTTGAGTGGTTGGGTGTAAGTTTTGTAAAAGTGTTTAAATTCAGCTCGGCATGTATGAGTGAGGGGTGCTGAGGTGACTTCTGTGAGGAATGCTGGTGTGATGTGCTGACCAGGTGAGGGGTGTTGGGTATTTCTGGCTGCTGCTGTGATTTGTGCTGCTGAGTGATGGATGCTGTACTGGGTCAGAGGCAGAGGAAATAGTTTTGCAGCTGGTGTATTGCACTGGCACCTGCTGCAATGAAGGGGCTCACAGCGGACGGCAGTATAATAACCCTAAGCTTAGTCATAGTTGCCTACCCTCCTGCATTCTGCAGGAGACTACCTGAAAGAGGAGCAATCTCCCTCTCTCCCTCATTAGTCCAGCAATCTCCCTCATTTCACCTAGCCCACATTACACTGTTACATTTTTTGGGGAAAAAAGGAATGAGAGATAAATAAATTTACATTGAATCACCAGCACCTTTTCCCAGCACTTTACCAAGTATAGTAGCACCTACTAACTGCTTTGGAGCTCATCTACATTTGGATATAAGTAGTTTTAAAAGATTCCTCTCAGATGTAGCTGTACACACCAGTGGCGTAGCTTAGTTTTGGGTGCCCCCCCTCCCCCGCCACCGCCCATGCAACCCCCCCCCCCCCCAATCCCTCGCAGCCTTACCTATCGCGCTGGTCCCGGCGGCTCCGTTCTTCTGCTGAGGACCACCACAAAATGGCCGCCCCATACAGCAGACAGTTTTAGAGAACAGTGTGCTATATGGAGGCGGCCATTTTGTGGTGGTCCTCAGCAGAAGAACGGAGCCGCCGGGACCAGCGAGATAGGTAAGTCTGTGGGGGATTGGGGGGGGAGTGTAACTATAGCACCGCAGCGCCCGGCGCCCCCACATGCACAGCGCCACCCCCCCACGCGGTGGCAGGGGCTGCGGTACTATAGTTACGCCGCTGGTACACACCCATGCTTCTAGGTGCCACGTTCACAATCTTTTTTCACAATCTTTCTATATATGGAACTAGACACGCCCTTTGGGTGGAGCATGACACATCCCCTCAATGGCATGCTGTGCAAAATTCTACTACCAACTATAATCTCCCTGAAACTAGTTTTCAAAAGTAGCTTAGTGGTGAAATTATCTGCAAGGGGGCACCAACAAACATTTTGCCTAGGGCATTACATTTGCTAGGGTCGACTCTGCACTTACTGGTGTTACAGTATGCACTAAAAGTGGGTGACTCATCTCTTGCACCATCACGCGTTGGTAATCAAGTTGGACCTGCTGTGGACATTCTGCCCACCACCTGCTTATTTCTCTGGACTCTATACAGTCTTCTCAAAATACCTGGAGCACTTTACATATGGCACAGTGCACTTTACCAACAGGAGCCCCATACAAAATCTTGGATTGGGAATAATACAGTGGCTTATCAAAATGGAGCATCCATCCCATCATTACAGAGTACGCACCTTAGAGAGGATCCCTACAAGCCAGTAAGTCCATTGTGGACTGGGACACCTCCAGCGATCCATTGGGATTAAAATTGGACTCCAGCTACCTCATATTCCCCCCCAGGTTGAGACCCACCAGAGCAGGTTATATAATAACAGGTCCATACATTGGTTTCAAGAATTTTTTATTGCATTTTTTAACTACATTTTGATTGTACATATTCCTCAGTGTTATAGAATTAAATATTTCTTTATATTGTATGAATTGGTTGACTCATTAAAATTTATGAGCGCTGCAATAACTCTTCTTTTTCTTCCTATATCGAATATTTTGGGACCTGACTAGTCCCTCATTGCAGCCGCTCGCCTTGAGAGAACAGCCTTGGCTAGCGCTCTAAGCCGCTTTCTGCATTTTTTCCTTACATTCAGCCCCTGCACATTCAGCCTGACAAATGTACACAAATGTACACCAGTTACCTAAACTCACAAATGGACAAAGCCAAACATTGCTCCTGTGCTTTCTTTTTTATCAGGCCCTATATGAGCATTATAGGAACAATATAATTTATGTAAATCAGTGTTGGGCCAAAGAGAAATACCAACTTTCATTACATAATTATCATATGCAAGAGGCCAGATTGCACTTCCAGAATGTGACAGAACACTCAGGACATAGGTTACAAAAATATTCTGTTTCTGTTCCTTGTGTAATTCACATCCCATTATATGTTTTCTCCATACTAAACACCCACCCACACAAAGGAAAATTTGTAATGTTTTCCAATATTCTAATAATTTTGCAGTAATTTCAAGAGGTTAATTTAGATGTTCTAATTACATCTATATTTCCAATTAACTTCACTGCATTCCAGACTCATTATTAATACAGACTGATATTTCAATAGGCCTCAGCAAACATAATTGCAGTGCACTAACTATGGTAAATGTGTACTTGTGAAAATGTTGATACTGATTTAAAAAAAAAAAAATGTGATGAGATTCAAGCCAACAGGAACATAAGTGCATAGAAGCATTTTCTTGTGTCTGCCAAAAGTGTAGTCCTACATTTAACTCCGAATGAGGTTCTTAGGGTGACATTCTATGGAATGAGAGTTGTGTTTTTTGGCAAATTTTACTACAAAAAACGGCTAATTCGCATTTTTCCGTGAAATTGCAGATTTAATCTGATGCGAAAAGGTCCCTAAATTGCATATTTTGTGCGATAAGTCATACGTACTGAAAGTGCGGTAAAAATTCGCACTTTTATCGCATCCAGATGTTTTCCAATAGAAAAGTATACAATTCGCTTATTTAATGGAATGGGATTTCGCAAATCGCACTTTTAAGGTGTCTAATAATCGCCATTTTTTCAGACCAGGTTCTGTTGGGCGATTTGGCCCAGAACTCAATTTGGTCAAGTGCACACATGGTTAATGTCATCACAGGTGTCCTTAATTTCACTCACAAACACTCCTACATATACCCCCACATCATTAAGGACACCTGTGAGGATTTGAGACATGGAGATTGTGCAGAGTGGATTTGAGTTGCTCATTTTGGATTTGGCCCATTTTGAGGAGCTGGGCAGGAGGGAGGAAGCTGCGCACCAGAACCAGGTACCACCCCAAATAGTGCGTACCCCACGTATGTATCGTGCTAGGCTGTACCTGGACTTTCTCTCGGATCAACAGGTTGTGGGGATGTTTAGGCTAAACCGCAATAACTTGTTGAACTTATATGAGCAGGTGAGAGATGATTTGGACCCTTTGGGGGGGGGGGGGGCAACTATGCAGTGTCTATGCAGAAATTAATGTGTACCCTCTACTATTTGGCCACTGGCTCCACTCAGTCTGTGACCTCATGGTCCTTGGGGGTATCACAAGCCACTCTCTCAAAGCATTTTACTCAAGTGTTACTTGCTTTAAAGAAGTTGTGGCGGACATACATCAGATTCCCCAGTTCAGAGTGGCAGGAACACAAGGTTGCTTTCTATAGACTCTCAGCATTCCCTCATGTGCTGGGAGCTATAGACTGCACACACATTGGGATTAGGGCACCGCACATGCGAGGCCACGTCTATGTCAATAGACGTGGGCGGCACTCCCTGAACATGCAGGTTGTATGTGATGCTCATCTCAAAATCCTAAGTGTGGTTGCAGGCTTCCTGGGAACTGCCATGCAACACCAAATGCCAGAGGGCTGGCTACTTGGTAAGTACATTTTTACATATTACCCTCTCTATTCATATTTGTACCTGCTTAAATATGTGTGTGTGTTTCAATTTTCACCAGCCTACTACTCTTGTCCAAGTAAATACTATTTGCCCACTGCACATACCTTACCATATAAGGCAATAACTTCCTTTTTTTGGTTTAGGTGACTCAGGATATGGGTGTCTTTCCTGGCTAATGACACCTTTGCGAACCCCTGATGGCCCTGCACAGCACCGGTATAATGAAGCCCATATTGCAACCCACAATGTGGTGGAGTGTACGTTTGGAGTGTTGAAAAGTAGATTCCGGTGTTTGGACCGGTCATCTGGTTTGCTGCTTTACCACCCTGCAAAAGTAGTGATTATTGTCCAGGCTTGCTGCATGTTACACAACATAGCTCTATACCAACCAGCCTATGTGGAGGAGGATCATGCAGCAGTCGTGCAGGAAGCCCAACCTACCACACCTCGGGTAGTGAGGGGTATGCAGAGGGGGAATCTGGTGCGTACAGATATCATCAGGCACTACTTTTCTGGTAAGCACATGTGCCCTCTATTCCTACATGTACCTTTGCTGGAAGTGAACTCACCTACATTACATTTATCACTAACATCTTTTTGCCCCCACATTTAGCCCAATAGACACAGTCCAAGGGTACAGTTGGTGGTGCAGACCTATCCCTTGCTGTAAAAAACCTTGTAAGTATATTAACAACATGTATGTGATTTTTTTGCAATCAACTATGGCTCACCTGTTGTTGTGGAACTACATGGGCTAGCATGCCCTGACACACTGTAAGCATGACAGCTCAAAACATGACTGCCACAGCTTGCTGAAATATGTAGTTCCACAACCTCGGACGGGCCAGATTTGAGACAACAGCATCTTCCACCAATACCTTGCCCATATATCATTACATTATGGAACAGATCACACAACAAATGTTTGAAGAATAACACACAGACAAAATGGTATGCGTTGTGACATTTTTACTACAGTATATTATGTCATACATAACCTGCATTTGTCAGTCGCAAACAATAGAAATGTGTATTAATGTGACAAAAATTCAAGCATAGTACATGCATTATCAATTTATTTTATGTTAAATAATTATTTTTTCCCTCAATCAGGCCGCGCACTACCACCTCTTGACCCTGCGCACACGCCACCCCGGGTCCTAATACTCCGACGGGGTGGGGAAGTTGGTGAGCCACTTACTGGTGTGCTAGATACACTACTAATTGTAGATGTAGTTGCACCTATGACACCTGACACCTCCATTTGATGGATTTGTGCCTGCATAGCGATCAACGCATTGGTCTGCGCAGTACACGATTGACTAATTGAATGAATACTTTGTGCAAGGCTGCCAATATGGATATTCTGCTCCCTTATAGCAGAACTAAGTTCAGCAAGACGGGTGTCTATGCTATTTGCCATACGCACCTGAGTGCCTACACCAACCCGTACACTCCTAGACAATTTTCTCAACTGTAGAAAGGTGTCACGCATGTACCCCTTAATGTTGCCCATTTCCAGACTTTGGGAGGCCATAAATTCTAGTTGTTTGTCCTTGAAATGTACCAAGGAGGTAGCTACTTGGGCAGCAGAAGCAGCTGTAGGGGGAGTATTTCTGGGTGGGGGTGGGTTTGGAGTCACCCCACTTGGTGGAAGATCACTCTGTGATGATGTGTTTATTTCCTCCTCAGCCGCAAATGTGTCCACTGGTTCCAGAATTATCTCTATGTCATCCACCGGCATATCAGAGGATTCTGTGGATTGTTGTCCTAGTTGTACAGTACCTGTGGATACAGAGGAAGAGGTAAGTACAGATGCATATATTGTCCTTTCTGTCATCAGTACTGTTTTGGATAGGGTCTGAGATGGTAGACACCCATACCTAGGGGTACTATGTACTTACAAATGGACCCCGATCCTGCATGAAACATTGACAATAATCTTCATTGACATGGCTAGGCCACATTACATTCATGTCCGTTGCAATGTAGCAGCTGGAGATGATTGTAATGTGATTTATTATTTTATGTGACATGGGTGTGTGTACTGTATGTGTAATGGCCTGAGGTTTGAACATTTACCTGCTTCCACAGATGCGGCACCATCGGAGCTTCTTTTCTTGGATGCTTGATCACTTCGGGACGGACAATCTGTGAAAGGAAAGATCGGCAGACTTTATGTATCGAGCAATGGAGATGCTTTTGTGCAAAATCATCAAATAAATTACAATAATGGACAAATTTACCTTTGGTTTAGGGCTATATTATTTACTATTCGTATTTTTACATTGATGTTTTGCACCTTTAGTCAGGCAAAAAAATTAAAACACTGCTTGACACATTACAACTGTTGGCAAATCTGTGGTATGTAGGCGTGACTGCTAAACCACCAGTACACCAATGTTTTTGGGCCACATACATATGAAGCTGCTAGAAAAAATGTTACAGTGTTACAATAGATGTGCAGTTGTGGAACTACAAGGCCCAGCATTCTGATCATTTTTAAAGTAGGTGTAAACTATTGTCATTGACAGACCTTGCTGGGCTATGTAGTTCCACAGCACCACATTAATTAGTATAACAATACAAAATAACATTGCAGTTTAAATACATTGGCATGTATGTTTCATATTGCATGTGGTGACACTTACCAGCTCGGGGTGGGCTTGCCGGCCTATCGGTATCCGCAATGTGCATCCCAGGCAGGACCTCAGGGGGGATAACTCTTTGGAGCTTCACCTCATATGATGTATAGGATATTGTGGTGGGGCTTCCTCCGCCAGTCTTGGTGGCCTCCTCCATCTCCATGGCCATTTTCTTTTTCAGCTGCCGCTTGATGTCGTTAAACCGCTTTTTAATGTTTTTGATTAGCCTCTTGCGGTGACTGACAGCGTTGACCGCCTGGGTGATGTCCTTCCACATACCACGTTTACGATGTGAGGTGGTCTTGTGCTGGTTTTTCCCCAGTAAGCGGTCATACAGGGGTATGATGGCCCGGACAAGCGCCACATTCTCCTCATAACTGAATCGGACCTTTCTCCCACTTTTGGTGCGGCCAGCTTCACCCGCCTCCTCATCCTCTATATCTTCCACATGCATGTCAAAATACTCCTCTATGCCAGTGTCTTCCTCCTCCTCCTCACCTCCATCTTCCTCCATCTCGGACATGTGGCCCTCCTGCAGCTGCTGTGGGGTATGGGCAAGGTCCTGGCTACAGGATGGGGATGCCAGCGGATCCTCCACCTCCTTCTGCTGGGCCTGGTCCGCCAGGGCCTGGTCTGGGGCTGCCCTTGCAGTGGCCATGGTGGCTGCCACACTGCTGCCACTCCCTGTAATGGAGGTCGACCTCACCAGTCCTCTGCTGCCTCTCCCACTGGCTCCTCTTGCCTGGCTGCTGCCACTGCTCCCTCTGCCACTGGCCCCTCTTCCTCTGGTCACACTGCCACTGCTCCCTCTGCCACTGGCCCCTCTGCCACTCCTCACTCTGCCACCAACACCTCTTCCTCTTCTCACACTGCCACTGCTCCTCTCCATGCTCCTTACTTCCTATCAAAGAGTGAAATGGCACCAATGCCCCTTTATATAGGGGGTGTGATGCATAATAGAGGGGACCTAGGTGGGCCAATAGGTTAGGGGGTAATTTGGCATGTGGAGATAGTCTTGTAAATCGCACTCCGGTTGGTCTAAAATTCGCACATGACCGGCGGAAAAAATCACACTTTTTAGTGACATAATTTCACATCAATTCGCCGCAAATCACACTACATCGCACATTTTAGCCTCTAATGCTCATCCCATTAAATATGCGAATTATGACTAAAAAATGCGATTTCTGAAAGTGCGAAGAGCGGCGATGTGGAGTGCGAAAAATATATGCGCTTTTCTCTCAGCCCATAGAATGTCACCCTTAATCTCAAATATATTTAGGGCAGTATTCAATGAGAAAAATTCTCTGTGCTTTATGGAGAATTTTTGCTTTTTTCGCCTTGGACGGAGCATTTTGCTCTCCAAAAGTGAACCACCCTATTCAATGTGAAATATTCGCCGTCTTTCTAAGTGATTTTCGCCGTCTCTCTCCGTGTAGAAATTCTCCATCTTTTGATGGAGAGCTGGAATGTGAACTTTTAAACTAAAACCTTTTTTTTTTTAATTTTGGTGTCAAAAAATCAGGTTTTTTTTTCTGTGAAGGGGCATGTTATTTTTATTCATGTGCTTATAGCACATGAATATATATTTAATTTAAAAAACCATATTTATTTGAATTTTTTTTTTATTTTTTTACACAGTGCAGCCAGCAGGGGGCCGGAGCGCTCGAGCCACTCATTAGATATTCATATATTCACTGCACCCGATCGTTAATATGCACGATCGGGTGCAGTGAATACTGGGTCCCCCGCTGGCTATAGGAGGGGGGGGGGGCAGCCTGTGCTGCCTGGGTCCTAGGGAGCCCTCCTCCCCTCCACATTCCTCTGGAGCAGCCAGGGAGACTTTAATCTCTCTGGCTGCTTCCGTCCCCCGGCTCCCTGAAAGCTCCCTGCCGCGGACGCTCGTCCGCTGCAGGGGTTAAGACTCGCCGCGAGTGGCGGCGAGTTTTAAATACATTGAATAATGGGAGCAGGAGGCTCCGGAAAAGGGAGAGTGCATGGCGAGAGAAAAAAATCTCTCGCCATGCACAGAGAATTTTTTTCATTGAATACTGCCCTTAGTGTTAATCAGCTGCTGACACCTTTCCTTATATATTTATTGAAGGTACAGGTAATATTTTTATGTAGGGCAACTGATGGTTACAGTACATGACTGCTGCAGTAGCAGGTAGGTCATCAGTAGCAGGTAGGTCACCTCTGGGCTACCATGGGAGATATGTTTTCATACTAACATATTAACGTTTTATCTGGTTCCCCTTCTTACATGCAACTGTACACACTTTCTTTTGGCTGTGGGAGGTGTACACAGCAGCCCCTGATCCACAACAGTGATTGAATACTGGAGGTAGGTGGATATACTTATACTACTTTTCTGAGTGGTCTGAGGATTTTTGTGACAGAGGGTTGGTAGTTATTAGTGAGTGAAGGAGGGGTGTGAGTGCTGCTTGGGGGAGTTGTTAGTGAAGGAGGGGCGTGGGTGTTGCTTGGGGGTGATGCTATTGAAGAAGGGATGACTTTTTCCATAAAATGGGCCTTTTTTTGGCAAAATGAAGTGCATACAGTGCACAGCTTCTGAATGATATGCGGTATGCCTGCATTCAGTGTATGACTGCACCTGTATCTGCAAAAGAAAAAGAATGTAGTATTTACTATGCTTGTGCATATGCACTATCATATAACATAGTAGAGCCCCTTATTCACATTATGTCACACAGTAATGCCCCGTATTCATCTTACATCACACAGTAGTGCCACTTATTCATGTTATGCTACAAAGTATTAGCCCTTATTCATGTTATGCTACACAATGGTGTCCCTTATACACAATTTCCACAGTAGTGAGGCCCTTTACACAAAATGACCACAGTAGCAGTGCCACTTATATGAAGAATAAGTATAACCCAGGTGTGTATACACACACACACGCAATGTTCTTCAAACACTTGTAATCCCACATACAGTATACTGTAAATAATGAGAGAGGTACTCAACATTGGCCGCAAACAATAAATTCAGATACACCCTACTGTACGTTTCTCGATATAGGACCGGGAACAGTATCTACAGTATGTGCATCTATTTCTGTATCTACAAACATACTTATTGAAATATATACACTTGTGTATTTTACAGAGAAAGAATGGATTTCTGAGTTTGGTACGGGGGAGGGGGGGGGACAAAAACAATGAGTTGAGGGCTTCTTATTGAAGACTGCACCTAAACTTTGGTACAAAATGCAGTATTCAAAGTGCAGCCCATTTATATCCATGCATGTTAGCAATAACTACAGAAAATAATACACAGACAGGAAAACTTATTGATATTTTACAATACATACAGTATAAAAATTACCTCTTTGTTAAATGACATTTTCTATTACTATATTTTCTATTATTTATTAGTATAAAGTGCCAAAATATTACACAACACAATATATTTAAGAATTTTGGTTAGAAACATGTTAATTGTGCATTATTTAACAATAAAGAAACCTTCTTTGGAAGTACATTTAAGGTAAATGTATAAAGGCATTTTCTTTCTAGTTTACAGGAAATAAAAGCCTCAGAGAAACCAAGAAGATAATATATGTCAAAAGAGTTACAATTTAAATTGCAGTCAATGTTACATACTTATAATACTACATTTCATGGCTTGTGGTACTGTCACCATTCAAACATATTATTCACCTAGGTAAAAATATGTCAAAATATACATAATATCAAATAAATGACTGAGGAAAAGGCAAAGTTTAAGAAGAGAACAGTGTGTAGCTTTATCCTGAGTGAGAGCTCTTAGAAATAATCTCCTTATGTTTCCCTGGGGACATCAGGAAGTCAGTACACATTAGCACTGATGTTGTAGGGGTTCCCTGTGGAGGAAATGTATATGTACGCAGATTAGGTACGTTAAATAAAACTTTAAATTATTCTTTGACCTGAAAATAGCCCTTGACAATTGAAATGTGCAGAGGAAAGTGAGTTTTTGTAGTATATTCACAACAACTAAAGCTAGCCAGCTACCACAACTAGTTCAAAATACATGCTGATGTTTATGGTTCTTTTATGTGACGTTTTATTTGATTATATTCCAATTTTTATTGTGTGTAATTCAGTGGCACCTGCCTCCAGCTTCTAAAATGTGTCCTTAGGACACCCCTGGTGACCAACTGTCTGAGGAGTCCCTAGCTAGTAACAGAGGTAGATTTACAAACAATACTGTATATGAGCCCAGCATTATACAAAGACTCAGCAGTATATACTGCTTGAGATTCACTGATTTTGAAGAGATGTGTGGAACAGATAGCTAGGTGAGGCACTGCCTCACCTACCATAGACTTTTTACTGTAGAGTTTTGAATAATAAAAATAAGATTTTTTTTAAATATATTCTTTGTATTTTTCATATACTCTATGCACTCAAAACTCCAGCATATATGTGACATCATTAAATAATATGTGGTGGTGGTGTATGGAATTGCTTTACTATGAAACTAACACCAACTATATTTATGCTGGTCCTGCCCACAGTTTTTGTGTCCTCACAATAATAAGCACAACTAAAGATGAGCTATGTTTGATTTGTAAGTTTGATCCATGTTTTATTGTTGAAAAAAAATAATCTAAATTTTTTACTAATGCTTTAAACAAAAACATTAACAAAAATCCAGTGTAAAGGGATGTGGATTATAGATAGCCAGGGCCAAATGTAATAGGGAGTGAGAAACAGAAAGTGAGAAATTTTCCCCGTTTTATTAAAGCGGCAATCAGTTAAATGGCAAAATCAACCTGTTTTTTCAGTGCAAATGATTGCTGCTTTAAAAATGGGAAAACTCTCTCAAAATCTATCACTTTCTGATTCTCACTCCCTATTACATTTGGCCCCCAGTCTCTAGATCAGGGATGGTGAACCTTCAGTTCTCAAGCTGTTATTGAACTACACATTCCAGCATGCCCTGACACTGTTTTAGCATGACCAAATAGAAAAACTGTAACAGGGCATGCTAGGATGTGTAGTTCAACAACAGCTAGAGATCTGAAGGTTTCCCTTCCCTGGTCTAGATAGACAGTCAATAGTTTGACACCAAATGGTTGAAATGCAATAGTTTAACAGGGTCAAAGGGTCAACAATTCTACATGGTAAAAAGGTCGACATGAAAAAAGGTCAACATGAAGGGGGAAATTTACTAACAAAAATTTGTGAAAAAAATTGTATTGTCATACGAAAATACGATTTTTTTTTGGCGTATACGTATTTTTGGCATTTACTATGCCAAAAATAAGAATTTTCGTTTCATATTGATGGGACATTGGTATTTGTATTTACAAATACGAATGAATACACCATCGATAGAATACGCCAGGAATCACCATTCAAAAGAATGGTGGTTCCTGATTTACTAAGAGCCCGTATTAAAAATACGGCCGCTAATTAGTGTAAAACGGCTGCGAATATACAGCAGGAAAATACACTTTATTTTCCTGTCGTATTTTTCAGTCAGTCAGATCCGTGCAGGCTTCAGTGTTAAAAAATAGAGAAATAAATAAATAAATAAAAACCGGCGTGGGGTCCCCCCCCACAGCTGTAACCAGCACCAGGCTAAAAGAGCCGGGGCCGGTAATAAAAAATACAGAAAACCCGACAAATAGGGGTTCCCCGATTTTTTAAAACCAGCCCTAGGGTCCGGGGCTGGTTCCCAAAATACGGGGGACAAAATGACTAGGGGTCCCCCGTATTTTAAGAACCAGCCCCAGGCCAAACCAGCCAGCAGGGTAATGTCACAGCCGGGGCACACTTATTATATAAGGTCCCGCGGCCAAAACATTAAACCTACTGACCAGTCAGCCCGGCCAGGGGCCCTGTGGGAGTGGGGACCCCGCCAATAAAGGGGTCCTCCCCCCCTCTAGGACTTACCTGACCAGGTTGAAGCCTGGTGCTGACCCCGGTGACCCTGTACGGTGGTCACCGGGCTGATTTCAGTGTAAAAAAATAGAATAAAAACTATTGTCTTTTACTGTCGAACTATGAGTCCCAGCAAGCCACCCCCGCAAGCTGGGACTTGGAGAACCACAAGTCCCAGCATGTGGTCAGGTAAGTCCTGGAGGGGGGCGACCCCTTTAATGGGGTGGTCCCCACTCCCACAGGGCCCCTGGCCAGGCTGACTGGTCAGTAGGGTGATGTTTTGGCTGTGTCACCTTATATAATAAGTGTCCCCCGGCTGTGACATTACCCTGCGGGCTGTTTTGGCCCGGGGCTGGTTCTTAAAATACGGGGGACCCCTAGTCATTTTGTCCCTCGTATTTTGGGAACCAGCCCTGGACCTGGAGCCTGGGGCTGGTTTTAAAAAATCGGGGAACCCCTATTTGTCGGGTTTCCTAATTTTTTATTACCGTCCCCAGCTCTTTTAGCCTGGTGCTGGTTACGGCTGTGGGGTGGGCCCCACGCCGTTTTTTTATTTATTTATTTTCTATTTTTTTTTTACACCTTGCAGCCTGCACGGATCTGACTGATCCGTGCAGACTGCCTGTAGGAATTCATATTAGCGGCCATATATACGGCCGTTAATACGAATTAATATGACATCGGAGGGTTACAAAGCAGTCGTATTTGACTGCTTTGTAAATTCCCCTCCGGAACACGACTTTGCATACGACGTATGCAGTAGTCATCCGTATCAAGAATACGAATACATTTGTTGCCCATTTCTATATATAGAAACATAGAAACATAGAAACATAGAATTTGACGGCAGATAAGAACCATTTGGCCCATCTAGTCTGCCCCTTTTTTTACCCTTCAGGTAAACTCAACCCTTTTTAATCCTTATTTCTTTGTAAGGATATCAATATGCCTATCCCAAGCATGTTTAAATTGTTCTACTGTCTTAGCCTCTACCACCTCTAATGGGAGGCTATTCCTCTTATCCACTACCCTTTCTGTGAAGTAATTCTTTCTAACATTTCCCCTGAACCTACCTCCCTCCAGTTTCAGTGCATGTCCTCGTGTTTTATTACTTGTTTTCCTTTGAAGAAAATTTCCCACCTGTACTATGTTAAAACCCTTGATATATTTGAAGATTTCTAACATGTCCCCCCTTTCCCTTCTCTGCTCCAAACTATACATGTTAAGATCTTTTAGTCTATCCAGGTAAGTTTTGTGATGTAGGCCATGAACCATTTTAGTTGCCCTTCTTTGTACACTCTCCAATGTATTTATATCCTTCTGAAGATATGGCCTCCAGAACTGGACACAGTATTCCAGATGAGGTCGTACCAATGACCTATAAAGTGGCATTATTACGTCATTTTTTCTGCTACTGATTCCTCTCCCTATGCAACCAAGCATCTCACTAGCCTTCCTCATTGCTTTGTTACATTGCCTCCCTGCCTTTAAGTCACTTGAAATAGTGACTCCTAGATCTCTTTCCTCCTCAGTAGTTTCCATTATAGTACCCTTGATACTATATTGAGCCTTTGGGTTTTTGAGTCCCAAGTGCATAATTTTGCATTTTTTAGCATTAAACTGTAGTTGCCATTCTCTTGACCAATTCTCAAGTTTACTTAGATCATCAGTCATTTGATTTACCCCTCCTGGTGTGTCTACTCTGTTGCATATCTTTGTATCAACTGCAAAAAGGCATACTTCCCCTTCAATACCATTTGCAATGTCACTAACAAAGATATTAAAGAGCACTGGTCCAAGTACAGATCCCTGGGGTACTCCACTGGTAACATGTCCCTCCATAGAATGCACTCCATTTACGACAACTGTCTGTTTCCTATCCTGCAACCAGGTTCTTATCCATTTAATTGTTTTATAATCCAATCCCACACTTTCAAGTTTATTTAGCAGCCTGCGATGTGGGACAGTGTCAAATGCCTTACTAAAGTCTAGATATGCCACATCTACAGCCCCCCCTTCATCTAGTATTTTGGTCACGGAGTCAAAAAAGTCAATGAGACTTGTTTGGCATGATCTCCCTGCAGTAAAACCATGCTGTTTTGGATCCTGTAAGTTGTTTAATTTAAGATATCCCACTATTCTTTCTTTTAATAGTGTTTCCATTATTTTCCCTACTACTGATGTAAGGCTCACTGGTCTGTAGTTACTTGCTTCTTCTTTGCTTCCGCTTTTGTGCAGTGGAACTACATTTGCTTTTCTCCAGTCCTCTGGAACTGCACCTGTATCTAGTGACTGATTGAATAAATCTGTTAATGGCGCTACCAACACATCTTTTAGTTCTTTTAGTATCCTTGGATGCACTCCGTCTGGCCCCATTGATTTATCCACTTTCAGTCTTGAAAGTTCTGTTAGGACTTTCTCCCTAGTAAATGTACCTCCATCTAACTTATTTTTATGAATGTCCTTGCAACTTAACTGTGGTCCCTTCCCTTCTCCTTCTATAGTGAATACAGAGCAAAAGTAATTATTTAGATGATCTGCAATTGCCTTGTCTCCCTCCACCAAATTCTCAGTGTCTGTCCGCAGTCTTATTATTCCTCCATTTGATTTTCCCCTTTCATTTATATACTTAAAAAAAGTTTTGTTTCCTTTATCTACCGACTGAGCCATTTTCTCCTCAGCTTGTGCCTTGGCACGCCTGATCACTTTCTTAGCCTCTTTGCGTCTGGCAAGATACACTTCTTTGTCATTATTATTTTGAGTCTGCTTGTATGTCCTAGAGGCCATCTTTTTTGCTTTTACACTAGTTGATACCTCTTTTGTAAACCACACTGGCTTCCTTTTTCTGGTACTTTTCTTAACCCTTTTGATACAAAGGTCCGTTGCCTTTAGTATTGCACTTTTTAATTTTCTCCACCTCTCCTGCACTCCTTTCAAGTTCGTCCAATCCGCTAATGAGTCGCTTAAACATCTCCCCATTTTTGCAAAGTCAGCCTTCCTAAAATCCAACACCTTAGTTTTTGTGTGACTGGAGTTGGACCCTGCCTTGATACTAAACCATACTGCTTGATGATCACTGGATCCCAGGTTCTCACCCACATATATGTCTGATATCCTGTCACCATTTGTGAGTATTAAATCTAATATTGAGTCTTTGCGATTAGGCTCCCTCACCAATTGCTTGAGAGAGGCTCCCTGTAGGGAATTTAGAAATTTGCCACTTGTAGATGATCTTGCAAAAGACTCCTCCCAATTCACATCAGGTAGATTAAAGTCTCCCATGATTATGACTTCTCCCTTTAAAGCCATTTTAGTGACATCAAGCAATAGGCTCCTGTCCAAATCCTGCCCCTGGCCTGGTGGCCTATAGATGACCCCAGTACGAATAATGTCCTTCTCCCCCATTTCTATGGTCACCCAAAGGGCCTCAGTTTTTTCTTCAATGTTTTGTATTAAAGTAGCATTTATGCTTTTCTTTACATACATTGCTACCCCTCCTCCGATTCTTCCCATTCTGTCCTTCCTAAATAAATTGTATCCTGGTATAGCTACGTCCCAGCCATGGTTCTCATTCCACCATGTCTCTGTGATAGCCACAATGTCTAGGTCATCCCTTGTCATTATTGCGATTAGATCAGGAATTTTGTCTCCTAGGCTTCTAGCGTTTGCACACATAGTTTTAAAAATTTTGCCTGTGCCTCTGTTATTCCTAGCCATGTTCATACAGTACAAAATCGAAATCTAAAGTTGAAATTACCTGTTTAATGATGTTGTTCAATGTCTGTTTTTATTTTTTTTACTGTTCAGAAAAGCTGCAGGTCACTAATTCTAAGAATATAGTGAGTCTGTTCAGGTCAGGCTACACCTGAACACTAATGGCCAAATGGTCAAAGGAGATAATTTGCACTGTGTTTGAGTAGACATCAGGCAGAATGCAACAATAAACTATACTTCACTGAACAACTTCACCAAACAAGTAATAACAATTACAAACAATTCATTAAATCAGAACTTTTCAAATCATCCAAGAGTTTGCATAACACAGAAATAAAGAGAGCATATTGGAGATGAATTACATACTCTTGAGGTATCAATGCAGTCCATGTGTGTTTTTGTTGATTTGGAGTAGTTTGCCTTCAGTTTTCCTTCGGTGTAACGCAGGTATAACGCTCGTAGTTATGACTCTGTTTTCCCACTTTAAAACGGTCCACTTCAATACAGGGCCACAGCTAAACTATGGCCACAGCCTATCCGGCCACAGCCGTATGCAATGAGAACTAATATACTCTAACAATGCCTTCTTCCCAATTTCCAATAATTGGAATCTACACCCTCAGTCCCCACCCCCTGCTATACAGAGCAATACAAGTGGCTTACAAAAACAGTTCTGGCATTCCAGGATACTAACAAATCTAAGTGGTGACAGAAATTATGCTAGCCCATATTAATGTTATTACACATTAAACATGACATTCGCTGTAAATGTATGCCATTATAATTTAAAAAAAATTGCACTGGGGACCTGCAAGGTAGACTTTTAGGGTGACATTTAATAGGATGTGATTTTTAGTAAGGTTCTGAAATCGCACCTTATCACATGTTTAGAAATAGCAAATTGTTTGAAGAAATCGTCAATTTAAAGGAATGTGATTTAGTGGCTGAAAAATGCAATGAAATGAGATGTGGCTAGATATTATGACCAGGTAATGTGTGAATCTCTGACCAACCGGAATGCGATTTATATCTCCACCATTACAAACAATAAAACACCCCTACCTATTGACTCAAAATATACATGTTCCCCTAGAATATGCATCACACACCCTATATATAGGGGTCAGGTGCAATTTTGATCTTTGAAAGTTTGTGAGGAGAGCAGGATGGAGAGGGGAGCAGGAAAGAGAGCCAGAGACAGCAGCAATGACAGAGGCAGCATGGTGCCAAGGAGGGCAGTGGCAGGGAGGGGGCCGAAGGAGCAGCCTCAGCACGAGGAGCAGGAGGAGGCTGGTACTGCAAGCAGCCACAGCAGCACACAGGAGGAACTGTTTGCCACACAGCATGAGGAAGAGCTGGAGGAGGCAGACATCTCTGATATAGACTGGCAGGAGGAGGAGGATGTTGCTGGCCAGGATGAGGAGGAGTTGGAGGACTGCACAGGAGGATAGTGAAGAAGATGAGGAGAGTGAGGGTGGCTCTACCACAGGATGCACTCCCAGTGGGCACCATGTGCACTTTTCCTATGAAGAAAACTATGCCCTGGTCAGAGCCATTATCCCACTATTTAATAGGCTCCTAGGGAAAAATAATCAGCGCACTAATATGGTGTGTAAGTGCAGTGTGTGCAGCAGTTAATGCAGTCAGCAATCAAGCGCAAAGTCTGGAACATTAAAAAGCACTTTAACGACATAAAACAACTCCTCAAAACCAAAATGAAGAAGCAAGGTATGAGCGCTAGGGACTGACTGTTGTGTGTCGAGTACAGATGGCTTCCCTGTGGTAGAGGGATGCCACCCTCAATGTAGAACAAGAACAGGAAAAAGAACCAAGGTCTGTTTAGTTGGCGATTTTTAGTTAAATTTCCATTGCGAATTCTGAATTTGCATCCTATTACATTGGTGTTTTGTATACTTTTGAATGGGAAATGAATGGCAAAAAATGCAATATACAGCACAATCCCTACCCTATTACATTGGTGATGTGAAAAAAGTCAAAATATCTCATCCTATTAAATGTCACCCTTAGGCTCAGATACTGACAGATATACCCATTAAAGGGAGAATGGGTAGAAAGAAGGGAAACTGAAAAAGCCGGGGAGAAAGTGAGGATCAGAGAGATAAGGTGACCTAGAATGAGAAGAGAAAGAGATGAAAAAAAAAACCTACAGTATGCAATGCCTGTGGCAAAAGCTATTATATAGTAAATATCATACAAAAGTATTACATTTGTCATATGCTTTATCATTTTTTTTGTTTAAATTAGGTTTTTTTAAAGTGTTAAAGAATATATAGTTAATAATAATAAATTTAGCTATCTAATATTTAATCACTCTCTCAAAACCCAATTCGATTTTACCCTATTTCCACCTATGATGTTCACTATATTGTGCCAATCTCCACTCTTGAGACATACTGTAGACCCTTATTCTAATTTACATGCTCCCCTGCATGTTCGTGCAGGGGAGCGATGGTGAGTGACTGTGTATAAACATAAACTTTTATGCGCATGTTCAGCTGCTTGGTGCAAGCAGGCATGGTGAACTGTTTGTTCCCCATCCCGATCGCACCTAGCAATGTGGGCAGGGGGGGCGGGGGGTGGCGGCAAGGGGCTGCGCCCATGGGAACACCCAGCATTTTATGAGCGTCCCCATGAAAACGCTGGCTGTTCTCATGTAAATTCATCCATAATGCGAATGCGGGGTGGTGGCCAGCTGATGTCAGCGGATGTCAGCTGCCTGCCCTCTTTCCGTTCAGGGCGCCTGCAAATGTAAGACACCATCTGCGAGCGCCTACAAATTCATTTGATGGTCGGCGACCATCAAATGATTTTGTCCCCGAATGCAAGGCTGCGAACAAATGTTTATGCTAATCATCCATCCACATGCATGCAGGGATAGTTGACATGTGTGTATGTGTGTGGAGGACGGGCATTCGTGCCAGTGGCGTGCAGCATTAAGATGACACGCAAAGCTGCGAATTTCGCAGTTTTACGTGTCAATCAGAATGACCTCCATATCCACCATTTCTATTTCCATGGTGTCTGCTTCTAATTAGACTGTAAACTCTTTCATGTGCAGGGTATTTAGTTTCATACTGTTTCTATATTATTATTTCCTTGTATTGTAAAAGTGTGTTGTTTTGTTTTTCACTGTCCATGTTCTGTGGAGCACTGTGGCACTTTGTGAATCAATGATGATGATAATAATAATAATAATAATAATAATAATAATAATAATAATAATAATAATGTACTGTACATAGCCTCAACATTTAATTTATTATTAAAATACTGCTTAACAAGTACCTGACTTTTTCATTTTAGGACATTTTTGGGGTAAATGCTATGTTTCTTATATGTGCAGCATATTTCGTTAAGCTCAATGGAGAATGCTGCACTATGGGTGTTATTCTGGTTCACTCGCAAAGGCAAATTCCTTCTCCATTGGACAAAACCATGTGCACTGCAGGTGGGGCAGATGTAACTTGTGTAGAGAGAATTAGATTTGGGTGGAGTTTTACTTCAAAGTGAGATCTACAGGTATATTGCCGTTCAGTAGCGTAAGTTCATCCCAGTTGCCCAGAGGCAAGATAAGTATTGGTGCCCCCCCCCTCCCCAAATAGCTCAGTCAGTAAGGTGTCAGTCTCCAGTATGGTCATGGGTGCAGGAGCCCGGCAGCAGATGACTCCATTGCCTCAGAGTTCTGCCTCTGTTGCAGTGTAAAAGTAAAGCAGTCAGTAATTTCCCTGCACAGAGCCAAAATAACTCACTCAAATCTAATTCTCTTTGCACATGTTACATCCATGCCCCCCATGCCTTACCTCTCCGCCCAGCAGCAGGGAACCACAGATCTTGTCATCAGTGCAGTCCCGGCTCCCCTCCTGGCTTCTGTTATGAAAAACAGACCATCACAAAATGTCCGCCTACATACAGCAGACAGTTTCAGAGAACAGTCTGCTATATGGGGGAGGAAATTTTATTATGGTCTGCCTCCATAGCATCAGAACAAAGCCAGGAGGGGAGCCAGGACCGCAGTGAATAAGAGTAAATCTGCGGGTCTGTGAGACGGCGTTACAATAGCCCTGCAGCCCCCCGGCGCCCGCACTTACACAGTGCCTCCCCGCTACTGTGATGGGCTGCGAGGCTATTGTAACACCACTGCCCGCTGCAGTGCACATGGTTTTGTCCACTTAAGAAGGAATCTGCCTTTGCGAGTGAACCAGAATAAGGGCCTATATAAGAAACTGTTAATAAATAAATACATTTGCAGTTTTATAATACATGAATGAATAAAAAAAAGATACTCATGATTGATTTGTAAAAATCAAAGATGCAGTAATGCAATCCAGCCAATCAAACCTTTTCTTTCAGTGTCAGTAATTAATTTAATGCAATTCATTATTGCATTGTATCAGATACTGTGCCAGCATTACCAAGATTAAACGACTACGAACTTTTAGGAATTATTTATGCCACTTTTACATTTTCACATTGATTATTATCCCCCCCTCCTCCCCATTACTAAATCAGGTTTGTGAAAGACGCATTGGCAAGTAATTTGGATATTTCATTAAACTCTTGTGAATCATCTTTTAAAAGTCTATTAGTTAAAGTTAAACCAGTGTTTTTTGGCAAGCAGCCCCAAGTGTAACAGTTCCTATTTTGTTTAATCTCCTCAAGGGGCACAAGGGTGTAAGTGCTGTAGCCTACTGTGTTTTATTAACAGATCAGTGTTGTGCATGATTCAGGGTCTCAATGGAGCTGAGAGAATATGATCAGCCATTTCTTAAACAACCGTGGTGGTTTGTGAGCAAGTGGAAATTAAATCTTTAACAGCAATTCCCAATCCACTAAAAGGGATTTAAGATCAGTAGCCTCCCTTCATCCTTAATTCTTTTATCCCTGCTGCCAAATCCTTAACTGTCTACCCACCCACAGCTGGCTGTCTCTAAAGTGTATTCACATTCTCCCGTAAAATCTCTATGGATTGGTTTGAGTTTAAAATCCTATTAGTTTTAAATTAATTGTCATTTCTAGCGGAGCATCAGGTTGGAACTGCAGGCTGAGACCTGTAATAATTAACTGGGAAAAGGTTACTAGGATGGGAAGATGAAGATCTCATGCTGAGCTTTAGTTGAGGGAATTATTCCCCTCTCCTCCTCACTTTGTATTATCTTATCAAGCCTATCCTCCTTAGTAGACTATTCCTTTATCTACCAGGCAATAGACAAGGGGGCTTTGAACCTTGAAATGTAATTCTTCACAGCATTCATGAGACTAAGTTCATTTTACAGGAAATTCAAGGACCTAAATATGAATGTTCTACAGATGGAGAAATCCAAAAATGTTTTAAAAAATAATTAATAAAATACTTTATACCCCCAGAATCCCAATGTTCCTGCATACTACTAATAACTATATAGTCATTTTAGTTTGCTCTTCTGAAATGATTCATTATTATTTATGGATTGTATGAAAATTAGAAATAACCCACAGCAAATATTAAGACTATTTTTTAATTTACATTCTCAAAATCGCTACTTAATTTGTGGTGCTATATAAATACATTAATAAATAAACACTTCTACTACTACTACTAATAGTAATAATAACATACATAATGTATGCTTCTTGCATTTATATTGTGATTTTCCAAAGTGCCGAATACCATAGTGACAGTCAATAAATAGTATGGATGTTCTAGAATAGCCTGAAAATTGCAATTTAGCCTAGTTAAATTGACAAAAGCCAACCTGGTTTTGCTTATTAGATTATATAGCTTTAAATCTAAAGGACCAAAGAGCTGGAATTCAACAGGTTACTGCAAATAATAAGCTGCAAATATTAAGGCTGTCTTATATGTATAAAATGATTCTGTCTGTTTGTATTTGAATTATTTATCAGACACCACTGTACCAACTGGGGTGAAACCAACAAAAGGTGACCGGGTTATGGGAGTTAGGAACCCCATCGGGCCATCCGTTGGTGTACCTCGGGCAGAACTTTGACCTGGGGAGCTTATTCTGAGCCTTGAACTGGATGGATTTAGATGAAAAGTTCACCGAGTGGTAACATTGGATCCCAGAAGACTTACTAGGGGACTGAGGACAATCAGACCTCCCGTTGGTATATGCTGGGCAGAACTTTGAAACTAGAAACCTGTTTTGAGCCTTTATGGGATGAATTTGGATGCAAACTTGACAGAGTTGGATCCCAGAAGATGCACTAGGGGGCTGACGTCCCAGTCAGATCTCCTGTTAGTATACGCAGGGCCGGCGTTACACGCTCAGCAGAGCCTGCAAAGCAGGGAGGCGCCATGCTGGATAGGCGCTCCCTTGCTGTGCGACTCTACTGCTGTCTGCTATACCTGCCAGCAGCCGCTGCCCCTGTCTAAGTACAGTATGACAAGAAGCAGCGCCGATAGCTTGAGCCCTGAAGTGCGGCTCTCGCACCATGCAGCTGCTATCTTATGTGCTGCTGCAGACCAGACAAAGCCCGGGGACTTACCACTAAACAGGGCAGGACCTAGGACCCAGACAGCACTGCAGCTGCTCATCCCGGAGATATGCTGCGTAAGAGAAGTGACACCAATCACACTCTGTTATCTCCGAGGCTCTTTTCAGAGCTGGGAGAACGGACAGACAGAGAGAGAGGTCAACAGCCAGGTCAGTGACGTGTGCAGACGGCATGCTCCAGTCTCCTGTGCACCTGGACTGAAACTACTAATAACCTACAGTGCCTCAGCCTCACCCTGAGAATCCCATACAAGGCTAGCAGTCCACAGTGGAAAGTAAGTTTCTGACAATGAAAAAGTGAAAAAAGGGCCTATATATTATCTGTAATAATTAATGAGCCTACTCTTTCACCCACTAGTGATCTGGTAACATCTCTCTCTGCCCCTGGACATTCCGTCTATCTCTCTCATACCATGCTGTCTTCCTGTCTCCCTCTCTGTTCCTGGTCTTTCTGTATTCTTCCCCATGTCTCCATCTCTCTCTGCCCCTGTTCTCTCTATATTTCCCATGTCTTCCTCTTTCTCTGCCCCTGTCTCTCCCATATCTCCCTTTATCTCTGCCCCTGGTCTCTCTCCATCCATCCATCCATCCCATGTCTCCACCCCTCTTTCTCTCTCTCTCTCTCTGTCCCTGGTCTCTCTCCTCTGACCTCTCCATCTCTTCAATGCCCCCTCTCTCTTTGCCCCTGGTCTCTCTGTTTCTCATGTCTCCCTCTTAGTCCCTGGTGGATATTTATCTCCCTCCACTAGCCTCTCTCCACCCTTCCCATGTCCTGACCCAATCTCTCTTTCTCCCATGTCACCCTCTCTCTTTAACACCAGTTACTCTCTCTCTCATGTCTGCCTCTCTATTTAGCATTGGTGTCTCGCTCTCTCCCGCATGCCTTCCTTTTTCTCTGACCCTGGCCTCTCATTAACAATTATTCACCAAAAAAGTGAAATACACCCTCCCCCAGTTGACCATGCCACCATGCTCACCACGCTGAGCTACTCTGCAGCCATCCACTGTTGCTGTTGGCCGCAAATGCAACTGTCAAACTGCATGACAGGCAACAGCCCCAGCAGTGTCACATGTCAGGTGGGCAATACCAGGGAGGACACACAATGATTGTATGCAGTCTCACACACACACCTGCGGCCGCAAGTGCATTTACTGTTTCCAGCATACACTGCTACAGGAGTGATGTTGGTGTTCTCACTGATTGGACTCACATGCTGTATGTGTGTGTGACCAGCTCCAGGGATTGGGGAAGTATTTGTAATGGGCACTTCTGTGTCATAATGTGAATAAGGTACACTACTATGGTGTTATATGCAACAGGGACAATAAGTGGGTGCAATGTGAATGAGATTGTGCTAATGTGCTCAGTAATTTGAATTTGGATGGTTGTGAGACCACACTCCTTTATTATGCGCTATCCCTTTATTAAATATGGGAGGGCGCAAATTTATAGTTTGCAGGGAGGCGCCGAACACCCTAGCACCGGCCCTGAGTATACGCTTAGCAAAACTGGCACAGGAACTGTATTGGGCCTTCTACTGATTAGATTTGGATAAAATGTTGACAGAGTGGAAACATTGGATCCTAGAAGGCATTCTAGGGGGTTGAGGTCTCAGTCAGACCTCCCTTTGGTGTATGCTGGGCAGAACTTTGACCCAGAAAAACTGTTATGGGTCTATCTGGGATTGATCTAGGTGAAAAATGTAATGCACATTAATAACCAACAGAATTAACCAGTCATTGACAGTGGCGGCTATGACCTTGTCGGAGGAGTGGGGCTGCTAAGATGCCGCCCCCCCCCCCTCCGCTGCTGCCGCTGCTGGTCCCAGCCGCCACCTCCATCTTTTTATATAGTTCACAATTGCGGGAATGGCACATGCTCAGTACCCTCTTCAGTGCTGTCGATGCGTTGCCCCAGCCTCTATGGGGCTGCTTCGGGAGCAGACCCGTATAATTGTATTGATGGTCCTGGGTCCAGCGCATGTACAGTATATTCTGCAGTACTGCGCATGCGCAGAACCAGTTTTTAGGGGCTGACCCGCAGCTGCACTTAGAGAGGCATCCAGGAGGGAAGGAACACCTCCCAATGGGACTGCCTTGAGTGACTGGCAGGTTGGACTTCCAATAGGAAGACACTGTCAGTCACAGTGAAGCCAGTGCAGTCTCACAGATTTTACCTGGGGGTGCTGCAGCCCATAGGTAAAATCTGCCAATGCACATTGATAACTTGATTTCTATCCTGCCAATTCCAGGGATTTCAGCTAGTAATTGCATATCATTTCTAGATGTTTTTGGATTAATTTTAATGGTTGCTTAATCATTTCTCATGTTATCTACAGTATATAGTGTTGAAAGCAGCCCATGTGTGCTAGTACTAGCTCTAGTGACCAAAATGTTCATGAAATTTGGTAAATAAACTGTTATTTGTTCTTCACACAACAGCTTGTAAAACAATGAAAAACACAATGCAAAATTATGTTTGGAAATAGTAGTGGTTACTTTAAAGGCTTATTAACAGGGTTTTTTTTTTGTTTTTTTGATTGAAGTTGATTTAAAAATAATTTCCCACCACTTTGTGCTTGTAAATGTTGCAGATTGGATTCCCTCTGTGCCTATAACTATGCACCCCCTGTTGTGAGGGGCATAAATGACATCATGCATTGGTCATTGCTGGCTGCCATGTCTGCATTTTATGACTCTTCACAATGATTATCATCACATGGCTGGCTGTTAGGTTACTAACGTCATGTGTAATTAGAGGAAGAGGCAATTAAACTGCCTTCGTAATGAAGAATACAAGTGAATTTCTTAATATCCTGCTATAAACCTATGAGGCTAGCCGTTAATTGTTAAAATAGACATCATAATGGACAATTACTTTAGTATAATGTGTATATCAGCTGTTTAAGAGGATGGCTGGGGGAGTTTGTGCGGTTTACAAGCACTCTTCATCTTGTAAAGCTTCCACATTACCTGTTTCACTCACTCATTTATATCATCTGAAAGCAATGATTTGAAGGTCTCATATTCCTCCCAGGGTCATGACTAAGTATTTGAGGTCCCATTTCATCAGTTTCTATGCTTACATCAACTTAACATACACAATAATTTTTCACTTAGAAACCTACAGCTAATATTGGCTACACACAATACTAAAGTGTGGTTAAAATCCAGTAACTGTCTCAACATTACAGCAGGTGTATCATGGAAATAGCACCATTGCCCAATAATATCTCACTGAGTTGGAGTATTGATAAATAGAATGGAAAGATGAGTGCCACTGAACAGTTATTGTCTGCCCAACAAACAGGCACCAGTCATACATTAAACGAGAGGGTAAAAATGAATGTACAGTAGATGTAGTCAGAATGCTGACAATATTAGGACAATATAATGTCAACACATGAATTTAGGACTATATTTAGGCTGTGGTTTGGTTAGGCTAAACTTGCTGCTGCAACCCCTGAGCTGCAGCACTGTCCACATAGTACAGGTAAGGGGGGATATATATATATGTGTAACATACTGTATGATCTGTCTGAAGGTCCATGGGGATTGGCAGCACTGTGCTTATTCCAGGTGCTGTGCAGTACGTGGGTCTCATTAGGCATAACACTCCTTCTAATTGAGTCCCCAGACTCTCATTGGCTAGTTATCAGTGGAATCTGGGGTGGGCCTTGCAAGAGAGTTACACTGGATGCTGCATCCTGGGAGCAGAAGTGACTGTGGCAGACACAACGGTACTGATACCTGGGGACCTTCAGCAAGCACATACTGTAAGTTACATACATCTCTGCATGTATAGTTATAAGTTCTAACTAGCTCATGTAGATGGAACTGCAGCTGCCGGTGGTCCGCATTCTGAATGTTAAAATATGCAAGAAAATAGCTGTTGTTTGTTTTTGTTGGTGACTAATTTTTTTTTTTTCAAAAATGTTTATTGTTTTTTTTCAAGAATTACAAATGATGTATAAATACACATTCCAAGAGGGTATAGAGTACAGTGATATAGACAGTAATAGTTTGAGCAGTATAACAGTCTAACAATTAATAAGAAATGGGAATAAGTGGAATCATTCTAAAGGTAATCATCATTGCTCGAGAACAACCGCTCTCATCATTGTTATCAATTTAATAGTAGTTACAGGGCATAATATCACCTAACCCACATATGAGTTAAAACAACATTTGAATACACGTATATAGAAAGAGAGGGGGATGGAGTTGAAAGAGGACAAAATGGGGGGGGGGGGGTTAAGCCATAGATTTCTACAAAGGCAAGGTAAATGTAAACACAAGCCAGGTATAAAAATATTGGGTAAACCATCCTACAGTAACAATCCCACTGAGGGGTATAGTGACATCTCGCTTGATATGCCTGTATCTAGAGTCTAGGCAGTACAATAGTGGTATAAATATGTTGATCACTCAACCAGCAAGGGTCCACAGTGTTCGCGCAGCTTAGTTGATGACATTGATTGCAGTTGAGTGTCGTATATGTCATAGTTCATTGTGTGCGTCAAGAATTGAAGAAGTGAATCCAATGAGGCTGCTGATTTAAGTAGCCAACATTTCATTATGAGTTTTTTGGCCGTTGACTAAATCTATATTAATAATGTAGCCTGGCTCATGTACCATATGATGGTGTCAAAATCCCGGCAGTCGGCATCCCAGTGGTCGAAATACCAACGCCGCAATCCCGACCGCCAAAATCCCACGACACCCATAGAGGGAGAATAATATAGTATGTCGAGCATAGCGAGGCACGGGGCCCTCTACGTGATGAGCAGCAGGCCCGAGCTCAGCGAGCCTGCAAGGGGGGCGATCCACGGCCCCCCTTGTCGGGATTTCAGCGGTCGGGATTCCGGCATCTGTATTTCGACCGCCGGGATTCCGTCCGCTGGGATTTAGTACTGAATCTGTACCATACAGTATGTTGGGTATAACCACTGGTGTATTTATAATGGGTGCAGTTTCTGCAGGGCACACAGGCCTCCAGGATTCATGGTGACCCATGGACAGAGGGGGGCCCTAGACTGCACACCTTTAATGAGAGGTGCTACCTTGCTGAGATTTTTAGCTACAGTATATGCAAGACAGAGAGGGGTTGCAGGTGCACTATGCAATCATTACTGCTAACATGTATTCCTTTTATAATTCTTTTTGACACACCCTTTATCACTATTAGTTGCTTACACATACCCTACATTCTATGACACTTTACACTCTATTACACTTCACAGCTATATTTTATTTATGTTGTGCCCTGGGGTGGTTTTGCTGGACTGGCTTGGGGGTGCCCTGCACCCCAGGCATGAACCCCATAGTGCTAGGGACCAGCTCTAATGAGGAGACCTTAACATGGTGAGCAGGTAGATATATTTGGCCAAATTTATGCTAACATCCTCATAAATGAATTATAAAAGGAATACATGTTAGCAGTAATGATTGCATAGTGCACCTGCAAACCCTCTCTGTTCATGGTGACCCACACTGCACACCCTGCACCCATTTTTTCAATACTCTTCTCTGGAGTCCCACATTGGCAGCAGCAGCGCTGCAGAGATCACCAGGAAAATGGTGGCGTTTTGCACATGCACAGTAACAAAATCACTGGAAAAATGGCCACCGAGCCATTTTCCAGAAGACCTATGCATGTCCAGGACAGTGCTAGAGTCCCCTAGTGACTCTAATGCCCAGAGTCTACAGCGCTGCTGGCTAGAGAGGATGGTGCTCAGATGGAGTCTGCCCATGGTCTCCTTCTCTCTCTCTAGAAGTCCCTGGGTGTACAAATTGGTTGTTCATATTTGAAATACTTATTGGTTTTTGTTTTGAAGAATTTTATTTTAACTATTATAAATACTGTATGTAATCAAGGGTATAATTAGGATTGCAGTATTTCCCATATATTTAATGTAAGCAAGAATACAACAACGTTTTAATAGTTCAAGGACTTTGCTATAATCCAAAATGTATCAGGAAATCATGGGGGTGATGTATAAAATGGAGTTAACCATAGCAATCCAGATTTACTTATTTTTTTTTTTATAGCTTTAGAATGCACATGATAAGATAAATGATACCTGGATGATTGTCCTTTCTAGAATGTTTGCTACATATCCCCTCAAGAGCCTTAAAGAAAAAGAGAATTCAATTAATTGAGATCATTTCAACATTTATTGGATGTTTGCTTCTTCAGGATCTTGGAGGTTCTTTCTCAAAGTGACTGATTACAAATTAGCATTTAAAGGAAGGCATGTCACTTGGCATCATTGTCTGGAGGACTCCCATAATTACTTCTAGCACATTGGCTCATTGTCATGATTATTTAATCACTCTCTGGAGTCAATGATCTCAGTGCTCTCACAATTGCAGCAAAGCAGAGGCAGGTGGTCACGTGGGTTTTTTTTTAGAAACAGCTGACAATGTGTTTGGTTGAATGCACAATTTTGTTATGGTAACCTTTCAGCTCCTCATTATCATGGTTGATGGCCTAAACATAAGTTCACTTGAAGTCAGTGAAATAAATATTGCAATCTCATCAGTAATAAAATAAGTTGATAGTAGTGAAATAAATGACCAAACTTAGAAAAGCATGATAGACCCACAGACTATTGTATACACCGCTTATTCTCACCTGTGTCCCATTTCTTTACTTCTTGTTCTTTATATTCACAAAATATAGTATGTCCACTATTTGAAACAGTATATCAATTAAATAAAAACATTTCCACTTACCATGCCAAGTTAATAGTTAATGATGCTTTAAAAAAAAAAAAAAACAACAACAACAACAAAAAACACAAAACATCTTGGTGTAGTATATAGCCCGAGCATATTACTGTACATGGAGGGGAATTCAAATGTCGTCAGGAAATAAAAAAACCCCACCAAAGCTGCAGGGTATGCATTCCATTGTATGAGAGAAATTTACCAAAAGTGCCCATACACGTTACAATTATTGTATACAATATCACATCTCATCGCATCTGGGTTTTGCGATGAGATGCTGCACTTACTTTTTGTACTAGATTTCATCTCATCTCATCGCAAAACCGAGATTTGATGAGATGCGATATTGTATACAATATTGTATACAATAATTGTAACGTGTATGGGCACCTTTAGAATTCAATTTTAGGAGAGATTTCACATCGCTCTTAAGCACCTTTATCAGCCGTAATCGCTGGAACAAAAATCTCACGTTTACTAATAAGCATTTTGGTTTGCATCTTGTCTTTCGATGTATGCTGTGGAATTTTGGGGTGTATGATGTGTCAAATTTGTGGTTTTCGCATGGGAAATCACTTCAGACTTGAATGCACTATAATTTGCAGTAGAATGACTCAGAAGTCGCATGCCAACAGATAGCAACTCAAGCCTCCATTTCCACCACAATTTGCACCTTCATATGCTCTATAAATCGCTGAAAAGTGCAAAAATCCCCAAAACACATTCTGATTGGTTTAGTCTTAATTATAATTGTTTTCATATATTGCTTTTTGGAAGTGGTGCATTAAGGTGAAATTGTATTAGACGTCACTTCCGGCGGGGACTTGGTATGGTTCCAGGACTTGTACTATGGATGCAATAGCCGGCCAAGGGGGCAAATGTTAAAACTTCACGCCCCAAGGTGAACCATTGCTTGACTATATGCGCTGCATTGGAATCTAGGGTTGATGCAGCCCACACACGCATCGATTTTAGAACGCGTTTTGTACTTTTAAAGTACAAAACGCATCGTGCGTACAATTATCGGGGTGTATTAGTGCGGCGTGTGCGACGCGATGCTGTGCTATGCGCGTTCCTGGGGGCCGATTTTAGATGTCCAAAAAAGTATGTGCAGCAGGTACTTTTTTGGTCATTATCGCATAGCATCGGGCTCAGCATTATACAGGCATACGAGCCGATGCTATACGACGGGGTTTTTTTTTTTTGGGAAATAATTACATACAAATTGTTATCAACAACTTTATTGCAGGTTTAAAACATGTGAACACGAACAAAATAAAGGTCAGAAAAAGCCAGTGAAAAAATGTGCTTAAATCGCACAGCATCGCATCGCAGACAGCAAAATAACCATCACATCGGGTCATGCTTAATTCTGGCAGAAAAATTGTAAAGAACCATTGTACAGCCAAAAACGCATAGCACTGAAATCGGTGCGTGTGTGGGCACCATCAGCGAACACCCAGTGGCCAGTCATTGTGCACTGGGTGTATTAGGTCTAGGATTACAGATCATATCCCAGTCCTCAAACAAGGCAGTAATAGAAGTAGAAAATTAATGCAATTAGAATGCTTATGGATCCATAAGCTGGATAGTTGTCTCCAAAAGGGTTAAATGAATACTCGGGGTTAAGCTGTTTTTTTTTTTTTTTTTTTTTTTATTACATCTGCTTCAACTGCTGTATAATACTCATTAATGTTGTAAACATCTTTATTTGCATATTAATTATATCCATACAGTATGTCTAGACTAATGTATTGTTTAACTTTTTGTGTTTTGTTTTTAGATTGTTATATTGGGTTGCTATGGTAAGCGGTTGCCCCACTATGTCAGACGCAGGCTCGTTCTTACTTACCCATCCATGTAGGCCACGCATGTCCAAACTATGGCCCTCCAGCTGTTGTGAAACTACAACTCCTAATTTTGCTATTAGGGAATGCTAAGGCATGCTGGGATGTTCAGTTTCACAACAGCTGGAGGGCCACAGTTTGGATATACCTGATGTAGGCATAGAAGATGAATATAATAGTGTGCTGAGCGTACCATGGCACAGGGCCCGAATCATCGTGAGGTAAGGGAGGGAAGCGAGCCATGCAAAGGTACGTATCACACTAATATGAGGTCAACATTTGTCAACATTGACACCAAAAATGCAAAAACTCATGTTGACCTTTCATGTGTCTACCTTGTTTTTGACATTCTGACCCTGTCAGCATTTTGACCCCGTCGATCTCTCTCATGTCGACCTTTTGACCCTTGTCAATCTATTTCATGACGACCTTTTGGGGTAGACCTATTGACTGTCTATCTAGACACTGTATAATCCATACCCCACGATGTATTATCATCATGTGACCCAAGTAAATGTTTTCGCACATCAACAGCTGGATGGATGCCTTATGAGGAATTCCTTCCCAATATATACTCAGGGAAAGCTGACAACAGCCCTCTTTAAAGTGTGCTAAAGAATAGATACACAAATGGTATCTTTCTTGGAAGCTCAAAATCCTCAGTGGAATTCCATGCAAATCTACTGAATCTTGGAAGCTAACCAGTAAGACATGCTCTCTGTTTCTCAAGATATTTTCTGGTTCCCTTGTTACCACCAAAATACATAATGCTAAAATAATTGATAACCTGCACAAGGAGCTCTGACTGCCTTCACTTACAGCATCAATTGTACAGTCATTTCTCTGGCAGTTATTTATAGCAAATCAAATCCGGACAGATCTTTAAATGACAAGGTCAGTGCTGGTTTGTCTACATCCCAGAGCTGGAACCTAAACTTCTCAGACAAAGTTATTCTGGGATCTCTGTATAAACCTCTCTATATGGAAAAAATGACACAGCTCTCATCCACTTCTATTTCCTCATGAAAATGAACTTAATTAAGGTATATAATGACAGCAGAAGCGTCCATTAATAAAGAATAATTATGAGGCTGGATTAGAGAGATTATGAGAAACAGGTGTACTTTAACTCAGCGTCTGCTGTCTGCCTATATGAGGGAAAATATTCCATGGTAGGAGCCGGTGTTCCAATCTGCCAGGAGCCTGTGTGAAATCCCAAAAGTCTCAGGGAAAACAAGAGAAACAAGAACGAATGCAGGATTGCTTCTTTGGGTCATCAACTAGGCTTTACTGTAAGAGACATTGACTCCTCATGGCTGCAGGGTCCAATATCAAATAATAGATCTGTGAATTGAAGATCTGCTGCTTGGCCAGTAGGCAAAATAGCACCATATGTTCTCATACACTTCAAAGAAAGTAAAGGTTGAGTCTAAAGGGGAGTACACACGGGTGCAATTTCATGTAAAATCGCTGGGAATATGGTCGCCGATAAATCGCCAGCTGCGCGCTCCCGTGTGCACTGCCTAATGGTCGCTGGTCGCAGGAGCATGCTCCTGCGACCAGCGGCTTTACCCGGCGATCGCTGTGCCGGGAGGTCAGCGCCGCGGAGATCAGCGTTGATCTCCCCAGCCCCGTGCCACTGCTCCCTCCCTCCTCCCATCAAAGTGACAGCAGCAGCGTCTGCTGCGCTCCCCCTCCGCCCCGTAGCAGTGTCTCCTTTTCATCACTGATGAAAAGGAGACACTGAGCAATATGATTGCTGGGGATATATTGCTAGCAATATATCCCCAGCAATCATATTACCCCATGTGTACACAGCATTACAGCTATTTTGGGCTGAAACATAGCATTAAATATAGCACAAACAATCACTAGAACACATCCAGCTGGAAAGATCTTGTGATACTAGCATGTTAATACACACAGACACGGGCCCTTATTCTGTTTCATTCGCTCGGATGCGAATTCGCACCCTTGTGAGTGAACCAGATCCTGCCTTGCAAATGCCAGTACGCCGGCCCACCATTCGCAATGCGCTTACATTTGCACTGGTTGCGAATGGATGGTCGCCGACCATCAAATGATGCGGAAAGCGCAAGCACATTCGGATGGAAGTGGGCGGTTAGCTGACATCCGGTGATGTCGGCTGCCCCCCCCCCCCCCCGCACCTGTGTCATCGGTCCATTAGCATGAGAACACCCAGCGTTCTTATGGGAACGCCCATAAAATGCTGGGCGTTTCCATATGCTAATTGGCCGCCCCACGTCCTCCGTTCGCAAGGATGGGTGTGTGCACCCAGAGAACAGTTTGTTTGCTGTGGACACACGCACCCAGCGCATGCGCAAAGCAAAGCAAAAATATTGGCCCTGTGCGAATGCATATGGCCTTGCGAATGGACCAGAATAAGGTACACACACACACACATAGATATATACACACACATACATATTTGTGGAACACTTATGTAATTACACGTATGAAATTTCACGCTTACATAGGAAAACTAGGTAAGATCTAAGAAATAATGTGGTTATAGCAAAAATTATTATATCACTGCCACAATTTCATTTTACATGTTCGTCTCTTGGCAGAGGCATCAGAATATTTTTCCTAAAATGTCTATATTTTTAAGACCACAACTATTTTGTCTTCAAAATAAAAAAATATTTCCATGAGATTTTATATTCAGCTCAAACCAGTTAAAATCCCATTATTAAAAGTGAAGGTATGGTGTCAGGTATCTTTTTCATTAAGAGAAAGGGGGAACATATTTTATAGCTGCGATTTCCAAGTCACTCATAATTACTGCATATGTGTTATAACCAGTATACTACTGTACTGTACTGTATTTCTGAGCAAAATCCCCATGAAGCATATCATAGTATGCAAACTTGTAATGGCAATAGTCAGGAATGTACTGTACTGCAAAATAGTGAGATTGTAGTTTGGCCATATAGGTCCCAGATTCTGTAAGGCAAAAATGCTAATCATTTTGTGTTTGGAACATACCATGTTGCAACGCAAGGGGAGCAAATGCTTTTACAGTATATTGTTTCAGTGAAGGGTAAATGGTAAATACTATCTGCTTCTGCGTGTAGCCTACAGATATTAGACAGCTTGATTTATATACTGCAATATAGATTTCAGTTTGAGCACACGGGTATGGGTCATTGGGTCGACCACTGTAGGTCGGCAGGCCTTAGGTCGACACCTGAAATAGGTCAACATGGCTAAGGCCGGCAGGGTTGGAAGGTTGACACAAGCATTAGGTCGATAATGTTTAGCATTACTGCCTCACAGCGCTGAGGTCATGGGGTTTATTCCCACCATGGCCCTAACTGTGTGCAGTTTGTATATTCTCCCCGAGCTTGCGTGGGTTTCCTCCGGTTACTCCGGTTTCCACCCACAATCCAAAAATATACTGGTAGGCTAATTGGCTCCCAACAAATTAACCCTAGAATGTCTGTGTGTACATGTGGTAGGGAATATAGATTGTAAGCTCCACAGCAGCAGGGACTGATGTGAATGTTAAAATTCTCTGTAAAGCGCTGCAGAATATGTGTGCGCTATATAAGAAACTGTTAATAATTAAAAAATGTCTCCTCACATGGCTCGATAGCATGGTTATTTCAGGTGTCGATCTAAGGCCTGTCAACCTTCACTGGTCAACCCAACGCATGTGGATCTTAATACCTCACTTGCAGAGCAGTATGGCTTTGCCCTGTTGTGTGCTTTTTTGCATTGTTTGCAAATCTGAATCATGCCCACAATGTGTAATGTTGTACAGGATATGTTGTTTTTGATGAATTTTAATAGGGTATGTGCACCCATTGCTTTCCTCTTTTTTTCTTAGCGTTTATATGTGTGCATGAATATACACAAATTCTCACGGAGTATAGCGTCAACCCAAGCCTATAACCAATGAAAGTACCAGAGCTCTAACAGGATAAGGTTAGCCTCTAGACCAGTGGTTCCCAACCCTGGTCCTCAAGTACCCCCAACAGTGCACATTTTCCAGGTCACCCAGCAGGTGCACTCATTATTCAGGCACATTTGAAAAGATTACAGGTGGAGCTAATTATCTCACCTGTGATTCTGTTTGGGGACCTGCAAAACGTGCACTGTTGGGGGTACTTGAGGACCAGGGTTGGGAAACACTGCTCTAGACAAATTGAAAGTTTGTAATTTTCTGACAATTAGGCCAATATGTAGCCAAGCAGAATGTTAAGTGATTAACAGTGCTAGACCAACCTGCATCTAATCAGAGTTCTAGAACATTGACAATTTAAAATGGGTGGCCAAACCTGTCCTCAATATCTACCATCAGATCATAGTTTTCAGGCAACCTGTGGATCTATAGTAGGAATGAATGCAGCATGTGATAATTACTATAGACAACTGCTGTGCACCAGCTAGGTGATTTGGAAAACGTGGACCGTTGGTAGGTGACTGGTTTGCCCAGCCCTTCCTTAAAACATATTGTAGATTAAAACTAATACTAAACACACTTTTTCAAAATGCATCTCTGCAGGCAAAGAGGTTCATAGATACAAATTGTTATATTGTACTTTAGGTCAATAAACCCTTTTTCAAAATAATATGAAATTCAAAGTATACAGTGCTCCTCTAAGATGCTATTGCAAGCACATCAGCCTTCATTATAAGGGGTTGTTCAAGTCAAAATTATTGCTCCCTGAATATGACTTATGACAAGCCGAGTATGACGTATGATGAGCCAGATATGACGTATGACGAGCCACATATGATGTACAGTATGTCAAGCTGGATATAACATATGGTGAGCTGGATATGATGTATGATGAGCTGGATATAACAAGCTGGATATGATGTATGATGAGCTGGGTATGGTGTATACTGAGCTGGATATAACATATGAAAAGCTGGGTATGGTGTATACTGAGCTGGATATCACATATAATGAGCTAAATATGACATATGATGAGCTGGGTATGATGTATAACGAGCTGGATATAACATATGATGAGCTGGATATAACATATGACAAGCTGGGTATGACGTATAATGAGATGGATATGACATATGGAGAGCTGGGTATGGTGTATAATGAACTGGATATAATGCATGACATTTTCGGAATGGTGTATACTGAGCTGGATATAACATATGATGAGCTAGGTATGGTACATAATGAGCTGGATATGACATATAACGAGCTGGATATGACATTTCATGAGCTGGTTATGGTGTAAAATGAGCTGGATATAACATATGATGAGCTAGGTATGGTACATAACAAGCTGGATATGACATATAACGAGCTGGATATGACAGATTACAAGCTGGGTATGGTGTATAACAAGCTAAAAATAACATATTACAAGCTGGGCATGGTGTATAATCAGATGGATAAAACATATGAGCTGGATATGACATATGATGAGCTTGATATGACATGACGAGCTGGATATAACATACGACAAGCTGGGTATGATGTATAATGAGATGGATATGACATATGATGAGCTGGGTATGGTGTATAATGAACTGGATATAATGCATGACGAGCTGGGTATGGTGTATACCGAGCTGGATATAACATGTTGAGTTAGGTATGGTACATAATGGGCTTGATGTCATATATAGCAAGCTGCATATGTGATATATGATGAGCTGGGTATGATGTATAATGAGCTAAAAATAATATATGACAAGCTGGGCATGGCGTATAATGAGCTGGATATAACATGTGACAAGCTGGATATGACATATGACGAGCTGGTCATGGTGTATAATGAGCTGGATATGATATATGATGAGATGGGTATGGTGTATAAAGAGCTGGATATTACATATGATGAGCAGGATATGATGTATGTCAGCTGGATATAGTATACTGTATGATGAGTTGGATATGGCCTATAATGTGCTGTGAGTATAGTAATTATACATACCGAGAAGCACATGATTTTTTGGGCCAATCACAGCTCTCCTATATAAGCTGTTCTCTTGGGAAGGAGGAAGAGGAGTTCAGTCTGTCAGAGCTGCCGGGAAGTCATAAACACTCGAGCAAACATCCCTGCAGGATTGCAGTGGGGTAAGAGAAACTCTCTTTTTGCTGGGGGCACTCTTACATGTGTGCGCTTTGTATATCCAGTAATAAGGTGCAGTGATTCCCTATCACTTATTAATTATATGAACTAAAAGTTACATTTTATTTTTGATGTAAGAGAGTTCTTTTCTCGGTACTTATGTAGTATCTGGGCTGCCGATTTTTTGATTGTATGCCTTAAGTTAAGGCATACAATCAGATGCGATGCGATGCGATATCGCATCGCATCGCATACGACCATGCGATGCGATGCGATGCGATGACCCGATTTTTCCATAGGATTCAATGTTAAAATGGACTGAGTCCATTTTAACATGGAATTCAATGGGAAAAAGGGGTCCTTTTCATACCCCTACTATCCAAGTGGGCATGGAGTTGGATATAAACCTGTGGCGAGCGTAGCGAGCCACCGAGCCCGAAGCGTGGCGAGCGAAGCGAGCCCCGCGACGGGGACGGTATTCTGTGTCCCCTCGCGGGGCTCGCTACGCTCGCCACGCTTCGGGCTCGGTGGCTCGCTACGCTCGCCACAGGTTTATATCCAACTCCATGCCCACTTGGATAGTAGGGGTATGAAAAGGACCCCTTTTCCCAATGAATTCTATGTTAAAATGGACTCAGTCCATTTTAACATTGAATCCTATGGAAAAATCGGGTCCATCGCATCGCATCGCATCGCATGCGATATGGTCGGGTGCGATGCGATGCGATGGACCCGATTTCAAAATCGGCAGCCCAGTTACTACATAAGTACCCTTTTCTCTTACCCCTACTGCAACTGATTACTCTCAGATACATTCTTTAAGATACATCACATCATCACAATTATGGATCACAATATACACCACAATCTTTCATTACCCAACTTGTGCACATACACCATGCAGGATTATCAGTCTGCCCATGCAGGGGGTGGGTGGCACATTTTTACAATGCCTGCCATGTGTTGCAGGTGGGGGGAAGGGATGCTGCTTGTCTGGGGGTGGTGAGTCCATGGGGTGTGAACGAAATCATGCCTAATGCCACAAGGGGTCCTGTTTTGCAATTTCAGTGTGGGGGGGGGGGGGAGTGAGACTGGGCTATGGGTGTACAGGGGCACCACACTTTTTATTACTCCTGTGGCTGTAGTGATACCCGCCAAGGTCATTAAAGGGGGTGGGGGGGCTGCAGGTGTGATGTCCGCTGGGGATGCCGTTTCGGTACATAATTCACCATGCCTGAAGTATGGTGAGCACAGTGACAGAGTCCACCATGTCAACATTTGGGACAAAAAAAAGTGAAAAACCCATGTTGAACTTTGGACTCTTCCAACCATGTCGACATTAGGCATGGGCATGTTGTCGACATTAGGCAACATGTGCCATGTTGACCTTGAGTGGTGGACCCAAGGAGACTATTGCAATAATCAATGCATGAGATGATGAGAGTATGGATTAGCATTTTAGCAGTGTCTTGTGTAAGGTAAGGGCATATAAAAAAACACACACATGTAAGAGTGCCCCTAGCAAAAAGACAGTTTCTCTTACCCCTACTGCAATCCTGCAGGGATGCTTGCTCCAGTGTTCATGACTTCCCAGCATTCCTCTGCAATTTAGTACCATATTTATATTGATCATATGTATGCAGGTATGCTCGATATGGTGCACCATAAAGAATTTGCCCGCAATAATGACTACCACCTGCACACTTGTATCTGCCATTTCCTCACTTAGGAGGTTATTCTGGTTGGTGCGTAAATTTCCGAATTCTTTCGGAGCGGACTGCACGACACGCTGTGCGTACATCGTACGAAGAAACGCCCACCGGTCCTCCGCATTCGGACGGACTCACACTTTAAGAAGAGGCCGTGTTTACGGACGACATCAAAACCTTGCGTGTGCGGTGGACACACACATATTCTGCACGGTCTTACAGCGTCTGCACGGTCTTACAGCGTCAGAACGGACGGGAACCTGCCCGTACGCACCGATGCGGTGTATTTTCGCAAAACATACTACTATCATCGGAACTCATACATCACACACATGACACACTTATGCAATTAGGCTACCTCATTAAAAAGGGATTGTTTTAATGGTCATCTATTATTTTTCTAATTGATAATTAAACACTTTACTACCACTTTAGATTAACCCTTACATCATGCAAAGTTCAAAACATTCTTTCTTGGCCCTTTACGCCCATGTGTTATGTATGCATATTAAATCATAAATTATTCTTCAAATGCAAACACACACATACACATCAACACACTATGTACATCTTTACATTACCCTTCACTTTCAAGCACTTGTATGCAATAAACCCATCTACAGTATATACTGTATATACCTTTTACACCTTACATAAATATACAACACTATTTATACCTATACTGTAAAATGATACAAAAACACACAGACCATTTCTAAGTTTCATATAAACATTTATTGAAGTAGAAAAAATAAAAAAAAAAAACATTTAAAGCAGCAGGTCACAGAGGTCCTGCACATCCACTGCCAGGAGGAGCAGGTGCTGGCGCAGCCTTTGGAGGGCCCCTCGCACACCCTCGCCTTCTTCCCTCTGGTCATCTGTGGGCATGTTAAAGGGGGTTCAACATTAAAGTATGCTATTCAGGTTGACATTGCACATTGTGATACCTACATTCAATCCTAACTACCTACAGCATGATAAATCATACATATCCACAATTAAATAGCCAATTGTGTTTCAAATTCAAATAAATACTATGATGGTGACACACACACACAGTGGCTTACACTACAGAATATGTTACTTATAACATTGCCAATGTATGTTTCAAAATCACATCAACACTTGAGCCTCACTCACACTTGTCCTGCCTTAACACTCACCAATGTACTAGAAAGCAACATCCACTAGAACTTGTCACATTTTGACATACATATAAACCTGCATGTCACTGCTCAATGCTAAATGCTAAACTGCATGATAGATAGATAGATAGATAGATAGATAGATAGATAGATAGATATATAGATAGATAGATAGATAGATAGATTACATACATTGCACATTAAAAGGCTGGGCTAGTCCCTCTACCCCTTACTCCATGAATCATTGTCACATTGCCAGATAGGTGAAGGTGCAGCACTAATCCTCTCCCATGCACCAAACATTTTCTAAGGAAAATCCATCCTAAATAATTGCTTTCAAAAATACATGGCAACAACACGGGCCCACTGGCTTGAGGGGGGCCCAGGGGCACTGGCCACTTGTGACTCCATTATAAATCAGGCCTGGCCATACTCCATTTATGTATTATTTGTTCTTGTATAGAAAGACCCTTCATAAATAATCACTCATCACCTACATGAGCCTCCAGATGCTACGTTTGCAGCAGGGCCCTATAACCCCAAAGTGTGTCTGTTGTTATCCATTTGTTTTTGCTAGTCTTTACTATATTAAAGCAAAATGTAATCAGCTGTGCGACATAACAAACTGTACCTAAATAAGTCAGTAACGAGGCATTACGTCTACTTACCACTGCCTGCCAGCTCCACACCCATTTCAGGCTCCACGTTGCTGGGTGGTGGGTAGTTGGGTAGGGGTAGGGGTGGGTAATCATGACCGGGGTAGATGGGTGGGGAAGGAAGGGAGAATGAGGAGGTTTGTGAGTGGCTAGGGGGAGGGGTGTGTGTAGGGGGAGTGGAGTTGAAGTGTTCCGCCTCCTGGCGGCCCTCCTCCTCCTCCTCCACCTCCACCTGACCCGCCTCCTCCTCCACCTCCACCTGAGCCTCCACCTCCTCCTGGGCCTCCACCTCCACCTGGGCCTCCACCTGGGCCTCCTCACGGGCCTCCACCTGGGTCTCCTCCTGGACCTCCTCACGGGCCTGTCTGGCTCTCTCCCGCACTGTGGGTAAAAATAACAAAATGGATGAGTGTCATTTAACAGTCAAATTTATATTACAATTACATATTCTATCCACATTACCGCTTGTGAAAGAGGAAGTATCACACATATAGTATATGCCATTTCTAAATCATCAACACCCACTTGACCTCATGTAATATAATTAGTTAATAAGGTCAAAATGAAAGCATTCACTGCTAATTATGTGCGATTTGCATCAATACAGCGTTCAAGACGCCACCTCAAAAGCTGGAGTAATTCCGGCTGCCGCCGACGCAGGTCGGACCATCGCCTCTCCAGCTGGGCGACGGTCCTCCGCACCTGTGTGCGGGCGAAGATTCGGTGCCGGGCAGCAACGTAGGTCCGGCGCTTGTCCCTATTAGAAATATAGGGACCTGCCCGTCCCAGCCTCCACTCCATAACGGAGACTAATGCCAGCAGCTCTGCAGTACTAAAGGGTGCTGCGCGCTGATAAGTCGCCATTTTAGCACTGGCACATGACAAATATTCATGTCCTGTGATTGGTTGTTAAGTGTAGTATTTGGTATTAACTTTATTGTTCATATTGACATGAACATTGTGTATGTGCCCAACAATCGGCTCAAATATCGCATCGCCAAACAACCCTTGCCATAGGTTGGCATCGCTGACCTGGCCTTCGCCACACATACAAAGCAGACAGGGTGAAAGAAGTAGGAGATCCAAAATACTCACCAAACATGGGTGAAAACAACAGGTTAAATAGTGTGCCACAATATACAGTTGCACATATATCTGTACAATGTACTAAATTAGACAACCTTATTGGTCTGAAAGCAATACACCACTAACATACAAAATAGTGCTATACCTTTTCCCATTAATAGGCCATGGTGCCATTTATACACTTACCTTATACCGGCCCACACTATAGATGTGGTTTTAAATGTACCCAGCAGCAAGCCAGTATTTATAGGCCTATCACATGTGATTGGGATGCAATCAGTGATTACTAATGCATTAGTTGTGGACAGGATTAACATATGGAATGGGTTAGTGTCATTTGTTGTACATACCAAACAAGTGCACAGTACAAAAGAACATTCACAGATCTAATTTATGTCTGTCTAAAGGTGCAGTTGTTCATTGTGATTAAAATCTGGCATTGAGTTCAAAATCAGACTTAGAATGTACGCCTGGTTTTGTACATTTGATTTTCCGCTGGTATGGGCGTGGCCTATGCGCCGCACAAACACCACGGTGTACGTCGCCGTACGGTACGCTGCCGCACAGAATGCAGGGTGGGGCTGATGTACACCTATTACATCAAAGTGTATATATAGGTGTGCACAAAATACAACTTTGTGCTGCAAACATGTCTGGTTCTCAATCAGAGGGAGAACAGGAGCATCAGCGCCTCCTGGCTCGCCTGGACTCTATCAACTCCAATGTGGCCCTCACCAGAGACCAGACATTGGGAGGTGAGCAGGCAGCTGGCCAATCTATAGCTGCCCAACCTACAGCTGGGCCATCTTCTGCCTCAGCAGAATCATTGGGAACACAGCAGGTGGCTTCCCAAGAGAGTAGCCTGGCCAGCACTTCAAGTACAGCGACTGGTGGCCGTGGCCATGGGCATGGCCGAAAGAGGCCAACAGAGGAACCAACCAGCAGGAACATGGCATTTGAACCGCAGGAGCTTGCCATACTGGTACCCCGTGCACGGGATTGGATAGAGTGTCCACAGGAGAGGTTGACACACACAAGGAGATGGAAGATTTGGGAGGACATAACTGTGGAGATTAATGCGGTAGCTCCACAAGTTCGTAAGACGGAGCACGTGAAAAAGAGGCAAGTTCAAGTGTGTTACATTTGAGCAGAACAAGACCAGTAATGTTTTTATTAGATGTTAGATGGAATTGGTAAATGGTCGGTCACATTGCTAGGAGCAACAGACATGATTGCCATGTCACTTATTCTATATTTATTGTAGGGTGAGTGTGAATGTTTCTTCTAAGTGTTGGTTTTATAGTTTAACATAATGTAAGTTATGTTGAATGAAGCACATGTTGAAATTTGTAGCAGATTACAATGTGTGCTACATCAAACGTCAGGGGTGACATGTAATAATATGTAAACTTTGGTTGCAGGTGGCATGACTTCAAAACCAACCTCAAGAAGAAACTGACCAAACGGTGGGAACACAGCCACACCTCTGGGGCTGGCCCCATGCCAGGCCGCCTGAAGCTCACCCCCCTGGAGGAGATGGCTGTGGGCTGCATTGCAATTGAGGAGGTCCGGGGGGTGAGTCACATGGATAGTGAGGCCCCAGTGGAAGTGTTTGTGGCTGATTTAGAAGGTAATTTGTTTGCATGGCATAAGTAGTTTGTACAAATTTTATCTGAATGTGTTGTAATTGTAAGTTTCTCTTTCAGCATCATCCCCACCGTGCGGCAGTGAAACTCTTGAGGAGGCGGAGGAGTCAGTGCCACCTGCCACACGTGCCAGCCATGTGCAGCAGCAGGAGCCAACGGCCACACAGGATTTGGACAGGTGGGTGCAGATGCTTGGGCAGATTCGCCAGCAGGGAGACTTAGCATCAGAGCGGCTGCGTAGGACCGAGGAGGTCATGCAGGGTATTGCCAGCCCCCAGCAGACCATTGCTGCCACCCAGCAGTCCATAGCTGGCAGCCTGCAGGTGTTGGCAGAGCAAGCCCTGTGCCAAAATGACCTCCTCCTCCGCCATAATGAGCTTGTGGTGGAGCTACTTACCACCAATAGGGCCCTATTGTCAGCTGTTTCTGGTGCATTCCCTACACCAGCACTCCCTGCTTGCAGAAGGGGAATACCATCCCCCCTTCCACAGCATCTGCTCCACCTGCCCCACCATCCCAACGTGGCCGTGGCCGAGGAGCTGCTGCACATGGCAAGGACCCTACCAGGGCCAAACGGGCCAGAAAATGAACTTGTCTCCGCATTAATCTCCACCCTTATGTCTTCCCAAATCTTTAATTTTGCTGTGTGTGTCAGCTTCATGTGTGCAACCCAATCCCGTGCACAGGGTACCCACATTTGCCCTCGGTTCGAATGTTTTCGAGTGTTTTGTTTGCTTCCCCTGTTGCCCTCTTTCGGCTACCATTACTGTGTGCTGTACTTGAAGTGTTGGTGCTATACTTTTGTTGTGAAGCCACCTGATGTGTTCATAATGATTCTGCTGTGGCTATGTATGAAAATAATACATTGTTTGTTTGTAAAATTGCTGTTATGGTACCTTTATTTTTTGGTATGTGCCAAATAACATGCTCTTAAAATTTTATGTTTTCCCTAACTGTAATAAATTTTTCATTTGATCCCCAAATGTGTGCTGTTATTGGTGAATGTAAAAGTGACATGGATATTTATATTAGTGATAGCAAGTTCTGTCCATTGCTTGCAGTGTACAAAATTCAGCAGTGCTTTCAGCATATATTTGTGTTTTGTAATGGTCCATTTAAGCTGCAATTGTTCCAATTGAAGCAATGACAAGAGTGTAATTAATGAGTAATGAGTAGAGGAGTGGATTGTATTGTGTTCAGCTGACATTGGTTCAGGTGCGGCCGTACTAATTGGGTGTTCCGAATGCCTAGCGCATGACCGAGTGGTGTCCGCAAAGCAATACTTGCTTATGGAGACCGCATATTTTCTGCCTTTTGGTTCGTTTGCAGTCGGTGTTCTGTCCGAATGCACGCCTACCAGAATGAGTGCACTCCCTTGTGTACGCCCATGTTTACGCTCAGTTTAGCCCACTTTGAAACTATGCCCCTGTGTACTTCCGAATGACGCCCATATTACGCCCATATTTCCCGAGTGAATGCGGTGCACTTTTCTGTACAGTATTAGTGAGAACGAGTACAAAGACCTTGCGTGGCACATGCGCATAGCGTTGCCCACGCACGCGCAGACGGCTAAAAAACGACGTCTGAAAGAATTCGGAAAATTACGCATCGACCAGAATAATGCCCTTAGTTTCTGCAATGCACCTCCAAACAAGGCCATGGTGGTCGGCGGCAAGTCAGTGCCTCCCACTTTGCTGGGGCTGCTGGAAGTGCGATGGTGACATCATGACATCATATCATGCGCCCTATTCTTGTGACTGGCACAAAGAGGAACCTAGAGGCTGAGCACACTTCCAACGGCATCCGTTACTGGCTGCAGCTACTGCACTGCACTATCTTCATAATTTCCTGTCAGATGACGAGACACTGCAAAAGTTGCAGTCATTTTTGTAATACATTATTTCCCAGAATAGTAATAGTATTCATTAAAGATGTGCACAGATACATATGTTTTGATTCTAATGACTTGATTTTAACCAAAACTTTGACAACTTTGAAAAAGTTGTGAGTGAACGACGAAACGCATCAGTTACACTTATTCTTTGGACACTGGACTACATTGGAAGGACTTCCCTATTGAACCAGCTCCCTCACAATTATTTTTCCACCATCGGTAAGAGCCTACCATCTTGTATTACAATTATTTGGGAAACCCCACCTGCTTTCTTTGGGACTGCCTATTTGAGACTGGGATAATTAACATCATGAACAGGAGATAAGCTTCTCTTCACTGTCTTAAAACCAAGCCAGGTTAATGGACACCAAATTTAAAAAAAATCTGCTTTAAAGATAAATTTGAGGACTAATACCATCCACCTCAAGCGAGCCATATAGGAACAAACGGGATTTCACAATAAGTACTGTATAAATAGTTGTCCTTTGTCCTTTCATAATATATTTATATGTAATACACGTGCAATATTTTATGATTTATGTACTTCTTTTTTTATTAATTACTAAATGCTAGAAATGTTATGCTCTTTATCTCAAATAATGAGACAATTATGATTCAATAAATATAAATATATGAATGTTGTAATACCCAATTAATCAATATATCATTTTTATTAATATTTTAATTTATTTTCCAATTTAAGCACTCCACTACCCTCTTTTTTAACCTTAAGTCTTTTGGTTAAGATTCAGATGATGAAAATCAATAAAAAAAGGTAAAACTTAAAAAAAAAAAAAAGCTAAAATCAAGGAACGTGTGCAATCCAATACCCAAAATCTATATTTAGACTTCAAATTCCAAAATTTGGACCGAGTTTGAATCAGATCTGTTTAGGGGATCTGGACCGGGGTTTAGGTAATTTCCGTTTAGTGCTGGTGAAGAATGCATGATCAACCACTAGCTCCAGCTAAAACAACAGATAATAGTAAACCAACAGGAGACAGCTGTATTCCTGTGGCATTCACAGGTTAGGAAGAACATGCTTGCCCACTGCTGGAAAGCCTCTCCCCACATACAGTAGGTGGTGGTCACAACTACATCTGTGCAAAGGGAGGACAGTGCTCCGCGATCATCCTTTGCTCCACCTGTCCATAACTGTGCTACCCTTTTAAATATTGCCCCAATCTGGTATTTAATCAAAGCGGTGATATTCCTGCACTATATCCAAATACCACAGCCTGGTTTCTACCCTTCAAATACTTATACCCAGTCTCACAGAACATACTGTATGTACTTATGTACTTATCTGTGATAGAAAACAATGTAACCAATTTGCCTTTCATCAGTTAATCAGTTTTTTATGTATTTTATAGGTTATAGACTTATGACTTAACACATTATTGACACAGCAAGAGAAATGCGCATTGGCGGACATCTGGATAACATCATGTTATTACCACATGGAGTGTGAATTACCTGTGAGCATGTGATCGAATAAAGTTTACAGTACTTCAACTTAGAACGTGGGTCTTTACCCGTGATGTCTATCTACAGTCAATAATAACAAGCACTTTAAATCATAAGTTATATTATATTTTATAACAAAGGTAACTGCTGACACTTTGTAAAAGCTACTGGGTTAGCTATAGGGGCGAAATAATAATATAATGGAAGTGTTTAAAGCTCCAATTCACAGTTATCTAATTATAGAAGTACATTAGGAAACACATTCAGAACAATCAGATACATTACAGATAAATATATACAGATGGAGTAGGTCTCATCCTTGCTGGCGGCTCGCCAGGACGTCCCCTCTGGTGACCCGCCAGCAGCCTCGCCAGCAAATATACTGAGACGCGCGTGCGTCTCACGTGCACGTGCGTCTCAGTCTCCGTCGCCAGCGCGACGGAAACCCTGTCCGTCTCCGCCTCAGGGAGATGGACAGGGTTAGGGGAGGTTAGGGGGGGTGCGGGCTGGCGGCGGGGACCCCAGGTTACCGCCGGCAAGCCGGCGGGGACCCGGGGGAACGGATGGAAGCGCCGTCGGAAGGGGACGCGCGCGCCTCTCGTGCGCGCGTGTCCCCTTCTCGCCACCGCCATGGCGCTGGCGGGGGATGGCGGCTGGCGACGCCAGCGCCATCCCCTGCCAGGATGAGAGCTGCTCCATCTGTACTGTATATTGAAGATATAAAATGTAGAAATACAGAGACTTATTCAGCATGGATTGTTAACGTTAGAATTCATAGTAGACTGAGAGTAGAAAGCCACTGACCAGTCAAAAAAATAAAACTCCCCATGCTAAATTGAGAGATACAGTAATTGAGTAGGGATTGCTAATCGCTATCCATTCACAAATCCATAAGTATTTTCCACAGTTTAAACAGTATTTGCTGAGAATATCACTAATCTGTGAATAAGACTCTCTGAAAGTGGTCATTGCTGATATCACAGACCCTCCTAAGAAACGCCTGGGCATGCCTAAATTTTTTTTGCCACACAAAAAAATATATATTACCACTGCTAAAGCCGACTTCCTGTCAGTCATATCTGGCCACATTGCATTTCCAATCCATATTCTGTCACTATTCCCCTTGCTTAATTTGAGATTGCTCTATTTAGCTATTAATGGTGAATTAGGCCAACAGTGTATAAAAAGTTCTAAATTGGTTCTTCTAATAGAAAGTAAAATACTGTATTAGTAGTCCAATTAATAATTAAAAGAGGCAAACTGACACATTTTAAACTGAACCGCTATTTTTCAACACGTATATTGACTTGGAAACTAAAAAAAACTGAAGAATTACAATAGGGTGATATGAATTTATTCCAAAGAGATACCATTCAGAAAAGTGACAGCTGTAAGGTCGTTTTTGCACTTGCTTGATTCCCATAAGCAATACCTGTTGTCAATGTAATTGTGTGGTTTCATAAACTGTAATATATAAATGTAATGTTCATAAGGCTATTCCATTAAAATCAATGCTTACTGTAGTAGCAGATTTATTTAGAAACTAATACCTTATACTGACATAAGAACAGAGCTCACATCCACAAAGGCACAAAAGGTTTGGTGGTTGGATTTAGTTTCACTCATAAATAAATGTTATCATTTATTCACAACCAAATGTGCAGCCTCACTGTTCCACCAGAATAGCACCATATACTCAAGGTAATATAATTGTTCCTTCTCCTATTGGTGCAGATGATGAGTATACTCTAGCACCTTGTCCACTGCACATACACAGGTCAGGCCGCACCATAATCCTTCCTTTCTGTACTGTTCATGTTCAGATCTTTGCCAAAAATAGTGTAAGCACCATTTTCCCTGTGATCTATATAATGCAAACACTGCAGAGAATAGTATAATATAGGGGTGCAGTGCATACCTTCCAACATTCTTAGGTGCCAGGTTGGGACTCCTGAAAAGGGGGTGTGGCTTGGGGAAGGGCAAGGATTTACAGAATGTCTCTGAACACCACCATTTTGCTGCTGGGGAGGAGCATGGCCAGCGCTATCTGAGCTGCTAACTAAGCCCCCTGTCCTCTATGTAACAGGAGGGACTCCCAACTGACCCCCCCCCCCCCACACCATCACCACGGGACACTGCTGATGGAGGGTGTGATGTGGGACAGTCACAAAAAAAATTTGACTGTCCTGCAAAAATCATGACAGTTGGGAGGTATGGCAGTATGTGCAGCACACTCTGCACCCATTATAATATAATTATGACTATACTGTAACTTCATATTTAAAAGAATATTCCTTCTAAACATTTAGATTTGGAGTAGCAAGCAATTCCATCTTCACCCTGTAGCAGCATGAATGGAATTTCTAGCAACTATAGGTGATTCAAAGTTGTATGCCTGTCTACCTGCAGCTGAGTGCATGTAACTGAGAGTTTACACATTGTTGGCATGTAGGCAAACTAGATCTATTGCAAATGTGCATTGATAATGATGATGACTATTTTCACAAAGGGTTGGATACATGCCGTACATGTGGCTAACTTACTGTAATTCAGATGGAGATCCAAATTGCAATTCCAAATGAGGCTCTGAAACCATGCTTAAAAAAGTCAAGTTTTGCAGTAGGGTGTATTTCCATCAACATAATATTTTACTTGCAGCTCATCAAACTCATATCCAGTCCAATGCATAAAAATGACTTGGCAGGTCCTATTATAAAAATACTAAAATCCAAATTATTAATAGTAACTGAAACAAACATTTATTCATGTCTGTATAAGATATGCAATTATGGCAACCATATGGAATCTCTTTGGCTGAGGATGCCTGCTTTAGTGCTGTCAAAGCATACTCCGAATAGGTATGTTGCAGGTTTTCATTTCTGCTTTTGTTCAACAGTGCCGATATTATTCTTTCATTGTTGTTTTTCAAAAGCATGACATGTTTGCTACACAGCGCCGGGAACCCTCGTATGCCTTGTGCATGTTGAAGCAGGTTTACACATACAGAGTGCAGTCCAAGACTAATCTTAATATTTGCAAACAATGTTCTGAGCCAAAAGGAAAATTATCCCTGAAAGTAGAAGCAAACCACTTCTAACTGGAAAATAATGTACTATTGGTTGTGTATCAAATTCCTATCAACTTGGCTTGCAACATCAGTTTGTTTGAAAAGTAACATTATACCTGTGAAAACAATACGAGATCACTACAATTACATTTAAATAACTATTTTAGATATCCTTACTGGGTCTAAGGATGTATTAGAAACGTTGCAAATATTATTCATTTTACAGACATTTTTATATTGGACTAGCTGGAGTACGTGGCGTTGCCCGGGAAAAGAATGTTTGTTTACAAAAATCAATTTAAACACACAGTATAAATAACATTAGTTGTTTCGGTAATTTATGTTAAAGCGCAGCACATCATGCATCTCCTGATATACTTTGTGCTGCTGGAGGACCCTGCTACTGCCACTAAATAACTCTTGGTGTGTGGGTTTGTGCTATCTCCATTCCCCTCCTCACATCACTGTCCCTGTCACATGCAGCCCTGTCATCACTGACATATCATGCATGTCCTGATATAGTCTGTGCTGATACCCCACCCATAGGGGTGCTAGGGGTTTGTTACCCATACAATATTTGTTAACATATTGTAATTGATATATGTACTGAGTTTGGTGTCAATTGCTCCAGTCATACCAGAGATATGCTGTATGCTGAATTACTCTGTGCTGCTGTCTCAGCACTAAGGATGCTAGGGTTGTGTTATCCCCACAGTGTTTGTTCACATATTGTAAGTCATATGTGTACCATATGTGTACATAAGTTTTATGTAAATTGCTCCAGACATTCTGGAGTTATGCTTTCTATTGAAATACTCTGTGAGCTGACTCACTCCTAGGGGTGCTAGGGGTGTGTTACCCCACAGTATTTGTTCACAGATTCTAATTGATATGTGTACCAAGTTTGGAGTAAATTGCTTCAGTTATTCAAGAGTTATGCTGTCTTCTGAAACAAACAGTGCATAGAGTCGTGCTGGAAACAAGTTAATACAATAAAATAAAGGGATTTATTAAACTAGGTATTCACTGGCCAGTGACACATTTAAAAAACAAAACACATATAAATAGTATATAAACAATGAACAATTGATCATTAATGACAGTTAATATTATGAAACTGTGTTAGCCGGTTAGTATACCATAGCTCTATACTTGGACTCCATGATTACAGTCAGTGCAGTATTTGTTAATCCCGTTTTTGGGAGAGAATAGATTTCTTAGTTCTCCCTTTGTCTGGAAAGACAAAAAAGTCAGTAGTGGGGAACAGCTCCCTGTACCTGCTAGTACCTCTTGTGACTCAGTCACTTTGATAAGGCAGCATTCCTTGTAGGGTGCAGGTGGAGATGGCCCCCTTAGGATTCCAGAGAGGCATTAATCAGACAATGACGGGTTTCTCCTCCTCCCGTGGGTGTCATTGGCTTCTTCAGATAATGATCGTCAAGTATTGAGCTATGGTGTACTAACCGGCTAACACAGTTCCATATTTTTATACTTCTTAATAATAACTGTCATTAATGATCATTGATTATTTATTGTTTAGATATTACAGTATTTATATGTTTTTTAAATGTGTCACCCGCCAGTGAATATCTAGAATAATAAATCCCTTTATTTTATTGTATTAACTTATTTCCAGCTTGACTCTATGCACTGTTTGTTGTTGCTTGTTTCTTTTGAATTTGGGCATTTCCTCATAGAACTCTGCAGGAACATACTGTATATATATATATATATATATATATATATATATATATATATATATATATATATATATATATATATATATATATATATATATGCAATAAGATCGCACTCCATACAAAAAATATTCAACCGCTGGGGTGACGTCCAGAACTTTCCTTACAAGAAACAAAGTCCATGTATATAAAGACCAAAAAGACACACTCTCCAGACTGTTTGATGCAAAATAAAAAATAAAAAGCTGTGTATTTGTATTCACATAGACATCAAATGTAAAAAGAAGGGTACTCAACGTTAGCGTTTCAGTCCATAAAGGACCTTCCTCAGGAGTTAGGCAACAAGGGCATCCATTTGGGGTGAAGCACAGCGTGGACCACACAGCAGGTTCCTGTAGGTTCCTGTAGGCTGTAGGAACCTGCTGTGTGGTCCACGCTGTGCTTCACCCCAAATGGATGCCCTTGTTGCCTAACTCCTGAGGAAGGTCCTTTATGGACTGAAACGCTAACGTTGAGTACCCTTCTTTTTACATTTGATGTCTATGTGAATACAAATACACAGCTTTTTATTTTTTATTTTGCATCAAACAGTCTAGAGAGTGTGTCTTTTTGGTCTATATATATATATATATATATATATATATATATATATATATATATATTTGTAGAGGGCGGGCTGGCACTCCAGCAATGGGGCAATGGGGGGCAACTACCTGGGTGCCTTCTGGTGGAAACAAATTGTAGTGCCGCTGCCTGTTTCTTGTTCGTCTATATATATATATATATATATATATAGATATATATATATCTATATATATATATATAGATATATATATATATATAGATATATATATGTGTGTGAATATACTGTATATGATACATTGTTACCTTAAAATTTTCGCTTTAATTGGACAGGTGAATGGGCTAAGCTCTGATATATCTGTTTTTGTGTGTCTTCTGAAATACTCTGTGCTGCAGCCTCACCCCTAGAGGTGTTAGGGGTGTCTTACCCCCACACTGTTTGTTCCCAGAAGTAATATGTGTACCAAGTTTGGTGTAAATTGTGGTAGTCATTCTTGAGTTATGCTGGAACATACTCATGAACATACAGCAAAAACTGTGTTTTTTATGAATAAAAAATTAACCGCAATTCATTTTGATTTGTAATTTTTTTAGTTGACTCGACAATGTTTTAATACACTCATAATAAGATTGTCCCTTGTAAACTGTGGATTTGTATAGAAAGACAGAAGGACAAACAAATTTTCACTTTTATATATTAGAAATTAGAGATATTGTAGAATAGATAGATAGATAGATAGATAGATAGATAGATAGATAGATAGATAGATAGATAGATAGATAGATAGATGCAACCCTGAATTTTTCTCAGTTCAGAGATTATCGGCAATAAAAAAAAATTACACCGTAGTACATGTCACAGACCCATTACATAGTATACCACATGCCATAATGCCCATTACATGTTATGCCACGTAACGTACTGGCTATTAAACATTAAGCCATATAAGTGCCGCTAGTGGTTTCTTGGTTGCCAGGGCCTTCATGCTTGTTGCCACGGGGGTGTGCAAATGCCTGTTTCCATGGGGAAGTGCAAATGCCTGTTGCCAGGGGGAAGAGCAAATACCTGTCACCAAGTGGGAGTGCAAATGCTCATTGCCAAGGGGGAGTACAAATTCTAGTTTCCAAAGGGGAGTGCAAAAGTTCATTGCCAAGGGGGAGTTTAATGACAGTTTCAGACAGCGGCAGGCAGCCGGAGCCTGGCAATGCGCGTTGCTGCTCAGCAGAGGTGGAACAAGTGAGTTGTGCGCCAAGGTGCAAAAATTGCAACACACACAAAAAGAACTGTCTTGTTTTGTTTACTTCAAATTTAAAGCCCATTACACATTACTGTATGTCACACACTGTAATACCCATTACACATGTCCATTACAAATTCACACACCACAAGTCCATTACACATTTGCCACATATTTAATACCTGTTGCACATTATGCCACACATGTAATGCCCTTTACCTATTATAAAACACACCGCAGAGAGAAAGAGAGGACACAGACAGAGGGGGTATGCAGAGAGAGAGAGAGAGGGGGATGCAGAAAAGGGCACACCTAGAGAGGGGAGATGCAGAGAGTGGAAGGGGGGGGGGGTGCCAAGTGGGTGAGGGATATATTGAGAATTGGGACACTGGTTGGTAAAGGGACTTATTCGGAATTGTGGGAGAGGATGCAGGGCGGGAGGATGCAGTGTGAGGGGGCACACAGAGAGGGAGGCACAGAGAGAGGGAGAGGGGGGCAGAGAGGGGGGACAGAGAGAGAGAGGGGGACACAGAGAGAGGGGGGGTTCAGATATTGGTCGGAATGGATAAGATACGGGGACGGCATGGAGAAGAGACTGCAATGGCAGGCAGGACAGCTGGGCTCTGTGAGTGGCATGCAGAAGAGCCATGCTCCCAAGATGGCAGGCAGGTGAGATGGGCTCCTGCAGAAGTTAGGAGGAGCTCCAGGCTCCTATGGTGGTGCGCAGTAGTGCCAGGTCCCCACAGCAGCTAGTCAGGCTCAGACAGTGGGGGGACAACAGAGCCAGGCATCTGTGATAACAAGTTGGGCTCCAGCGGCAGGAAGCAGGAGGGCTTGGCTCCTGCATCAGCAGGGTAAGAGCAGTCCACTCCCCACGGGGGCACCTGTTGGGGACAAGAGCTGGGACGGCATGGTAAGAAGCATCCCTTCAGTGCAGCAGACTGTCCGCTCTACCCGCCTGCTGCTGCATATTTCTATTTATATAAAATACCCCACTTCTGGGCAGTGGACACGAAGTGCCGGTATGCCATACCGCTGCATACTGGCCCACTTCGACCACTGGATGAATGAGTATAAGTTTGCTTTGATCCTCAGTAGATGTAGTAGCAGGGCTTGGTGGTATATCCTGTGGTAGGTAGTCCAAATAAATGTGGTAATAGGGGCTGTTCCAGACACATGTAGTCCTCATCAACTGAGCTCAGTGGGTGCAAGGGGAAAATGGACCATTATTATGAAGTACAGTATACCACAGTTACAGATATAAGGTAGTCTACAAACAACTGGAACAGTACTAGAGTGTTTATAACATTCCCCTCCAAAAAAAACTATTGGGAACTTATACTGTCTCTTCCTAAGAGGGATGCCCATTTTGTATTGCTCCTGGGAATAGTCTCTGAATAGTAATGAGAGTTGTGGTTATATCAGCACAACAACATGCTAATGGAAGTGGGAATACATATGAGCACATGGTCCCAACAGAATTTCATATGGCATAAGGGTGGTGTATTTCCATATAATGTATTACGGCTATGCAAATATTTTTAATACCATACATCCCACAGAAAGACATCGTGTGAGGCTCCTATGGGACCTCAGGCTAATTTGATTTTGTCCCATAGTATGTTGTCAATTTCATATTTCTGGTGTAATTTTCAGCGCAATTCAGTCATGATGCTTTTTTTTTTCTTTTTTAGATTGACCTCACTATATAGTATAATATGGTGGCTGTATAATAATATTTGCTGAGGTTGTGATGACAAAATCTGCCTTTTACACATTCAAATCTAACTCTGCATAAATCTTGTTACCCTAAGCTTGCATAAACCTTTGGCTAGCAAAGCAAATGTTGCAGAAAGGTCCCAAAAAGACTAATTTAAATAAGATTAACTGCTAGTTCAGTGTGAGTTTATGTCTGTCATGGGAGTTATCGGGAAGGGGGGACCAAATCATCTGAGTGCATTTGTTTTAACGAGCCATTTAACTTGCTTCTCTTGCAAATGCAATTACTTCACTGAAGCTGAGCAGCGTGGAGATTTTCGCTGGGCACAAGAAAATTACATTCCTTCATTACTTCAGGAAATATATTACTACCCTTTATTTGTATAACATCATCATTTTCGACTACAGTGCTGTAAAATGCCACCTAAGTAAAGTACAAGTATAATCATTGACAATCTGAGATTGACTAAGAGAGCTAACATTGGTGTTTACTGCTATTTCAAATCCCTCCTGGACTTTAAAACTCTGAGAATTGAATTGTTACAATTGGCTTAATTTCCAAAACCTCATATATTGTTAAACATTTGGACTTTCACCAAATTTAATTTGAAAAAAATATATCCTTTTTTAATTAAGGTTAAAGAAGGTCTAAAAAAGAAAGATTTAGAAGTCCCTTTCTTTTCAGGAGTCGCCCCCAAAAAAATCTCAAACTGATCATTTAGAAAGTGACTTGTTTTTGGTTTTCCAGTTAGATGAGTGCACGACTACTGTTTTAATAAACAAACAAATTCAATCACCTACACACCTACTCCATATATATATATATATATATATATATATAGAGAGCAAAGAAAATGAAAACAGGCGCTCGATAGTGCGTGAGTCTGTTTTTAAAAATTTATTCACAGCACAACACAAGACAAGTTAGACCATCTGGAGGATGGAATCACGTACCAAACAAGGCGGTCTAAGATACCGCAGATAAAAAAGCATGAGAAAGTATATCACCCAGTCAGTTGGAGCCGGTTACACTCTCACTCGATCTCCTTCCTTCTGGTGACGACGCTAGGCCACGCCCCTACGCGTTTCGTCAATGGACTTCGTCAGAGGGCCTCTGACGAAGTCCATTGACGAAACGCGTAGGGGCGTGGCCTAGCGTCGTCACCAGAAGGAAGGAGATCGAGTGAGAGTGTAACCGGCTCCAACTGACTGGGTGATATACTTTCTCATGCTTTTTTATCTGCGGTATCTTAGACCGCCTTGTTTGGTACGTGATTCCATCCTCCAGATGGTCTAACTTGTCTTGTGTTGTGCTGTGAATAAATTTTTAAAAACAGACTCACGCACTATCGAGCGCCTGTTTTCATTTTCTTTGCTCTAGAAATTTACCTGTTGGACCCAGGGAACACCGTTAAGGTGGAAAAACAGAGCTGCCGGGTTTAATCCCTAACCTGAGTGCTTGGAAGATTTGATTGTTCCCAATATTGGACTGATTCGCACAAACTGCTGGGACTTTTTAGTTCCATTACAAAGTACTTTTTCTTTTTGCGCACTGTTATTCTTGTATATATATATATATATATATATATATATATATATATATATATATATATATATATATATATATATATATATATATATATATATATATATATAAAAGCAAGTATGCCAGGCACTCTGTGTACTGTGTACAACTTTGAAGGGTGCTCAATCCTCCCAACAGGGATATAGATACATACAGGTGATGATCGGCACTCCTCACAACCAGCATGCAATTCAATTGCATTGGAAGTCTGGTCAACGTTTCGGGTGTTAAACCCTTTATCAAGACATGACAACATACAATGTGTTACTTACATTTATAGAAGTGCCCACTGACTCATACCCCGTGCAAAACAACAGCATCTCCCCGTTTGTGCGCCAACCCTAAGCTGAATGGCGTCATCTCTGCGCCAATGAACCGGATAGACCAGTCAGAGCGAAGGGGGCGTGAATCCAAGAGAGAATGCGAATAAGTGACAAAACCCTGGTGAACAAAATAAACAGAAAAAATACGTTAAAAAGCGAACTGCAACCGTACACTCTAAGATTACATAACAATGGTATATTACTCATAAAGATGCGCAATGTGCGATAACTATCAGTACGGTGCTAGTGCGAAAAAAGGACAGGACAGATCAGTACTAAGTCCCGAGTAGCCGGAACGGGGAATACTGTCATTCTGCTGAGGAGCTGTTCACAGCTAAATGCTTGAACAATGTGCTGAAACTGTCAGCTACAGACTGAACGGGTCGGAACCTCGTCAGTAAGGTTGGATGTATGTATTTTTTTATTTTTTTTAATATTGTATCTGTTGTTTTGGGGACTTTTGGGGTTTTTTGTATTGTATCAACTTTGGCTATATATGGTATCCTACATCTGGGGTAGCCAACCCTAGTCCTCGAGAGCTACCAACAGTGCATGTTTTGCAGGTCTCCTCACAGAATCACAAGTGAGCTAATTTGCTCCATCTGTGTATCTTTTAAAATGTGTCAGTGATTAATGAGTGCAGCTGTGCAGCAGCTAGGTTGTCTGGAAAATGTGCACTGTTGGTAGCTCTCGAGGGCTAGGGTTGGCTACCACTGTCCTACATCGTTGGGTTTTTAAATTTGTGTTGTTGGAATAAATTACCTTTTTTAAGAAGAAATCTTTTTGGAAGAAGCTGTTTCCCTTTAAAGTTAGAAAGAGGAGTGAGAGACTCAGATCTCTATATTGTTCTAAGAACATTGAAATGCTCCCCCTTTCCTTGTTTTTCTTCTATACATTGGTCATACGGTTGGAAAAGAACTCATCAGTACACACTGGAAACATAGGGCCAAGAAAACGCTACATGTATGTAAAAGACATACCTAACTGTAAGTCTGGTACGCACATCCTTGTATCCTGCCTTAACCCCGTCACCACCTGGTATATGTAATCTATTATATACACGGTTTACACAAGGTGAAGGATTTCCTGATCACTGAATATTTCACAAAGATACCTTTATACACGTTAAGAAACACTACAAAGTGTGAGGTTTGATACGAGTTTCTATACACCGTTCTCAAATTCTTTTCTATTTTTGGTAAACGTTTATTGAAATATATCCTTATAACATACTGTACTTTGTAAAAGAAACAAGTCTACACATTGTTTGGTCTTTTTCACTTATATATACACTTGATGCAGAAATTCTGGTAATTTTAAAGAATAGAAGATACAAAGGGAAAAGAACACGCTACGAGCACATACACCATTTGATTTACCGTGAGTGGGGTACGCCCATCCATTGATGTTCTAAGAAAAGTTTTCTATACACTGTGTGGTATTTGGCCGTTCCCTTTGGACACATCAACTGAAAGAAACCTTTACATATGTACCTTTTCTCATAATTGGGTGAGTGAGGTACGCTCACAAAGAGATTTCTTTCTTTTTTCCTGCACTGGGTGTAGTAAGAAATAACAGAATTAAACAAAACGAATCTACACATTGCTGTTTATTTTTATTTTTCATACACATATACATACGGAGTTGGAGAACATAATATAGAAGATTGGCTTACAGGAAAAGGGAAAAGAAAACTCTACGTGCATATACTTTTCCATATATACAGTGAGTGGGGTACCCCCATCTACAGTATATTCCCTCCTCACCTTATCTGTAGCTACCACCAGCAGAAATACATAACGGTATCTAATTATTGGTTTCTTTTTAACTTTTCTTCCATACTGCTGGAAATATATTGGGACAGGAAAGATCCATTGAAGTACTGATGATTTAGACACCATCCTGTTTTGATTGCGCCCTAGAAGCCTGGAATTCTCATCTTTGTATTGTTTGGTATTGTAAATGGTTATGGGGTGATAACTGTGAGATAGTTCCAACTAAAGGCAGCAATGCGCCAATAAGTGGTCATATCCTATATTTCCATATTTGAACAGTATCTCTAAAATTGCGCTATTTCAAACTGTGGTCGCATCGAGCACTGAGTCCCCTACTAGTAGGGACTCCAAAACAACATCAACCAACCAGTAGTGTTTTCTTAGTGCCCAATAATTTCTATACTTATATATATATATATATATAGCAATCCAAGTTTTCCAAGCAGGAAAAATAACGGCACTCAGGAGACGATGGTAAGTGGTTACAAATGAGATAAGTGTATTGGGGACGTTTCGGGGGACAAACCCCGTCCTCAGCCCAATCCTACAGCACCCACAAGTGGCATACAAAACATTTTTATACTCACCAGTTCCCGGGGTTTCAGACGCCGCCGCGTCCACGGAGCCGCTCGCCGGAAGTGGTCACCGTCACTTCCGCTCTAGGCGCATCACCAGGGTTGCTGAGCAACCCACTGTTTGCGTCTCAAGCATCAGGAAGCGAATCGCATTTCCCTCTTTAGCTTGACCCGCATAGACGCCCGCTTGGTCTGATGCCCGGAAACTGTAAACAAACAAAAAAACATAAGAAAAATCATAAATAACCCGGGATACTGTGCTTGGCAGCATAAAAACAGTATAATAATTCAGTAGCGCTCAACGTACGCAGACAGGACTTGCCAGATAACTGGCAATACCGTACTGCAAGTATCCTAGCACCTCTGAATCAATTCTGCTATATGCGCCTTCTGACACAGAAAACCTGGGTTATGTAACATAAAAAAAGGTAATAAAAATACGAACATGAGACATATATTGAATATACAGTAACCCAGCAAAAATGACATAATAAATACATGTTGGAAGAAAGCTCAACCTGTACGCTACACAAGGCTATTCCAGTTAATCCTCTCGTTTAACCCTTTAGGTGCAATCGTGTCTAAGCGAAAAATCCACTCAGACTCTTTGAGCAATAATTTTTTTGCTCGGTTGCCCCCCCTGGGAGATTCAGGGACACAGTCTATGATGAAATGTTTAAACTGTGTAATGGAGTGGCCAGTGGATTTGAAATGGCGGGCCACCGGTTGGTCCACGTCCCTGCCCTTGAGGGACAAGTTGATGGCCGACCGGTGTAGCGCCATTCTATCCCGAAATGGACGTATGGTTTGGCCTATATAGTATAGCCCACAGGGGCATACTATAACGTAAACCACATGCGAAGTCCTGCACGTCATCACATGTCTGATGTTATACATTTTACGTGAGTGCGGGTGTTTAAACTCTTTACACGTGAGCATGTGCTTGCATGTCTCACACCCTGCACAACTATAACAACCTGGGGGTTTGACATATGTATTCGGGGGCCTGGGGACACCAAGGCCTGTCACATCAGTCTTTACAAGACGATCCCTCAAGTTGGGACCTCTTCTAAAGGCAGCCAAAGGACGAATTTTATTAAGGCCAGGCAGGTCAGGGTCAGTCTTAATTATGGGCCACAATGCATTGGTGGCATGTCTGATGACTGGACTTGCCACAGAGAATGTGCTGGCCCATGGGAGTACTGACTGAGGATTTCTGGCCTTTGGTATCAACAGCTGAGCCCTGGGTGTACTCATGACTTCAGCCTTTTGCATATTCAAAATTTTAGGATCATAACCCCTTATGATAAATTTATCAATGAGGGCATCAAGTTTTGGTTCGACCTCATCAGGTTTGCTGGTGATCCTTTTAACGCGGATCATCTGAGATCTGGGGAGACCTTTTTTGAGAGCCAGGGGGTGATGGCTACTTGCCATAAGGAAGGTGTTGCGATCCACATCCTTAAAATAAACATCAGTGCTAATTTTCTTGTCACAGATCGTCACGGACACATCCAAAAAATGGATGTTCCGTGAATCGTGAGCCGCTGTGTACTTAATGGTGGAATCACCCATGTTGATGTCCACCAATAATTTGGATAAAAGTTCCTGGCCCCCTGTCCACAAAATAAAGATGTCATCTATGTACCGCGTGAACAGCAACAGATGACATCTGATTTCTGGATTACTGAAAAAGGTACTATCCTCCTGCCCGAACATGAATATATTAGCAAAAGAGGGGGCCACAGAAGAGCCCATGGCACACCCTCTTAGCTGCAAGTAGTATGACCCATCAAATATAAAATAATTACGCTTTAATGTTAACATAATTAATTTGGCAAAAAGTTCATGATTGAACAAATCAGGGTCCAGGTATTGGCCTATAAACAGCTTCATGGCCTCCACCCCCTCCTCATGGGGAATGGAGGTATATAGGCTACAAACGTCCAGGCATACCATAATAGTCCCTTCTGGCACCTCACCAATCTGGTCCAACAGCTTCAAAAAGCTTGTTGTATCCTTCAGAAAGGTAGGCTTAAGAGGAAGCAATGGTTGTAATAGAAAGTCCAGTAATTTCGCTATAGGTTGATAAAGCGAATCCCGCGCTGAAATTATAGGCCTCCCTGGTGGAGAAACCGGGTCTTTGTGGACCTTCGGGAGTGAATATAACACTGGAACCACAGGCCACTCTGAATACAAAGATTTAAATAATTTGGGCGAAATAACACCATCTTTGACTGCTTTGGATAAAATTTCATGAAGTTCCAGCTGATACTTATTGGTTGGATTTGCAGTGAGTTTTTTGTAGACTGCTACATCCGACAGTTGGGAATAGAGTTCATGCCGATAATCTGTAAGGTTCAGGACCACAATGGCCCCGCCCTTATCAGCAGGCCTGATGATAATATCCTCATATTTCCCTAGATCACTCAAGGCTTTGGCTTCTGATGGAGATAAATTTTTCTTATACTTGGCCGGTGCCCCATTAAATTTTGTTACAGAGTCATCTAGTAATCTGCCGAAGGTGCGGATCGCTGCATTGCTGGACATGGGATCAAAGTCCGATTTTGAAGTACTTCTGAGAAATTTATCCAAAGGGTCATTGGAGAGGGTCTCTGGACGTGTCTGGAAATGCTCCTTCAGGCGGAGCTTACGCATCAATTGGTGGTGGTCACGTTTCCACCTAAAGGGGTCATGCAGGTTGGTGGGTACATACGATAACCCCCTATTCAGTACCTGCAATTCTGTGTCACTTAACACCCGATCTGATAAGTTCATCACAACGGTCTCTTGTCCACCCTGCGGGGTGGATTTCGCCTGGTGGCGTTTGTTTTGCCCGCCCCTGCGGGTGGGCGGTTTCTGCCTCCACCGGCTGAAGAAGTCCCGGCCTGTCCTAAAGGGACATCCTGCGAGCTAAGCATATCATCAGAGTCGGAGATCAAAAAGTCACTGTCCTGGTTCGCAGCTACAGTATCCCTTTGTCTCCAGTTTCTGTTGCCTCTGCCCTGCCAAGGTCGTCTTCTAGTGTCGTCACGGGGTTGCCTCTGGGTTGTCCCTGAGAGCCAATTGTAAACTCGATTGTCTTCATAGTCGGCGTCGACAGTCCGTTGTTTATTTCTTTTGAACTTAAGTAGATCGTTTTTATATGCATTGCATTGCTGCTCCAATTTTTCAAGCCAGGTGGCGTTGGCTGGATCATTCAGCACAGTATTGTGTTCATGGAGTAGATCAGCAATCTTGGATCTGGTTAATTCAAGTTCACGACCTGATTCTTCAATCACCAGAACCATTAAATCAAGTGCACAGTGATTAAGGATGCCCACCCACTTCCTCACGAATTCCGGGTTATGTCGCCCGATCGTGGGGGTATTCCGGACACGGAAACCTCTTGGAATGCGTTTGGAGCGGTAATAATCGGATAGAGACGAACCATGCAACTGGAAATCTGTCTCTTTACGTTTCAGGCGAAATAGCTGATAATAAATTTCTTCCACAGTCAGCACAGGTTTAGCTGAACTATCACTCTGAGTAAACAATATTCTCTCAATCTCAGATGCTGAGAATAAAAATGTCTCACATGGTGGCACAGTGAGCATACGGCATCCTGCCGGTTCCTCATTGCCTCCTGTAACTGAATTTTCCATGATGCAAATAGGTACTTAATCAGTCCTTAATTGAAACAATGGCAGTTCAGTATCAAGAGCACAAAAAATATCCAAAATGTCACTTAGGGCTTGCAACAATAAAAGGTAACTTGTCCAAATCTCACAACAGTGTAGGGGTGCCTTGCAACCGGTGATGGCAGCCCACGACGAGCTAACCAGCACAAACAGATATATTCCAAAGTCTGCCGGCACTCAAATGGTTTACTCATACAGCTGCCCCAGGTGCCAGAAGATGATGACATGTAGCAATCCAAGTTTTCCAAGCAGGAAAAATAACGGCACTCAGGAGACGATGGTAAGTGGTTACAAATGAGATAAGTGTATTGGGGACGTTTCGGGGGACAAACCCCGTCCTCAGCCCAATCCTACAGCACCCACAAGTGGCATACAAAACATTTTTATACTCACCAGTTCCCGGGGTTTCAGACGCCGCCGCGTCCACGGAGCCGCTCGCCGGAAGTGGTCACCGTCACTTCCGCTCTAGGCGCATCACCAGGGTTGCTGAGCAACCCACTGTTTGCGTCTCAAGCATCAGGAAGCGAATCGCATTTCCCTCTTTAGCTTGACCCGCATAGACGCCCGCTTGGTCTGATGCCCGGAAACTGTAAACAAACAAAAAAACATAAGAAAAATCATAAATAACCCGGGATACTGTGCTTGGCAGCATAAAAACAGTATAATAATTCAGTAGCGCTCAACGTACGCAGACAGGACTTGCCAGATAACTGGCAATACCGTACTGCAAGTATCCTAGCACCTCTGAATCAATTCTGCTATATGCGCCTTCTGACACAGAAAACCTGGGTTATGTAACATAAAAAAAGGTAATAAAAATACGAACATGAGACATATATTGAATATACAGTAACCCAGCAAAAATGACATAATAAATACATGTTGGAAGAAAGCTCAACCTGTGCTGGTTAGCTCGTCGTGGGCTGCCATCACCGGTTGCAAGGCACCCCTACACTGTTGTGAGATTTGGACAAGTTACCTTTTATTGTTGCAAGCCCTAAGTGACATTTTGGATATTTTTTGTGCTCTTGATACTGAACTGCCATTGTTTCAATTAAGGACTGATTAAGTACCTATTTGCATCATGGAAAATTCAGTTACAGGAGGCAATGAGGAACCGGCAGGATGCCGTATGCTCACTGTGCCACCATGTGAGACATTTTTATTCTCAGCATCTGAGATTGAGAGAATATTGTTTACTCAGAGTGATAGTTCAGCTAAACCTGTGCTGACTGTGGAAGAAATTTATTATCAGCTATTTCGCCTGAAACGTAAAGAGACAGATTTCCAGTTGCATGGTTCGTCTCTATCCGATTATTACCGCTCCAAACGCATTCCAAGAGGCTTCCGTGTCCGGAATACCCCCACGATCGGGCGACATAACCCGGAATTCGTGAGGAAGTGGGTGGGCATCCTTAATCACTGTGCACTTGATTTAATGGTTCTGGTGATTGAAGAATCAGGTCGTGAACTTGAATTAACCAGATCCAAGATTGCTGATCTACTCCATGAACACAATACTGTGCTGAATGATCCAGCCAACGCCACCTGGCTTGAAAAATTGGAGCAGCAATGCAATGCATATAAAAACGATCTACTTAAGTTCAAAAGAAATAAACAACGGACTGTCGACGCCGACTATGAAGACAATCGAGTTTACAATTGGCTCTCAGGGACAACCCAGAGGCAACCCCGTGACGACACTAGAAGACGACCTTGGCAGGGCAGAGGCAACAGAAACTGGAGACAAAGGGATACTGTAGCTGCGAACCAGGACAGTGACTTTTTGATCTCCGACTCTGATGATATGCTTAGCTCGCAGGATGTCCCTTTAGGACAGGCCGGGACTTCTTCAGCCGGTGGAGGCAGAAACCGCCCACCCGCAGGGGCGGGCAAAACAAACGCCACCAGGCGAAATCCACCCCGCAGGGTGGACAAGAGACCGTTGTGATGAACTTATCAGATCGGGTGTTAAGTGACACAGAATTGCAGGTACTGAATAGGGGGTTATCGTATGTACCCACCAACCTGCATGACCCCTTTAGGTGGAAACGTGACCACCACCAATTGATGCGTAAGCTCCGCCTGAAGGAGCATTTCCAGACACGTCCAGAGACCCTCTCCAATGACCCTTTGGATAAATTTCTCAGAAGTACTTCAAAATCGGACTTTGATCCCATGTCCAGCAATGCAGCGATCCGCACCTTCGGCAGATTACTAGATGACTCTGTAACAAAATTTAATGGGGCACCGGCCAAGTATAAGAAAAATTTATCTCCATCAGAAGCCAAAGCCTTGAGTGATCTAGGGAAATATGAGGATATTATCATCAGGCCTGCTGATAAGGGCGGGGCCATTGTGGTCCTGAACCTTACAGATTATCGGCATGAACTCTATTCCCAACTGTCGGATGTAGCAGTCTACAAAAAACTCACTGCAAATCCAACCAATAAGTATCAGCTGGAACTTCATGAAATTTTATCCAAAGCAGTCAAAGATGGTGTTATTTCGCCCAAATTATTTAAATCTTTGTATTCAGAGTGGCCTGTGGTTCCAGTGTTATATTCACTCCCGAAGGTCCACAAAGACCCGGTTTCTCCACCAGGGAGGCCTATAATTTCAGCGCGGGATTCGCTTTATCAACCTATAGCGAAATTACTGGACTTTCTATTACAACCATTGCTTCCTCTTAAGCCTACCTTTCTGAAGGATACAACAAGCTTTTTGAAGCTGTTGGACCAGATTGGTGAGGTGCCAGAAGGGACTATTATGGTATGCCTGGACGTTTGTAGCCTATATACCTCCATTCCCCATGAGGAGGGGGTGGAGGCCATGAAGCTGTTTATAGGCCAATACCTGGACCCTGATTTGTTCAATCATGAACTTTTTGCCAAATTAATTATGTTAACATTAAAGCGTAATTATTTTATATTTGATGGGTCATACTACTTGCAGCTAAGAGGGTGTGCCATGGGCTCTTCTGTGGCCCCCTCTTTTGCTAATATATTCATGTTCGGGCAGGAGGATAGTACCTTTTTCAGTAATCCAGAAATCAGATGTCATCTGTTGCTGTTCACGCGGTACATAGATGACATCTTTATTTTGTGGACAGGGGGCCAGGAACTTTTATCCAAATTATTGGTGGACATCAACATGGGTGATTCCACCATTAAGTACACAGCGGCTCACGATTCACGGAACATCCATTTTTTGGATGTGTCCGTGACGATCTGTGACAAGAAAATTAGCACTGATGTTTATTTTAAGGATGTGGATCGCAACACCTTCCTTATGGCAAGTAGCCATCACCCCCTGGCTCTCAAAAAAGGTCTCCCCAGATCTCAGATGATCCGCGTTAAAAGGATCACCAGCAAACCTGATGAGGTCGAACCAAAACTTGATGCCCTCATTGATAAATTTATCATAAGGGGTTATGATCCTAAAATTTTGAATATGCAAAAGGCTGAAGTCATGAGTACACCCAGGGCTCAGCTGTTGATACCAAAGGCCAGAAATCCTCAGTCAGTACTCCCATGGGCCAGCACATTCTCTGTGGCAAGTCCAGTCATCAGACATGCCACCAATGCATTGTGGCCCATAATTAAGACTGACCCTGACCTGCCTGGCCTTAATAAAATTCGTCCTTTGGCTGCCTTTAGAAGAGGTCCCAACTTGAGGGATCGTCTTGTAAAGACTGATGTGACAGGCCTTGGTGTCCCCAGGCCCCCGAATACATATGTCAAACCCCCAGGTTGTTATAGTTGTGCAGGGTGTGAGACATGCAAGCACATGCTCACGTGTAAAGAGTTTAAACACCCGCACTCACGTAAAATGTATAACATCAGACATGTGATGACGTGCAGGACTTCGCATGTGGTTTACGTTATAGTATGCCCCTGTGGGCTATACTATTTAGGCCAAACCATACGTCCATTTCGGGATAGAATGGCGCTACACCGGTCGGCCATCAACTTGTCCCTCAAGGGCAGGGACGTGGACCAACCGGTGGCCCGCCATTTCAAATCCACTGGCCACTCCATTACACAGTTTAAACATTTCATCATAGACTGTGTCCCTGAATCTCCCAGGGGGGGCAACCGAGCAAAAAAATTATTGCTCAAAGAGTCTGAGTGGATTTTTCGCTTAGACACGATTGCACCTAAAGGGTTAAACGAGAGGATTAACTGGAATAGCCTTGTGTAGCGTACAGGTTGAGCTTTCTTCCAACATGTATTTATTATGTCATTTTTGCTGGGTTACTGTATATTCAATATATGTCTCATGTTCGTATTTTTATTACCTTTTTTTATGTTACATAACCCAGGTTTTCTGTGTCAGAAGGCGCATATAGCAGAATTGATTCAGAGGTGCTAGGATACTTGCAGTACGGTATTGCCAGTTATCTGGCAAGTCCTGTCTGCGTACGTTGAGCGCTACTGAATTATTATACTGTTTTTATGCTGCCAAGCACAGTATCCCGGGTTATTTATGATTTTTCTTATGTTTTTTTGTTTGTTTACAGTTTCCGGGCATCAGACCAAGCGGGCGTCTATGCGGGTCAAGCTAAAGAGGGAAATGCGATTCGCTTCCTGATGCTTGAGACGCAAACAGTGGGTTGCTCAGCAACCCTGGTGATGCGCCTAGAGCGGAAGTGACGGTGACCACTTCCGGCGAGCGGCTCCGTGGACGCGGCGGCGTCTGAAACCCCGGGAACTGGTGAGTATAAAAATGTTTTGTATGCCACTTGTGGGTGCTGTAGGATTGGGCTGAGGACGGGGTTTGTCCCCCGAAACGTCCCCAATACACTTATCTCATTTGTAACCACTTACCATCGTCTCCTGAGTGCCGTTATTTTTCCTGCTTGGAAAACTTGGATTGCTACATGTCATCATCTTCTGGCACCTGGGGCAGCTGTATGAGTAAACCATTTGAGTGCCGGCAGACTTTGGAATATATATATATATATATATATATATTTTTTTATATATAAAAAAACATTCAATATTATATAAAAATATATTTATTAAAAAGTTATTTTGACAGTCCTTTAACACATCTCCTTGTGTCTGGAGCAATTCACGATGTTTTAACAGAAGTAATTCACGATGTTCAACAGCAGTTACCCAACACGTTTCGTTTCATCAAGAAAATTCATCAGGGGAAAATAATTGTTTTACGACTGTAGAATATAACAATAAGTGCCAAAGTAAAATATTGTTAATCCTTATACACAATTATACATAAATAGAGAAAATACATAATATCATAAAATACGCTAAAATAAATAGAAGGTAATTTGTTGGAAATAAAGAAAGAAAAGAACAGAGAACCTTATAATTACATCAGGTACTTGTGTATTAGCGGGGCACCCGGCTACGCTACGCTGACAATGTACCTTAGGCTACGTTGTCAGAGTAGCATAGCTGGACGCCCTGCTAATATGTGCCTTAATACTTACTCGGTGGGCTGAAGGGCGGGCGACAGGGCTTGAGCGACGGTCGGTGGGACTTGAGTGGCAGCCGTGCAGAGAGGGGAGATACCGCCAGCACCCGACTGACACCAACATCCGGCGGGGGGGAGATGCGTTCTGGGCAAAGGCGGCAGCAATGTACTTAAATCAGCGTACTGTCACTGGGGGAACATCACATGGATTCCCTGCTCCGCCAGCAGCACTGGCGCACAGTGACCGGTCAGCGGGGCAGAGTGTCAAGTGCTGCAGGAGGGGGAGTGCAACGCTGCCGCCGGGGATATGTAAGTATAAAGCACCACACAGAGCTTCGAGCTTGGTGGCTCACTGCGCTCGTCACACTTTATAGAATTAACTCCACGCCCATGTGGATACTGGGGGTATGAAGGGGATAGTGGGGATATGAACCATTGTGTATTATCACAGCTCGTGAACAAGTTACGTAAGTTACGTAGTTTACGTAGCCAGCTCTCACAGGTCAGTAGCGCACGCAGGGGGGGTTTCTGAGTACCCGGAAACCCCCCCAGGAGTCTATGGGCCTTCATCTGAAAGCTGAGGGTCCCCTCTTTCCATGGGTACAAGAATTGTAAAAATCGGCCCTTGGGAACTGGAGATATCTGACTTCAAAGCAGTGGTCCCCATCCAAGCCTGTTAATTGTTATTCCCAGTCAGATATTTCAGGTTCTGTCTGACTTAGAGTTTTTCTGAGGTTATATTCCAAAAGCTGGGACTCTCCCCCTTTGAGGGAGACTAGTAGCTTGTCTCTGCTGTTCCCAGAACCAGAGATATCAGCTTTCCGGCAGCTGGTTACTGCTCCAGCTCCACACACCTGGTATGTAGTATTATATACTCGTGGGCAGATTGCTCTGCCTCCTGAATTCTGATCCTCTAGTCCCCAATATCAGTTGGTAGGTGGGATTCTCTAGTTTTAATTCCATTAAAATCTAAGAAATCTATTTCTGGGAACTGGAGATATCTGCAGTCAAGCAAGCTGTCCTCCCACCAGAAAATTATGAATAATAAGCCCTCTCCACTATACACCCCTCCTCTGCGTATTAAACATCCTCTACCACCCTGGAAGTTATGTATCAGGGCCCCTTCATTCAGAACAATGCCCCCTTCTCCCAACTCATCTCCCACCATCTGTGCAGTAAAGGGGTAATTAGTGGAAATTACTGATCCAGGCCCTACATGCTGAGTGGTTGATATAATACCCCCTACCACCCGCAGGACATCAAAGCTTCCCCCACCCCTACTGCTGGATTATCGGTAGGGGCCTCAATACATTGCTATGCCCAGGGGTCTACACTGCTGTTGACGCCCCTGTATGTATGTATGTATGTATGTATGTATGTATGTATGTATGTATGTATGTATATATATATATATATATATTTTTTTTTTTTGTTATTATTATTATTATTATTTATATATATATATGTATTTGGTCTATCTATAATACTTTAACTGACCCGGCATATACTGGGTCACCTAAGTGTCCATCTCCGTGCTTTGCTCCACCCCTCTGGAAACCCCCTTCTGAAAATCCTGCGTTTGCCACTGCAGGTGGAGGATCGGATGGAATCGTGTGAGTTACCGGGACCACAGATCAATCAGGAGAGGTGGGGTTAAAATGAGCAGGTTTAATAAATGACTTGTTCATTAATGGAAACACTCAAATACTTCTTTGAGGAGAATGGGAGGACAACATAAACTGGAAGCAATAAGTTCTTGCGTAAAATATATGATGCAATAAGTTCTTTCGTAAAAGATATGATGTAATAAGTTCTTGCCTAAATAATATGAAGCAATCAGTTCTTGCGTAAATAATACTATAGATAACGGTAACAGTGGAGGAGACCAGTAGGTAATACAGTTGAATGGAGAGATCGGTGGCTTGAATAAGGCTGAAATAAGGAATGGACACGAAAGCGTCGGTCAGAGAGGAGCAGCGAGCAGGATTGGACTGGATAGGCGATCTATGATGCCGGGCTGCGGTCACGGAGCACAAGGCCAGATTGGGAATACCAAGGCACTAGGATATTCAGGAGGTCTCCCAAGGTGCAGCTGGCTCAAGAGACTTTTTGTTCTGACACAGGTTTGCCTAGGCAGCCCCCCTAAGTACCCAGGGAATGGCTGCCATTGGCTAAAATATCAGGGAAGCCAGGAAAACCTCCCAACCTGGCCAATGGTAGTTTGCCCATACTGTAGCCCTTAGCAAAGATGGCGGTGCTGGCCTCCCAGCGCCATCTGAGTATACTGCGGCTCCCCACAGCGCCCTCGTCTCTCTCTGCCACCGGACATGGCCCCAGACTCCTACCGCTTGCTGCCACCTCCTGGGGATCCCTGCACACAGGAAAGCCGTCGACGGACACGGATGGGTAAGTAGACCACCCGCCGTGTCCCGCGGCGGCGACCTGTGACACCAGCATAGTGGTGCATTGGTATTCTCAATACACCTCTACGCTAACTACATAATGGGTGCCATGATAATACACAAGTACCTTACATCATTATGATGAGATCATTTATATATATATATATATATATTGGCTATGACTGTGTTGGATGGATGAGACCTGATCGTGTACATCACCACCAGATAAGCCCCATTTGTTTTTATACATTGTACGGATTTTTTATTGTGTTTTGCGGTGTAAATAAATGTTGTTGAACGTATTACACTAGTCCTTTTTTTCCTGCATTCTCTCCCTATATATATATATGCCATACAAACATTTGGCGGAGTGAAATGTGGAGGATTGTTCCTTGAGATCGTGTTGCAGTGGCCCCAGGATCTTGTTTAAAGACGCTCAGAGAACAGTGGTGGATAACCACCCTACACGGTACACCTTTGAATTAGGGGTGTGTCTGTCTTCATGTGGTGAAGGGAGACAAAACCTGCTAAGGATTTACTGCACTATAGGCGCCCATCTCACCCTTTTTTCAGATATATATATATATATATATATATGAAAACATATGCAACTCGCACACTAAACATAGGTTGATATGGTATGGGTGCCGGACCAATAAAGAAGTAGATAAGAAAACTGTGTATCCTAAAGGTACAGACAAGGCAGCACTCCGTTCATAAAGTGAAAAAAGATAGTTCCTTATTTATTCAAAATTTTCCATATATGGTTTCAGGCCACCAGCATGACAATAAGCATAGTCAACAGCGTTTTTGATTAGGAATAGTGGGAATTAGATACATTCACCCATCCATAGTTTGGCTGTAATGGCTGTGTGGCTGTGGTCGCAGTCGACGAATCCGTTTCGGCACAACTTGCCTTCCTCCAGACTGACTCACAAATGCACTTGCCAACAAGCCTATTTAAAGCCACCATATGTGAAAGTGAGTTGTATCACCTGTGTAGGTAACGTATGCAGGGAAATCAGATAGGGTCAATCAGAACAGCGTCACTACCCCGGATCTCCTTATATGGGCATACCAGCTCTATCATGCTGTAGGACTCAATCAAGTGAGTTCAAGTACATGTTAATGGATGGGACCTAAGTGCTAAGTGTTAACATACCTCAGTCATCGTGTGGTTAGTAGCGGGGGTCTGGGGGCGAGCGGGAGCCGCCGGATGATCTTAGCACATCGCGCCAAGTTCTCCGGTCTCTGCATGCTCAGCCACATTCGCGTCTCAGCTTCCATAGCAACACCAGTGTGCGCCGCACTTCGTGCCACGTCACTGGCCCGCGTCGTGGAGCGCAACGTGACCCGCACCGCTTCAATACTCACACACGGACTTCCGGTATTGAATGACACGCACAGGTCTATGTGTGAAGCGCATGAGCTAGCTAGGTGACCGATGGTAGTTGGGATCCATAGCGTCTGTCTAAGATCGTACCCACATAATTTAGCCTGCATAACCAATGGTATATCACTCTGAGGAAAGTGATAATCAGGTCATATAAAATATCGACAAAAATAAATGAAAAAGGATATGAATGAAAAAAAACGAAAAGTGGAACACAACACACATATATACATTACTAGCATCATAGTTATCCAGTAACCAGGGATCTGAGAAGATTATTTAGAAATTATCTGTCAATCAGGTACTGGCATTATAAGTATGAGGATAAGGGGAATTCCTCATTATATATACACCCACATTACTTGATTAATCTATCTTAGATAATTTATTCAATAGGGATTGGAAAGAACATTTCGATAGGGATTGGAAGAAAAAAGGGGGAAGAGGTTTTATTATTATTCTTATGAGTTCATTAAGTTAGAATTTATTGAAACAGGTGAATCGAAAGAATTAGGGTCCGTACCTTTCAATAGGTTTTTATATGATGACAACTATAGTTCTTCTTATTTTGAAGTCTTGTAGAATTAAGGTTAATTCTAAAATGGAATTACAGTATTGTCAAAATGAGACCCATATACATGTATCCATTAACATAGAAACCTATATATAATCATTTTGTAGAATATTTCCTCTAGTCTGTGTTATTTGACTTGTTCTAATCCCTTCAGGGGTGGAGTGTTTTGACTTCCTTATATGGCAATTAAATTTTAGTTCTCCTGATATTATCAGCCTGAAAAGGAATATACCTAGACCTTTAGTGATACTATCTTTTCATTCATTGTTTAATAGTAATGATAATAGACCGGATGTACATATCTTCATAAATAGACAAAAGAGGGGGTATTTAAAGCCTCATACTTTCTCATAATTTACTAGACAATTCCGATAATATGAGGAGTAGTACCCTCTCAATGGAGGATCTATAGAAACCCTAAATTAAAATAGCATATGAAAAAAATTAATACTTTCTACCCATATATGTGTGTATACAGAGCCAGTGTACATACCGTTTTGTAAATGGTGATGAAATCTCCAATTTTGTGGAATGGGTTTATATTTCCAATTCCTATTGGGGCCAATATAGACTTATTTTTAGACATAAATTCTTTTTATTTGATAAACAAATTTCCAACACAATATAGGTAATTTTACAAAAAATTATAAAAAAAAATTATAAAAAAATTGCCGATGTAGTACAGATAGTTACAAAACAAGTTCCCAAAAATTCTTAGTTCTAACTTAGACCATTACTGAGAGGCAAAAAGATGTACAGTAACAGTGACAAAAATGTCAGATTTAAAGTGGGTTCTTTTCTCAATTTGCTCCAATGTGCATGTGATCTCCTTGGTGTACAACTCTCAAGTGAAGGGGAAGTGTTCCTATTCTCTATTTATAGGGGAATGAGCATTACCCCACTTTCTGTTTGTGAATAAATTTAATGCTTTTTATTATTATACAATTTGTAAATAAGGATAATTGTCCTCTTATAAGTGTGTAATGTATTTTAATATAATTATAGTGTTCAGATTTTTATTTTTTTAAATAAGTGCTACCCCTTCAATATATGTGTGCTTATATTGAAGGGGTAGCACTTATTTAAAAAAGAAAAATCTGAACACTATAATTATTGTTATTTCCACATGGACACAGTAATGAATAGTCCATGTTTGAAAATTGTAAAACCTTTAAAAAGGTATAAAACTGGCTTAATAGCCGGTTTGGGTTCCCCCTTACTCGTAGGTGGAACGCACGGCCGTATTGCCGTATAATCACGGGCTTAAAAGCCGGTTTGCTTTTCACCTCCTTCATTGGTGGAACGCACGGCCATATTGTTTGTAACAAAATATTTCTAATATGCGGTGTGAATTCCACCCAGTATTATAGTGGAACGCATCACCATTTTGTGACTTTCTTTCATGATATACAGCAGTAACAACGCCGCTTGATATCCCTTGCCCATCATTAGCATTTCACTCGTTCTTATATGGAACACACAGCCATATTTAATACTCTGGATCTGTATACCTTTTTTTAGTTAAAACAGTCCCAAGTATTTAATTAAGTGTTTTGGAGTTAACTTTAGTTATCCACTATATAGAATTTAACTGTAAACTATCATTATAATTTTCTACATTATGGTATATGATCTACGTGTCTTTGTTGTGTGTCTTTTTCAGAAAAAATAAATAAATATATATATATATATATATATATACATACACACACACACACACACACACACACACAAACACACAGCATCCATAGGAGAGAGACACTCACAGGACTTCACATTGAAATTAACACACCTACAGCCCGGTATTTCAGCTTTTTTTTCCAGCAACGTTCTGATATAATTCACAACCGTTATCAAGCTCAAATACATAAAAAACAAACATTTATAACCATCTTACCGGATCATCTGAGGTCACACCCACGCAACACGCACCCGCTGGTGCGTCCGGACCTTCTGGTCAATTGCTAGGCGACCTGTAAACATAAGTGACATCATATTTAACAATTTTAACAGACCATTCATTTTAGAAAGCGATGTAACGCTGTATTAATCAACAACATAAAGCAGTCCCGGCTAATGATATCATAAGTGCAAAATGTTAAAACCTACAAGGAAAACAGGTAGCGCAAAAAATCTGAAGTGTCATCTATGTAAACATCCTAGGTTAGACAGTACTAGTAACAAGAGAAATTCAATCTCATAAGAGCTGCAACTATAGAGGGCATAACATGTATAATAGAACTCAGAGAAAGCAGTGGAATCTACAGGCTTCATTGAGGTCAAAGGGATGCACTGTGTTTAATTTGTGAATCCACTTACTCTCTCTCTGAAGTAACAATTTGTCTCTGTTGCCACCCCTAAGGTTTTTGGGTATATGTCATATATAGGTATATCAATAATCTTACCTGTGGGGTACCTGTGAAATTACATTATACTTACCACCTCCTCTGGCTTAGATTGCATCCTCTTTGTTCCATGTAGGTATCCACAGGTGTAAAAAAAAATGCTGACCCGAATTCAAATGAATACTGTATGAGGAGCCGCAAGTGCGTACTTGCAGCTCCTCCCTGAGACTGAGGGATTCCCCAGTGATGTCATTCACCAGGTCCTCCCTCAGGTAAACAGGAGTGGGCTCCGGCTGAGCTCTGCGGCTGATTGACTGTGTGTGGCTCCATAGACACCTGTGTTAAAGATTAACATGGGCATATATGATGGGAACCAGCCTTGACACCTATGTTAAACTTTATCATAGACTTCTCTTGTGCTGGTTATAAAAATACAGGGAGACTCCGGCTCCCCCCCTGTATTTCTGCAAATAGATACGGCTCAATGAGACCGGCTCAATTTTTAGTGGCTATTTTGAGGATCTCTCACAGCAACGTTAGCACTCAAAGAGTTAACAATTTGCCAATGACACAAAAATCACAGGCTATGATATTTGGGCCTTATAGTTTACAATTTAGGTTCTAAGTCTATCTTCTTACTTGTTCCCTTAACCAGTAACAATGGTGACTTAAACAGAATTTAGTATTAGTATAGAAAAACAACCCATCTTATTCTGTCTACATTGTCTCTAAATAAAATCATCACTTACCCTTGCACGATGTGGCATTGCTTCATTCTCATGTAGAGGAAAATAATATGGAAAGGCTGAGGCATTTAAAAATGATTTAATGCAAGTGTGAAAATATAACTTTACATTCTTCCAGCTTTCGGGGGATAATTTATTGAAGCTTCATCTCTGGGGCCTTTGCACACACGTCCTTACATTAAATCAGAGGCTACACTTATATTTGTTTCTTATTTTCATTTGCTAAGAAATTTCACCATTATGTAACATGAGCTTTTGGTAACCTCTTGATAATCTATAATATTTTATAAATATGCCATAAACTAGTATAAATACATAAATTAATAACACCTACATGTAATTAAATCACTAGCTCCTTTTTATAAATTAAGTATCTACTGTAGAGTCATGTTTCTTTAGCATACATATCGATATCTTAATCCAAGTAGTAGGGATCATTCAGAATAAACTGGTTTAACCTTTCACCTGCCAATGTTCCACAAGTGGAACGTATGTCCTATCTACCATTCTATTTTATATAGGAGCTCCAAATGTTGCATACAAGCTTAGAATGAATCTAAATTCACCATATTAAACTTTCAAAGTAATCTGATGAGTGGTTCATGCTATGGTCATAGGCAGGGGGGATTTCAGGTTGCACAGACACCTCCATCCTCTTGGAAAGTGGTTAAAATGATGACAATAGCAATGTAATATAATATGATTACTAGAGCTGCTGCAACATCATTGAGTGTAAGGGTCAGACCAGAGCTGATGCACAGGCTAGTGGTAGCAGCTTCTTCTACTAAAGTTTGCTGTGTGTGTGTGGATTTCAGTCCGAGCACTTGACCAGAAAGTAGTTACCAGGAAGAAGAGACAGGAGCCTTACCATGAGGTGGGAGAATGTATGCAGGCAGCAAAATCGCTTAGCACAAATCACTGCATATTATGGGATCTCTGTGAGTTATCTGGACACAGGGTAATTGCCTACTCTAAATAGCTTAGCAAAATCACTTATCTACGCGTGTGTATATATATATATATAGTGATAAATATTATTACTGTATTCCATACATTATCCAGTGTATAAAATGACCAGTGTGTACATTAATGTCTAGGGTCGGTATTAGGTTCTTCTAGAGCTCCCCCAGACTCCCGCTCTTCTTGCAATGTTCCACAGAGTGATAATTTGTGTACTGCATTTGGAACCCCCCCCCCTCTAAAAATCCTGTGTTTGCCATTGATGGTGGGTAAAAGGTTTTAAAGGACTTTTCATTTTCAAACTTAATAAATTATTTATTGATTAATTTATTTATATAGTGCACACATATTCCACAGCGATATACAGAGAATACTTGAATATTCACACTAGTCCCTGCCCCAGTGGAGCTTACAATCTATATTCCCTACATGTACAAGCACAGACATTCATTCTGAGGTTAATTTTAGTTGTAAATACAAAAAAAAGTTTTTCACCGATGTGAAAGATAGAAGCGCTTGGGGGGTGAGTTATTGAGCTAGCTGCTCACATCTAGGGATGGTCAGTCCCAATAGTTACAAACAAGAGAAAAAAAGAAAGAAGATGGTGGAGCGCTTAAAAAGACTGCTATTTAGCAGTGTATAAATACAATTGGGTATCACAGAAATAAAAATGTATTTTAATCTAATAATTCTCAGGCATATAAAATACAATCTTAAAAAGAATAAGCAATTTGATATAAAAACTAATTAAAATATGCACTCAATTAAGAGATATTAATAAAGGTCAATGGAATGCCATTCTTAAATGTGTCCCGCTTGTTTATATTTATACTCTCCTCCAGCTGTTTTAGAAGAGGTCTCCCACATTAAGGTCCATATTAGACAAGTTTGAGGGTGTCCATATAACCTGACTGGATGCCTTATTGTTTACGCTTCCACTGGTGAGGAATGTGTTGGTCTTTTCTCAAACCACGGTGGGATCCAAAAGTATGCAGGTGGTGATAGCCTAATTTCAAAGTCCAATGGTTGATATTGGCAGCTGTGGGGATCCGAGACAGAAAAAGAATGGAGGGAGTTGGTCCAAATGGGGCAACAAGGTGCAAAGTCATGTCCAGTGTGGCTTGGTCTGACGCGTTTCGTCGTCCACAGACGACTTTATCAAAGTTGTACCACTGTGGTGCTAGTCAGGGTATATACCATTAAACAGTAAGTGCATCATTTGACAGTCAATTAATTACCCAATTGATCATTCATAATAAAAGCATAATTTGTCTATCACAGTCTTTATCAGGCTGCGTAAAGATTTTTGTTATAGGAGGCAGTCAGAATTTAGTATAAAACAATGCAAAAACATAATATAAGTACAAATAAATTCTAATTGTGCCTCACTTCCGGTCATTGGAACGCACACCGCGTCCAATTTCCAGTCAGTGAGTCGCAGTATATCTTATAGTTTATTGGTGGACGGCTTGTGAAGAGGTGCGGCCATTAATGAGGCTTCTAATCAGAATGGGGGCCTCAGTATTCTAGCCTTTCCCTATTATATCCAGATACGAACCCACTGTCACTTCTGGCAGGTGAAACGCAATCCGTCGGTATTCTAACCTATCCCTGTTGTGTTAAAGTGCGCAACTGCCGTCACTTCCGGTGGTAGGAACGCAATCCGGAAGAATAGTGCTTCCAGTTTCAGCTCCATTAACCGCAAGTCAAACAGAGATGTTAGTAACATTGTCTGTCTAGATCGCTTAAAAATGATGCACAAATCGCTGTGTATAGCCCATAGCATTGGCGATGGGAGGTCCTGCACGACGCTATCGCCGGCTCAGATCTTCTGAGCATGCAGAAAAAATATAGATACTGTAAATTGCCTAGCACGGTCTTTTTTAGCTTAGCACATTTTGCTTAGCACACATTGCTATGCATGTAAGGATGAAAAAGACACTGGGAAGTTCAAGGGATATCGCACACATTGCTAAGCACAAATTTCAAGATGTATGGGCCTTTAGGAAGAAGCAAACATTCCCAATCTCTGTCCTTAAGCCCACACCTTGAGTCTGGTTCCGAGCAGCAGGATCATCTGCAAAATATTGCACACGGTTCTTTTTCATGCAATATAACGAATGCAATCCCATTTCCCGCTGCAGGATCCAATGTGTTGTTGGTGCAGCACTGACAATCTCTTGCTCCAATCTAATGTGCACAGTACCACACATCTGAGTTGCTAAGCACATGCAATTTGGGCCCTTTTTATCTGATTCCTCTGCCCGATGCCTCAGAATCGGATGAAGAGGGCCCAAATCGCACAAGTGGATGGGGCCCTTACGGCTGGGTACACAGTATGAGATAAACTGTATCTGAAGATCAGTTGACCTAAAAGTATATCTTAGGATGGATCAGGCAGAGGATCATCCTTACACACTGCCCGATCTGTTGTTACTGATGTCACTACTGGGCAGGCACATTTACATCCTCCACACCCAGTAGAGCTGCCAATCACCACTGAGGTTGGGAAAGCCAACCAATTCCTGATGTCTTACAGTATCTGGACTTTAGAAGCCTAAACTTTAAGTTTTAGAAAATGTTAATCTCTATTACAGTATAATTTAAGTTCTTTGTCTATGCATATGAAGTTCTTGATATATATAGAATCTCTTTGCTACTGTTTTAAATATAATTTTTCATATATTTTCCTTTCTCTATGTTCCTTCATGTTTTTTTTGTTAACTTCCACTTCTCCTCCCTGGGGTCCAGCTGGTTCACTGTTTTCTTCACCTGTACTCCTCCACTTTCCTATTGGGATGCAGTCAATTTACAGACAGTTAAGATACCGACAATTTACAGACAGTCGAAATACCACCAACCATTGGCAGACAGTCAAAATACCAACTTGTTCAAAATGCCGACATTTAGCATCACCACTGGACTGATATGGCACAATGGGCAGCACTCTGCTGTAAAAAAATCTGTTGAAAAACATAAAAGGTCAGAACCCCTGGAATGATGTGGCACACTGGGTAGCACCCCTGGACTGATAGGACACATGGCCGCACCCCTGGAATTATATAGCACACTTGACAGCACCCCTGGAATTATACAACACACTTGGAAGCACCCCTGGACTGATACGGCACAATGGGCAGCACCTCTGGACTGATACAGCACACTTGGCAACAGCCCTGGAATTATATGCCACACAGGGCATCACCCCAGGAATTATACGGCAGACACAGCAGCACCCCTGGAATTGTATGGCAGACTTAGTAGCACTGCTCGAATAATATGGCGGATTTAGCAGCACCCCTGGAATAATATGGCAGACAGGGAAGCACCCTTATTATTATTATTATTATTATTATTATTATTATTATAATGAAGACTTAACAGCTCCCCTAGTATGATATGGCACATGGTAGTTCCCCCTTGTAGTTCAGCAGCAGGTAGCCCCTTAGTTGCAGACATGGACATGTCCGAGCTGTCTGATATCCACTGCCAGAAAGAAGATGGCACCGATCACTGGACTTATATAGACTGTGAGTCTTGGGAAAATACGACAGTGGGAAGATGAAGTTTGGACTCGATTTAGATACAAAAAATGGCGCCAAGGATCAAGCCGCCCACCAGCTTTCTCAGATCAGGTAAGTTCAGTGGGTTCTACCCTACACACACTTTTATTTTCCCTGCGTGCAGAACAAATTGCATTTACTGTAATCTTGTTACAATGTAAGATGGGTTTCCTAGAACATTTAGCCATAGTTGCTTCCTAATTTCGGCTAGTGTGAGGTGTGTAGAATGTATTGTTATTTAGTTGTTTTATAGTCAATTTAAAAAAAAAAAATATTGTTCTTGATTATCTTCAAATTTAGTAAAAATGCATTATTATAGATTGTAAGCTTGCGAGCATTGCCCTCCTACCTCTATGTCGGGTTTTTTCTACCCATCACTGTTGTTTCCAATTGTAAAGCGCAACAAAATATGCAGCGCTATATAAGAAACTGTAAATAAATAAATTATTATCACAGAATTCCTTGTATCGTTTCCATCATGTCCACAAGCTCTGATGGTTTAATTGTCTGGGAGGTCTTTTTTATGGAGCGCTGCTAGACCAAGCATTTGTGTACATGAAATCCCTTTGTAGGGACAGGTTGCTATGGGATGGTATAAGAATTGCTTGAGGACAGCACTATCGGGAGACTCTCACAATCACCAACAATCCTAAAACAAACTGTATGTGGAAAGAATGTTCTTTTATTTTCCCAATGCCTTTTCCCCTGAAATGTGTTCCGACTGTGAGAGAGAGCAAAGGAATTTGAACTCTCCCAGCTAGCCCATCATTTACCTTTCATATAAAGACAAGTGCATAAACACAGGAGAGTGATTCCCTTTAAGATTCACAGGGAATGACATCATGATTTTATTATAAGTGAATTTCTCTGTAAAGTGGTTTTTATTTTCAACCTCTTGATCCAAGCATAGTGGCAGCATAGTGGCTATCCTCATGCAAGTCAGAGATATGCAAAATGTGTATAATTGTTCTGAACAGGTAGAATAAAACACACGGCCAAGGACTAAATACTATGGATTCTATTCATTATCCCTTAATTTCTACAAAAGTAGGTGAAAATGGACATACAGTGTATAATATATATATATATATATATATATATATATATATATGTATATATATATATATATATATATATATATATATATACACAGAATTGGAAGGACAATGGGGGCGCCTCATAGCGTAATATTTTTTAATGTAAAAAACATAGACAAAACAGCAGTATTAAAAATAGTCAGAGGATGGTACCCGTACCATATAATTCCTCCGCTGTGGGCTCAAATACCACAAGGTTTTAATATCTACCCGTCCTCGGATAACAGCACGCCTCCTCCTGCGGGATTCCAGTTCACCACGCTGCGCTTGAAGCCTTCCACAGACAACATGAACGCCGGTACTTTCTCCACGCTGGTTCAGGGAACGCCAAACACCGGGACACGGAGCACGGATGACGTCACACAGGCACGCTCCAAACGCGTTTCGTCATAGAGACTTCGTCAGCCCACTGTCCTTCCAATTCTACAGATTTCTAATACCCGCTGGACACGGGTCTTTACTCTTTGGGGAGCGACGGTCTGTTTTTAAAGGGACCTAGGCGAGGAGACCCAGAAGTGGTGTATCTCGATTTGAAAAGTTTTAAAGAGGAGGACTTTTATGCCGTTTTGAAGGACTGCTAATTGACACTCCTACACGGTTTGAGCGCAGCTGTATAAAACCATTGTCTTTCTATATATATATACACACATGTCTAGTAGCTGTGTGTCTCCAAAACACTGCCATCTGTTGGCAGCAAGTGAAGCTACATCCCCTACTCACTCACACATGCACAAACACAGACAATCACAGGGTAGCAGACTAGCTTTCGAAGCATTTGCTTTGAGCTGGCTTACTACTATACCTAGGTGCCCATACAGGGATAGATATAGAGCAGTATACTATGGCACTCCAACAAACTTTCAAATAAGTGGAGGCAGTATACAGGTAACGGTTATCTATAGATCCAGCAGGCCCTCACATAAATAACCATAAGTAGCAGGAGGGGAGATGCGGCACTCGTAGCAAATGAACACAGGCTGTACACAGGTGAAATTCCAATGTTTCAATGCTGTTGAGGCAGCATTTTCATCAGGCTTAACAGAAAATATAGCAAGAACATACCTTTATACACCCAGAGAAAGAAGTGTAACTGCCGCCATTCCTGGCATCACTGCACGTCGCGTCTCAGGCAGGCGCTTCCCTGTGTGCGCCCATCACCTAGGAAACAGTATACAACTGTAAAGCCGCTATTAGCTAAACTTAAAGATTAAGAGATACCTATTACTGCAGGTAATCTGTGTATTGATAATTATAAATATATATATATATATCACATCAAAAAACGAGCATAAAAATATGCATCATAACCACAATATACTAAATAAGATGTGACTCAATATAAGATATAGATGAGATAGTGTAAAGATGCGGAGACCATCATATGCTGGCGATGCGGAGCAGCCAAATATAGGAACAATACCCATGTTGCATACATAGATAGATACAAATGTATTAAGTTATTTGCGAGTTGGGCAACTAATGCCCAAGTGTTTGTTAAGTGCTATGGGTGCTATAGTGTCCAGACGGAAAGTCCACCTGGACTCGCACTGCAAACACTTCAATGCCCGATTTCCTCCTCTGAGGTTGGCAGGGATATGGTCAATCATACGGTAGCATAATGATGGAAGGGAATGTCAAAAGGTTACAAAGTGCTTGTACAAAGTGCCTGGTAAGCATCTGTCCCTAACATAATCTCGAGAACCACTGGATGGATTATATTTTCACAAATTTATAGAGAATTTGTTGAGGAAGATATAGGTGTATGAAACATTAATATTTGATAAAAGGGAGCTGAGCAGTGATGATTTTAGTAAGAGTGACAATTTCATGAGAAAAAAACAATCGCAAAAATGCACTCCAATAATTCTCACTCAATGTATTTTAATATCTTTTATAAAATCTTTGAATAATAAAATCCATGTGTCTTTTGTTCACATGAACTTTGTGAGGTATGTAAACATAAAATTGTCTAGCCCATCAGCGCAGTGTATGGGTTCCTGTTTATACACAGGGCTCACCAGTAGTAAATGCATATGTTGTGGCGTGAACACATCTCTTTTTGAGGAACTTTTTAATTTAAATGTAAATATTGTATTACCATTCTGCTGAGGCAAAAAGCAAATATAGGTTGTAGAAGTACATATAAATTGAGAATTGCTCCTGTGCAAAGCAGGGGTGAGTTGCTAGTTCATTATAAAGGTAGCACATCATCATGGATTTGTCCTGCATAAGTTCCGGTCTTGAACTGGCCTGATGTCCTCATAGAACATAGAATTTGATGGCAGATAAGAACCATTCGGCTCATCTAGTTGGCCCCTTTTTTAACCATAGTGTTACCCTTAAACCCTATTTGATATATATTTGTAAGAATGTCCTTATGTTTATCCCATGCATGTTTAAATTGTTCTACTGTCTTAGCCTCTATCACCTCTGATGGGAGGCTATTCCACTTGTCAACTCCCCTTTCTGTGAAGTCATTTTTCCTCCAATTTCCTCTGAACCTCCCTCCCTCCAGTTTCCGTGCATGTCCTTGTGTTCTAATACTTCTCTTCATTGGTAGAAGTTTCCCTTAGGACCTTGTTAAAATCCTTTATACTGTTTATTTGAAAGTTTCTATCATGCCCCCCCCCCCCCCCCCCTTTCTCTTCTCTGCTCCAAACTACACATATTGAGTTTTTAGTATTTTAGGGTAAGTTTTGTGATTCAGGGTGAGATGTACTAAACTTTAAAAAATGATAAAATGGAAAGTGATAAACCACTAACCAATCAGCTCCTGACATTTTTCAAACACATCCTGTGACATGACTGGTAGGAGCTGATTGGCTGGTGGTTTATCACTCACCATTTTATCACTTTTCAAGCTTAGAACATCTAGCCTGTTAGGCCTACATTTAAGTTGCCCTTCTTAGTACCATCTCTAGAGTTCCTTTTAAACCAGACATATGTTGCTTTTTTAGTTTTCTAAATATTCCAATCTATGCTTCAATTCTTGTCATAATTCGACTTTTTTACCTTCTCATCCCACAATCTGCCTGCTTAGTAAGACCATGCAAGCTTGCACACTAGGAACGCTAGGAGGAGTAGAATGCAGTTTGACAACCTGAACATACAGTACATGTAAAAGTATAGATACATAATAATAAATGTTTAATATTATTTATGTGTATTTTAGTTTATTTGCAGTCTAAAATACAAAATCTATCTGGAATCCACAGTGTAGATACACTAGCCATTGTCATCATATTGATGCTGATGACAGCAGCTTACGTTTTCATGTCTAGGTGTTGTACATTCCTTTGCTGACTTCGATAATAAAGACTGGTATCAGTATTCTTTACCACTTGCCTACTTTACATTCTTATGAGTATCCTTTGGCAACTAGTTTAGCTTTGTGATGCTCATTGTCTTCATTTGCATTTGTTTTTATTACTTTAAATGTCAAACTACATCCTTCTGCTGTGTGGCCCGCTGGTAATTGAGTAAATTGTTATATTTCATTTTTATGGATGAAATTCCTCTTTTGACAACTTACTAATTTCTTCTCAAGACTTTATGGTTCCAATATTTCTTGCGTACAAAGAAGAACAGAACTGACAGCATTTGTTCTATAATAATTGTGAATTGGTCTATATCAAGAAGGCAAGATTCTGATTCGGAGCTGCCAATCACACAAAAAAAGGGGAGAGAGGTACCACAATGTATGGAGTGGACCACGAATATTTATATCAATTTTTTAAACCAAAGAAATATATATATATATATATATATATATATATATATATATATATATATATATATATATATATATATATATATCAATGCTTGTAAAGCCTTTTCTCTTACTAATATTTTTGAATCCCACCCCAGCAGAAGGGATTCCTTCCCTTATCTCTTCAAAAATATTAGTAAGAGAAAGGGCTTTACAAGCATTGATATATATATATATATATATATATATATATATATAATTCGCGGTCCACTACATACATTGTGGTACCTCTCTCCCCTTTTTTTGTGTGATTGGCAGCTCCGAATCAGAATCTTTCTAGATTGGCAACTCTTCTTGATATAGACCAATCCACAATTATTATAGAACTCTCACAAATAAGAGTTTTCAGAAATTTGTATGTTTAATGTATGTTCGTCCTGTTATGTCATATGAAAATCTTTTTTAAATGAACTTAATATTAAACGTTAAGTTTTAATTCAAAGCGTGCCCCCCAAAAAAGAGAGTACTTTCTCTCCTTCTTTTTGCAATAAAAAGAGGAAGTATTGGTTCATATTTTGATCAAGTAGGAATCATCAGAAAGTTTAAAACACCCATTTAATTTATATCAGCATATCGGCTGTCAGGAAGCTGGCGTTTACTAAACTGACACCGGTATCCCAACTGCCGATGTCAGTTTAGATTCAGAAGATCGCCGCCGGTTGTCTGAAAGGATCAGAAAGCCTATGCCAGAATACCGACAGCTGCCATCCCAATTGGTAAGTATGCAAGGATTGCTAGCTTGTGGCTGGGGAAATAGAGTTAGTTTAGTCACTAGTGGGGGTACTTGGGAATAGGCTGTGGGAAGGTACAGGGGTTACAGGGGTTAGGTTTAGGCAGGGATATTAGGGTCAGGCTGTGGGTGGAGTGTAAAGGTTAGGCTTCAAGAAGGGAGGTTTAATATTGGCAGGGGGACTTGAATATACTAACCTGACCGGATTCCCTCCTTTGAGGTGCCAGCATTGGTATTCTGACTGCCAACATCCTGACTGCTGGTCATCTGTATGTAAGTGGTATAAGTGGGGGCCAGGAATGGTCAAATGCATGCGGAGCTCCGAGATTTGGTCCCCGGAGGAGAGTGTAGAGACGGTGGAGGGAGGAGCACCTGAACAGTGGAGGATGCAGAGGGAAATGGAGGAGGCATACGGGGGATGAAGAAAGCGCAGAGGAGGATTGCCGAGCGTCCCCTGGCTCATGACCCGGTCATCAGCCGCGCCACCAGGCTGCGCCACCCGGACATCAGCACAGGAGACGACATCAGCATCCGTGACAGCCCCGTCGAGTCTGGGAGTGAGTGAGCACCATCGGTCACGTCCCTAGGCCACACCTAGGGACATGGCCGATGGTCCTCCAGACTGTGGGAGCCCCCCACCCAAAGCTCCAGCTCCGGGCAAACCCAGCGTAGGCAGCTCCAATGGGAGCAGGTACTGTCTCTCTATCGAGAGGCACCAACTCTGGTCCAGGACCCACAGACTCTCCCCCTCCCCCACTGCCGACATCACCACCACCACCCATGCTGGCTCTCCCTCTAGCCAGGCCTCTTGTACGCTGCCCCCCCCCCACTGCTGCCTATGAGTAGCAATGTTAAGCTGGCGCCGCTGATGGCTGCCTAGGATCTTTGCCGCTAGCCAGAACATGTACCCCGTGTGTCTCTCCTGTCGTGTTCGTTATCTGAACTTTTTTTTTTTTTACCTGCTACCTATCTGGCTGTGCAATCACAAAGTGGCGCCACTGATTGGCTGCCTGGGTGCTGTACAGTCCAGTAAATATATTTTCCCCATGCCTGTGTTCCTCATCAGGATACATTTAGTGCATATCTGTACGTGTGATATATATCTGTACTGTCACTGTTTTACTTGTTCCCACCCTGGCTGTTGTACAGCAATACAAATCAAATTCCTAGTATACGCAAGTATACCTGGCCTATAAAGCTGATTCTAATGTATACCCAGGGCCGGATTATAATGGGGGCACCCCTGGGCCCCCCTCTATCTAGGGGCCCCCTGTGGTTGGCATGTATTTAAAATATATATCTATATATTTATTTTTTAGCTAATGGTTTTGTGCATGGGAGTGGGGTAGTGCTGCAGCTTCACATATCTGCCAATGTGACAATGATTAATGGTGCTGAGCATCAGGAGTCACTGACTGCACAAGTGTGCAATGCATTACTGGGAGTTGACTAAGTCCCATAAGACTTTGCACAAGAAGTCAGAGGCTGAGAGGCTTGTGCTGAGCTCTGCTTGGTGTTCATTACAATCTTCTCAGGAACATGGAGGACAGCAGAAGCAGCGGCCTTGTCATGGGTGGGTTTTTAATCAGAGGCAGCGATGAGCCTGTCAGGGCAGGTATATATATATATATTTATATATTAACCCCCCCCCTGCAGGTTGACCATTGACCAAGTTTATACTGCTTTTACTCTGTGTTTTGACAGTATATTCTCCTGCGCAGTTTGCGGCCAGTAATGACAAGTAGGAGGGGGCCCCCCTTTCTAAAGTGCCCTGGGCCCTTCGAAGGCTTAATATGGCTCTGTGTATATCATCACATCAATGTAATGCTCACTGTGCCAGAAATGGTGAGGCAGTGGATCCTTATTCCAATGGTAGCATATACTGTAGTAACTGTTGCTGATCGATCCTAAATGTGCTCCAAGATAAGTGTGTGGAACAATGATGTCACGGGTGTCACAAACCTGACTTGATTCACGTTTGTTTTCTGATGTTTCCATGCTTGTCTGTTTCCTAGCTGCTGCTGTTGCAGCTGCTCCGCATTCCTCAGTGATTAAACTCCTGTGAGGCTCCCTGAGTTCAGCACTAGTCACATGATCCAGGTAACTCAAGGCATACTTCCTGGTTCTGTGTGCTGCTGCAAGTTGCAGACAATCAAGCAATCACCTGGAGGAATATAAGCCAGCTTCCCAGAGTCCTCCTTGCCTTGAACAAATGTTAATTCTGCTCCCTGTGTAGTAATTCCAGAGACAGGGGGTGACATTCTATGCTTTGCGCTAAATGCGCATGTTTTTTTCGCGCACCACATCGCCGCAAATCGCCTTTTTTCAATTCGCACTTTTCAGTCAAAATTCGCATATTTAATGTGATGCCCATTGGAGGCTGAAAAGTGCGAAGAGGGGCGATTTGCGGCGAAGTGGTGCGCTGTCTTTAGTCCTGAAAATGTGCGATTTTCATGTCTGAAAATCGCACATTTGCAGGACAGCGCAAACTAAAAAAAAAAAAAACGAGCGCGGGGTCCCCCGCCCGAGCATAACCAGCCCCGGCCTCACTGAGCCGGTGCTGGTGACATAAAATCAGGGTCCCCGACAAATAGGGGTCCCCTTGATTTCATGAAACCAGCACCAGGCTCAAGGTCCGGCGCTGGTTCCCAAAATACGGGGGACAAAATGACTAGGGGTCCCCCGTATTTTAAGAACCAGCACCGGACACAACCAGCCAGCAGGGTAATGCCACAGCCGGGGGAAACTTATTATATAAGCTCCCGCGGCCAAAGCTGGCTGGTCAGCATGGGCAGGGGTCCTGGGGAAGTGGGGACCCCCCCAATGAAGGGGTCCCCCCCCCTCCAGGACTTACCAGCCCATGCTGATAGTCCGGGGCTGTCCCCGATGCCCCTGGGCGGTGGGCATCGGGCTGATGGCTTGTGTAAAAAAAAGAATAAAAACTATTGTTTTGTACTGGCGAACTATGAGTCCCAGCAAGCCTACCCCGCACGCTGTCACCGGAGAGGATAGCGAGGTCGTCGCCGGGGACCAGGTGAGTTGGATTTCCTTCCTTAGGTACCCCTGGGGACTACCTCGGATCCCGGATCCCGGATTCTGCAGCCCAGGAGCCCCGGAACCCCAGGACCAGCCCCGGAACCAGGACCAAGGCCCCGGAACCGGACTCTTCTGCCCTGGAGCCCCGGAGCCCGGACTAAAGATCCAGGGACCGACCTACGGGCTCAAGGTAGGTAAGTATCAGTGTGTGTGTGTTTTGTGTGTATTAAACTTTTATTTTACAGTGTGTCAATGTGTTTTTGTTAACTATTTTTTGTACTGCAGAACTACAAGTGCCAGCGGGCCCTTTAATGCCCCGCATGCTGGGACTTGTGGTTCTCCAAGTCCCAGCATGCGGGGTAGGCTTGCTGGGACTTATAGTTCACCAGTACAAAACAATAGTTTTTATTCTTTTTACACAAGCCATCAGCCCGATGCCCACCGCCCAGGGGCATCGGGGACAGCCCCGGACTATCAGCATGGGCTAGTAAGTCCTGGAGGGGGGGGACCCCTTCATTGGGGGGGTCCCCACTTCCCCAGGACCCCTGCCCATGCTGACCAGCCAGGGGGTTAATGCTTTGGCCGCGGGAGCTTATATAATAAGTTTCCCCCGGCTGTGGCATTACCCTGCTGGCTGGTTGTGTCCGGTGCTGGTTCTTAAAATACGGGGGACCCCTAGTCATTTTGTCCCCTGTATTTTGGGAACCAGCGCCGGACCTTGAGCCTGGTGCTGGTTTCATGAAATCAAGGGGACCCCTATTTGTCGGGGACCCTGATTTTATGTCACCTGCACCGGCTCAGTGAGCCCGGGGCTGGTTATACTCGGGCGGGGGACCCCGCGCTCGTTTTTTTTTTAATTTTAACCCTTTGTTTTATTTTTACACCAGAACCCTGCACAGAACATTGCGATCTGTGCAGGGTTCTGGCTAATTCGCCAAACAGACCCTGGTCTGAAAAAAGTGCGATAATTAGGCACCTAAAAAGTGCGATGTGCAAATGCGCATTGCATTAAATAAGCGATTTGTATACTTTTCTGTACGAAAACATCTGGATGCGATAAAAATGCGAATTAATCTCGCACTTTTACTCAGCATACCTTAACGCACATAAGATGCGATTTCAGTCCCTTAGCGCATCCCATTAAATTGGCGATTTAATGGAAAAATGCGATATCGCCATTTTATGGTCTAATTAACGCCAAAAAACGGAAATCGCAGTCCATAGAATGTCACCCAGGGAGTTCCTAGGCTATCCAGTGCTCCCAGCGATTCCACCTTCAGTGTCCTGCTGCTGATCTGGTTAACCCATCATCTACCAGTTGCTCCTGCTTACTTCATCCCTGCAGTTGAGTGTGTCCAGCTACCCCCAGCAGAGGTCACCGTTGGTCCTGGTGAGCCATCCCTGCTAGCTCCCAGGCTAGGCATCCATACTGGCTCCCAGGCCAATCTCATACCTCCCAACTTTGGCAGTTCAGCAGGCGGGACGCTGCTGCTGCGCGCCAGAGGCGTGCCGAAATTTTCGGGGGTGTGGCCTAATTCGGGGGCATGGCCTATACTCGCGGCTCTCTCACGAGGCCATGCCCCCATTTTGCCGCTATGGGGGCATGACCCAGAGGCTCTGTGAGCCTCTAGCCATGCCCCCAGCCCCCTGGCTGCGGGAATAGACGCTGTGCGCATGCGCACAGCGTTTATTCCCCGCTGCTTAGCAGCTGACAGGGGGGACTCCCAACAGCCCCCCCCACACCGCGGGACACTGCCGCCCGCGGGTGGGACAGCGGGACAGGCCCTGACAATCGGGACTGTCCCGATAAAATCGGGACTGTTGGGAGGTATGCAATCTTCTGTTATTGCTCAGAGTCAGTGACTATCTCCAACTCTATTCCTGACCGTCGACAGTACTGTCTACCCCTGGATCGACAATCCTATACTGCAGTCTCCAGAGAGCATTACCACCAGTGTCCAGACTGTCTACATCCAAGGTCGACCATCAGCTATTGAGCTTTCCAGAGACTTTTACCACGAGTCCTGACTGTCGACACTCCTCCGGCTCCCAGGCCGACAACCGTCATCGGCTCCCAGGTCGTTGACACTCCTCCGGCTCCCAGGCCGACAACCGTCATTGGCTCCCAGGCTGTCGACACTCCTCTGGCTCCCAGGCCGACAACCGTCATCGGCTCCCAGGTCGTCGACACTCACCTACGGTTTCCAGGCCGTCGACAAGTATCTCTCCAGCTCCCATTCCGTTGACACGGAAGTATTTCAGGCTCCCAGACCTTCGACACTTCTACCGACTCCCATGTTGTCTCCAAGTATCACCGACTCCCAGGTTGTCTCCAAGTATCTCTGGCTCCCAGGCCGTCGACACTTCTACCGAATCCCAGTCGTCTCCAAGTATCTCTGGCTCCCAGGCCGTCGACAATTCTACCGAATCCCAGGTCATCTCCAAGTATCACGACTCCCAGGTTGTCTCCAAGTATCTCTGGCTCCCAGGCCGTCTACACTTCTACCGACTCCCAGGTCGTCTCCAAGTATCACCGACTCCCAGGTTGTCTCCAAGTATATCCGGCTCCCAGGCCGTTGACACTTCTACCGACTCCCGGTCATCTCCAAGAGTCTCCGGCTACCAGCTTGCCAACAACCACAGCTGTATTAACCAGTGCTTGGAGCAGGAAGAGCTGTATCGGTGGCACTGGAGAAAACAGTCACTCTGCTGGGTACTAAGGGGCAATTTTAACAATGAGTGATATTCTTGTTATTACTTATTCTGAATATGAAATGATAAATAAGCGTCTGTCAATTTTGAAACACATGACAGGAGCTGATCTGCTGGAGCACCATTGAACATTTTTAATGCGTGATAACAAGATTAAAATGAATTTATTAGAACTGCCACTAAACTCTGCATCTTCAAGAAGCAGAAATGAGAAAGTTGCAATTATGATAAAGTTGCAATTATGCAGAGATACAGCGTCTACTACCAGTTAGAGTGACTGTTTCCTCCAATGCCAATGACTGCAGACTGCCCCATCCAGGGAGCCCTATTAAGCTATGCACCACTTGTGCAATCATATTGTACCAATGATGCAATTCTCATTCCATGAGTCTCATCTAAAATACATTCTGAAAAATCACAAAACGTGGTGCTGCTGGAGGAACATTGAATAGAAAGGTCAAAAATGCCTACACACTTTTCAAAATATTATACCATCGAATCGGATGAAATTGAAACTGCACATAAATAGATACAGTATCTTCAGATGCAACCAGTTTTCCTATGTTAAAACATGATCAAAGGTGTGTACAAGTGGTTAAGGTATTTCATGACTGGACCAAAGGTTTCTTAAAAGCATTTGTTGTAGGGTTTTAAATTAATATACAACCATAATATATTAAAATGTCAATTTAAGATTTTAGGAAAAAGAGCTTCTGCTCCACAGGAGGTTTCTGTCCACCCCGAGCTTGTCTTAGGACACCTGGATTACGGTTTGACAGGTGTACCGCCCCAGTCAAACACCCCACCTGCCACTGTACTGACCCCCAACCCTGTCCTCACCCTCCCTCCCGAGTCTCCAAAACTAAACTACTGACCTTATCATTGTACTCTCAATCAAACATGTTGTCCTGGCAATGCTCTAATGGTGACCATTTTACTGTTCCTGTTGTCCCACCCATCATTTCAGCTGTCACCCCTAAAATGTTGCCCATTAGCCCCACAATATCTACACCACTGAACTAGATTAGGATTGGTGTAATAATGATCAACATTTCCACTTATTCTTTTTAGAAGGTCTTATAAATTTAGTGCCTGATTCAGATTTAATAGGAAAGGGATGAATTTTGCCTGTTTCCGATGGTGGAGGTCTGCGCATTCGTGAAAATGCACATGTGCAAACGCCTTTGGCAAAAATAACACTTGCCAAGGCGTTTGCACTGTCAGGTGTGGCGCTGCTGAATGGCTGCCTGGGTGCTGTACAGCTCAGTAGATTTATGTTCTCCTAGCCCATGTCCCTCATCAGAATATATTTAGTGCATATCTGTACATGTGCTATATATCTGTACTGTTACTGTTTTACTTGTTCCCACCCTGGCTATTGCACAGCAATCCAAATCAAATTCCTAGTATACGCAAGTATACCTGGCCAATAAAGCTGATTCTGATTCTGAAGGGAGCGGACAGGGGTTGTTGCCTGGGAACGCAGGCGGGTCGAGGCCCACCCAGGGCGAATGGCAGACCTCACATAAAATAAGTCAGCCTGGTCGCAACCATCGAATGATTTTTCTCCCATGCGGCCCCATGCAAGGGGATGTTTAAGCATACACATCCCCTCACATGCAAATGCAGGTATTCGTGCGATATATTACAAGTCATATATCACACGTTAAATCAGAAGAATCACTTGATACAGTATAACATAGTAGTTTAGGCTGAACAAAGACGTACTGTATGTCCATCAAATTCAACCTTTCTTCCTTTTTTTGGAACCGTTAGAGGATGTTTACTGCCCTGACCGTAAAAAAGCCTTCCCTCCTCCAGCCTGAGCGCATGCCCCGTTGTACTATTCTCTGATCTTAAAGTAAATGGGGTGTCTGACAGTTGTTATATTGGGCCTTATTTTGGTTCATTCTTTCTGACAAAATCCTTCTTAGATGGGCAAAACCATGTGCACTGCAGGGGGGCAGGTTTTACTTGTGCAGAGAGAATTAGATTTGGGTGGGGTTTTACTTCAAAGTGAGATCTATATTGCAGTGTAAAAATAAAGCAGTCAGTATTTACCCTGCACAGAAACAAAATAACTCACCCAAATCTAATTCTCTCTGCACATGTTACATCTGCCCCCCTGCAGTGCACATGGTTTTGTCCATCTAAGAAGGATTTTGTCAGAAAGAATGAACCAAAATAAGACCCTTTGTCTGATATGTTTGCACATGTTAAGCATAAATGGTTGTTGGGGTAAATTTACTAGGATCGAATGAGTATGAATGCAGCCATTGGTACCTATTCCATGTCAAGTACGACCAGAACTCCGTGCCCTGCTAATTTACAAAGCCAAATTCAGCTTTCGAATGTATACCCCGTAGATAGAACACTGCTGTATTTGGCCATTGTGTTGTACATGTTTGGCACATTTACAATAATTCGTACTGCTGAATTCGTACCCCTCATTGCCAATGTTCCCTCTAATTTTACGAAGTCTGTGTGCGGCAAAAGATTTTGGCTGTGCAACTCTGGAAGGAAATTTAAATTTTTGTGCGTCACTTATATATAACTGGAAAATGACGTTCAGCATTTGTGTTAACTTTACTTCAAAATGATATTAAACATTTAAAACACAGCACAAAATGTAGTTAATGGGTGAAACACACATTAATTGAGTCCACAACTGCAAAAAGGGACCACTGTTGCTTTGTGCGCTCTGTTGTAATGTCTGTGCGCACGCTCGTCGAGTTGTGTGCGCGCGCACGTGCGCACAGCTTAGAGGGAACACTGCTCATTGCCCTGACCCACAATCACCAGACATGACCTCGGGTCTCTTGACCCTACTGTCCTGTCCTCCCTGGATACTTTCCTCTCTCCTCTTTCCACCATGACCTGCCCCAACCAGGCTTCCTCTTTCTATTACTCTTCTCTCTCTTCTGCTCTCAACTCTGTAGCCCCCCTCCACACTGTCCCCCTCCGGCGCTCTAAACCCCAACCCTGGCACAACAACATAACATGATTCTTGCAAAAATGTGCATGCTCTGCTGAACGCCTCTGGAGGAAATCTCACTCTCTGGCAGACTTCCTCCATTTCAAGTTTATTCTCTCCTCCTACAGCGCTGCTCTCTCCTCTGCCAAACAATCTTTTTTTTTCAAATCTCTCATCTCTTCTCATTCCTCCAATCCCACCGTCTCTTTGAAACTTTCAACACTACTTTGCCCTGCACCACCCCTCCTCCCTTCATCCCTCACTGCCACTGACTTTGCCTCATTCTTCTTCTTCTCTAAAATTGAGATAATCCGACATGATATATCCTCCCATACCCCCTCTGCTGCCCACCCACCCCAATCATCCCCCCCCCCCCAACTACCCAACTCTGTCATCCTTCTGCCCTAGTACAGCTGAGGAAGTACACTACTTCACATCAATAAATACAAATCCTAAAGATGCGGCAGCTTTGTAAATTTGATGTATTCTCTGTTCATAATTTCAGGCCTATTACGGACGATCCCGATCGTATCCGTTCTTGCCCGGCCGTAATTGGCAATCTTAATAAATTTACCCTAATGACACTATCCCTTTTATTTGCTTGGTTGCCCTTTTCTAGACTTTTTCCATTGGAGTATACTATAACAGACTGCATTGTAATGAATGATTCAAAATGACTTCCTCTGATTAGTGCGTTTATGATTTCACTAGTTCCCCTTAGATTAATAAAGGATTATTATACAGTAGTTGTAGATTGCCTTACAAAATGGCTGTCTCCAAATCAATATGTTCATTTTGGAAAAGCAATACATTCAAAAGAAATGTACTAACTCTACATGTTACATTATACCTAAAATATTAAGTTATTTTATGCCTGTTCAGTCACGCACGAGCATTAAATAATGAATGGAATGTAATGTGGAGAAGTAATGTTGCACAAGCACTTCTTCCCAATGAATTATACCAGAACTTAAAACAAGGATTAAACATATATACAGTATATATATATATATTGATGAGCATCCCCCAACCCTAAATTCCTTTGCTTACTGTACATTTCCTTCACCCTAAGGAAATGAAATGCATAATTTGCTCTTTTTTTCTTTTGCTTACAAATTCTGCATTAGGCTCATAATGCATAACATGCCAGAGTAGTATACACATACAGTAACATGAGATTTTATATTATACTAGTAAACCTGCATCGAAAGCTAGTCTGCTACCTTGTGATTGCCTCTGTGTTTGTGTGAGAGAGAAATAGATGTAGTTTCACTCACTGCCAACAAATGGTAGTGTTTCGGAGACAAACAAAGAGACACTAGACATGTAATAGGGTGAAAGTTTCAGAAAGTGAGAGATTTTGGGACAGTTTTCCCAATTTTTTAAAGCGGCAATCATTTACACTGCAAAACTAGGTTGATTTTGCAATGTAACTGATTGCCGCTTTAAAAAATTGTGAAAAATCTCTCACTTTCTTAAACTCTCACTCTTTACATTTGGCCCTCCATTTCAGATGGGATGTTACTATGGGCAATCAATCAGATTCTATCTATTATCTTCTAGAAGATGCTAAATAAGTACATTCTGATTGGTGGCTATGGGAAACATCCCATCTTCTATAGAACTCCCATCTTATAAATAAACCACATCTAGTCTAGTGTACTTCAACAGTGATCGGACAGTGCCAGATTAGGCCCCTTGACAATGGTGGGGGGTCTGCACATGACCATGCCCGTATTTGCGCATGTGCAGCCCCCTATGTGAACACCTTAGACGAGTATCACACTAGCCGAGGTGTTTGCATGGTATGGGAGGGAGGTGAGTGGGTGGGTGCGGATAGCGAAAGCAAAAAAATCAGAGCACCCTTCACCAGTGCTTCAGTAACAGAATGGTGCTTCCCTTATAAATATCACTATTAGTTAGCACTGTCATAGGTCCACATAGAAGAAAAATAATTTCATAGCGTAACAAAGTTTAATATATACAAATCCTCATGATATACAGTATAAATAGACAGCACACAACACAAAATATCCCGGGCGGCAGTGAATAGCTGTCAAACTTATTACCGGAGATGGTGGAACTGTTAGATAAACAAAACTGTTCAAACGAGATTGTATAACAGAGCAGCAGCCCGGGCAGCCAGCAACTGGATCAATCCCTCTGGTAAAGCAGTCTGCAGTGTATCACTCTAAACAGGAATCCCAACGCGTTTCAACCAATATAGGTCCTTTTCAAGGCTCCTCAGAGTGACACTGGCCCGGAACAGGGGAAAGCCCAGCATTTTATAGACGTCCAAATGAAAATGCTGGGACGTAAGTAGGCTGATGCCTGCTCGGGGTGGGTGGCTGACGTTAGGGAACATACCCCGCATGGCAGGGAAGAGATTGGCGGGTGCTAGGAGGGTGAGGTTTTGCGGAGCGACGTTTAGGTGCTCATTAAGCAGTGAATGATTGCTGCTTAGCGAGCCATCCTGAATTAGGCCCTGAGTGTTGTAGTGGGTTGCTGTTCTACGTGGTGTGGTGTGGTGTGTGTTATATATAAATGTTTAGGGCCTAATTTAAGTCCAGGGCAGATGTCTGAAAATGCTACTCGGCTAGACTGCAATTTAAATAGTGAAACAGGGGCATGATGGCGCGATGGTGCAGCTGACCATTTGGGGGCCATTTGAGCAGGCACGTCCGGGTTGCTAAGGGGAGGGCTGCAGTGACTGTATGACACACAGCGACTGGAAACATGACCGGGCTGTGCCCGGCTTTGCTAGGAGCAGCAGGTAATTTGGGAGCGATTCGCTGTGTAATGAAGCACTCGCACTTTAGAAATATTCCCACAATATTTTGCAGGCACGTTGCTGGGATGAATATAAACAGGAGAAAAGAAAAAGAAATCAGCTTTAAATGGGGCGCACTCCTCACCCAAAATGTCTTAATTAAAGACTATTTTTTAAAAAAACGTACCTAATATTAGGTGTATATTTTATTAGTGTATATTAACACGTTGACCTATCCGGCCATCATTTATATTTCTTATATTTTTGGTTTTCAATTTTATTAATTGTATTCAACCTTTATATAGTATTCCCTTTACAAGGGATAACACATAGCGAAATTATTAAAAACAAGTAAAGGTATAGAAAAACAAAAGAAGTAGAAGTTTAAAAATGTCTCTGTGACTTATTCGTAGCTATATTAAAGTTGCTGATAATAGCTATATAGTGTCTGTGTTCACTGTTATTTGTAATAAGAAGAGTTATAACTCGTCTGCCGTATTTAGTATATTTTATAGTTATGTAATCACTCCTCAGTTGACTTATATTGTCATAGGATAATTATCCAATTAGTGGAGTTGATACATTTTGTGTGTGGATATAATATTGATTCACACACAAATTTTGGTGAAATTAATTCTGTCTCCAAATGTGTATCAAATCATCAGCCCGATGTATCAAGGATCACCTTCTCTGAATGCACACAGGTTTGTTTTACTGTAATGATTAGTCTAGGACATCACAAAAAAAGAAGGGGGTACTTGCCGTTCAGCCCGGTGCTCCCTTATGTGAGATGTCCAGATATTACTGTACAGATTTTCTCCTGTATATGTTTGCTGGTGTGTTAGGGTCAGTATTACTCATCCACATGCATAAGAACACACATATAATTAAATAGCACAGGTGTGTTTATATGAGATGTTCCCTCTCAGTCACCACTGTATCCGGGTACGCATATATGTAGTGTGAATTTATTAGAGATAGGAAAATGCTATGTTTAGCCTTAGCGTCTAGGCTAGATAACCACACAGTTCACTTTATAGTATTGTTATTACTTCTATTCACATGCGCCCGCTTATTGGTCCAACTTATCTGGTTGGATGTGATTTTCAAGTGTCAGGCTTGCCCATGCAGGTACATTTTATCCCAGTGTATCGAAGGTATAACTGGTTTTTAGCTGAGTTATGTTCTCATTTCTGCATTTGAGATATTTAATTTTTACATAAGATGTAATATCCCTGCGTAAACACCGGTAGATTTTTGCATTTAAGGTATCTAATTTTTTACATAAGATGTATTATCCCCGCGTACACACCGGGAGATCACAGGATTGGGTCGCAATTTATTATGCTTAGATCACAGTGGGATTTATTGTTGGTCTTATATATACACAAAATATGCGTGTTTTTAATCAGTTTATTAAAGTATGCTCATTAGTGAGTAAATATGGTAGACTATCACAAATATTACATGTGTAATCACAATGATGTTTGTATACCATAAATCTTGCGTGCAGGCACACCGCGTGTTATAACCGCAGCTGTCTGCCGCTATCTGCTATTTCAATGGCAGTTATTGATATTTCTATCGTCTCATGTCAGAGACTAAGTCCTTTTTGTTGGCTTTTATTGCCATGATAATAGCATACACATCAGGAGATCACAGAGTTAAGTCGTAATTCATTATACACGCATCACACTGGTGTTAGTATCCACTTTAATGTTTTTTAGTTATCTGTTGTGGAAATGAGTTTAGGTTAATCCCCTTAAGCACTGTGAGACAGGTGATCACTAGAACTGAGGTTCTTATTGCATTGCTCCATACACATGTGTCAATCCACAGATTCAGTTATTGGGTTCAGTATGTTCATACAGTATAATTATCGTGCCGCTCATGCATAAAATGGTGCAGGGATGAAGATAGATACAGTTCTGTTAATATCAGTATTGGAATCGGTAATCTCTAGAGAGAAATTTCTCTTATCTTTTCCATACACTGTACTGAGAACTGCGACTATTTATAGTCACTTAATTGGAGCGTACTTTGCATAGATCTATTTACCCCAATAATTTACACATACATGAGACTATAGCTAGTACTCATTTTGAAGCGTATGTTCCCACATATATATCACAATATGCCATGTAATATTCTGTACACTGCGTGCATTCGTACCGCGTGTTTGACCAGGTTATCTGCCGCTACATGCAGTCACAGTAACGGTTCCTACTAATTCTGTTGTAAATCAGAGACTAAATTTCCTTGTGCTGGCTTGTATTGCCGCGATGATGATTAGTATATTCAGTAGGTCAGAACATCAAACATGGTATGATACGTATCATGCGGACAGGGGAGCAGTCGCTCCAAGCTAGAAGGTAATTTTCTTAGCCGGCGTGTACTGATGCTGGCACCCGCCCCAAGCCAGAGAGTAAATCTCTTCAGCTGGCGTGCTTTCTGCCCACAGTATCAGACACGTTAATGGAGTTAAGTAGATATTTACAGAATAATTATACACCAAACAGACATACAAATGAACACATAATTATTGCTACTAAGTCACAGAGTGAATGCCAATGCGCATTTCGCTCAGTAGCTTTTTCAAGGCTGTCACCTAGGTCAGAAATATTTTGCAGGCACGTTGCTGGGATGAGCCAGGCAAGTGGGCAGCCTTCTGCTGAGCGACGCACCCGCAGCTTTCCAGCAGAAGTTTCCCTTTATTTGGTCATTTTGTTTGTGTAGGCTGTTTTTGGGTCTCCTTTGGTAGGGTGCAGCTAAGCATTATTTTTACACTGCAATATAGATCTCAGTTTGAAGTAAAACCCCACCCAAATCTAATACTCTCTGCACATGTTACATTGGGTATGGATCATTTTGTTCGACCTAAGAAAGGTTGACACTCCTTAGGTCGCCACCTGAAGAATGACAGGCAGAAGATCAACAGGGACTGAAGGTCGTCAGGGTCCTTAGGTCATCCGACGGAAGGTTGACAATTCAGAAGGTGGACACACTTTTTTTTAGGCATCTAGATATCTAGTTCTAGACACTGTCTAAATGTACGCCAGCCCCTTGCATCGTTTGCTGCACTCACGATTGCTTTGGGCATGGTGCCTCACTACACTCAGCACACTATTCTATTCTCCCTCCATGCCCTAGTGGATGGTAGGGCATGAACCACAGTTCCTGTTCTGGAACCACAGTGGGGAAAAGAAAATGTGTCGACCTTCTGCATTGTCAACCTTCCATCGGTCGACCTAAGGACCCTATCGACCTTCAGTCCCTATCGACCTTCTGCCTGTCGACCTTCTGGTGTCAACCTAAGGAGTGTCGACCTTTCTTGTGCCAACCTTATGACCGCATCCCATTACATCTGCCCCACCTTCAGTTTACATGGTTTTGTCCATTTGAGAAGGAATTTGCCTTTGCGAGTGAACCAGAATAAGGGCCCAAGTGTATTGTTGTTTGTAAGGTAACACATCACACTGTTGTTTGTAAAATAAAAATAAGGTACTTGTTTAGTTTCATGGCGGCAGATATATTGCATGCGATTTGCATAGGATTCGATGTGCGATGCGATTTAGTACCTGTTCATAACCCCATTATACGCATGGAGTTGATTTTATATAGTGTGCCAAGCGTGGCGAGCCACCGTGCCCAAAGCATGGCGAGCGTAGCAAGCCTCAGGAGGGGACGCAGATTACTTTACATGTATTCCGCTTGCGCTGGCCACGGAATACCTGTAAAGTAATCTGCATCTGCTCGCCACGCTTTAGGCTCGGTGGCTCGCTGCGCTCGTCACACTATATAAAATCAACTCCATGCCGTAGTGGATAGTGGGGTTATGAACAGGTACTAAATCGCATCGCACATCGAATCTTATGCATATCGCATGCAAATTGTATGCAAATCATATGCGATATCTGCCGCCGTGAAACTAAACAAGTACCAAAAATAATGATTAATTACACTAATGTTGGTTTATATATTAACACTAACACGTTTGTAGGGTCCAAAAAATTGCCAATTTGCATTTTCACATGGAATGTTGCTAGAGGCTTAGCATCATTATTGATATCTGGTGTAATTTAATAGTTCAAAAGGTGACCATTCCTTAGCAACATGCCATTTAAAATCTAACTGACATGTACATGATTTAAAGCAATACTCAATACCAGGCCCGCCAATAGGGGGGTGCTGTGGGTAGAGCTGTCATGGGCCCAGCCTCTCTGAGAGAGTGGGAAGGGCTTGGGCAACTGCACTGCACTGTGCAGTGAGCTGAACGAAGCCTTGCAGAGTCAAAGAAGCATGCACTTTGGGAGAAGGGTTTTGTTCAGCATGGGGCAGCACAGCGGAAGGGGGTTGGGACCCAGAGCTTGGGGTGGTAAGTGATGAGGGAGATGGGCAGTAAGTGAGGGGGAGCTGGGGCGATAAGTGAGGAGGGGCCCGGACTAAAAATGAGTCCCGGGCCCCAAAATTCCTATCGGCAGCCCTGCTCACTGCATACTGTAAGCACACCAGTATACTGGGGTTTTCGGCAGTTTTAACATGTTAAACATTTTCTGCTTACACTATAGATATAGGCAAACACATGAATATAAAGTGTAAATGTTCTTACCAAGTAGCCAGCCCTTGGGCATGGTGCACTCCTAAAAGCGGTCTCAAAGGCCAGAGTGATGCAGGATAAACAGTAGGTATCATGGCAGTTCTCGGGGGTAGCCTGCAACCACACTGAGAATTTTCAGGTTGGCATCACATAACACCTGCACGTTGAAGGAGTGACCCCCCCATCTACAGTATATTGACGAAGACGTACCCCCTCAAGTGCGGTACCTGAATCCCAATGTGGGTGCAGTCTATGGCTCCCAACACATTAGGAAATGCTGAGAGCCGATAGAATGCCACCTTCATGTTCTGCCACTCGGACTCAGAACATGGAAATGTGATATACATGCACTACAGCTTCTTCATGGCATACTGTATAACAAATGAGTTAAATGCTTTGAGAAAGTGGCTTGTGAAACCCCAACGAACATGAGCTCACAGACTGAGTAGAGCCTGTGAAAAAGAAGTGGAGGGCACACATTAATTTTTGCAGCCCAGACATTGCATAGTTTTCAGCCCCAAAAGGCTCCAAATCATTTCTCATTTGCTCATATAAGTTCAAGAGGTTAGTACCGGTCAGCTGAAACATCCCTACCACCTCTTGATCTGAGAGGGATTCCAGGTACACCCTTGTACGGTACCAATGTTTAGCACAAAGTGCTCGGGGGATCTGGATCTGGTGAGCAGCCTGCTCCCTCCTCCTGCACAGATCCTCAAAATGGGCAATATCACACACAACCAGCTCAACTCCACACAGCAAAAACTCCATCTCTGAAACCGTCACAGGTGCCCTTAATGATGTTGGGGTATATGTAGGGGTGTTTCTGATTATAGTAGGGGACACCTGTGTAAAAATTAACCATTTCCATTTATTTCAAGTTGTTCTGTTTCAAAACCGCCCATCAAACCCTGGTCTGTTGGAGAGACAACTTCCAAATTCGCATCCTATTTCTGTAATTTGGAGATTTGTATACTTTTGAATGGGAAAATAATCTGGATGCGATATGAAGTGCGAATTAAAACCGACAGGTAATCATGTGCGAATTGACCGTGAAAAAATATCCTACATATATATTTACAAAATAGGGGATGCTGCACTAGTAGATATCCATAAACTAAAGTAGACAACTCATTAAAAATGTATTCAGTTATGTTAAAGTGAAAATGCATAGGAAAAATAATTTAAAAAAATTGAAAATGTCACTGTTAATCAGAGCTAGTTGTATTTGTGGTTCGCAAACTTTCTTGAATCAAGGCTCTGTAGAATATCAGCATTTTTTATGGCATACCTTGGCCAAAAGTTTCTTTCAGCAAAGATTATTGCTAACACATTGACCATAAATTTGATTTGGTCCTGAACAACCAACCAGTGGCACCCTTCCAAGTGCCCCATTGCATCACAGGGTGCCATGGCACTGCAGTTCCAGTGCAATATTTTAGCATGGGGGGCAGATGTATTATAGCAGCGCTTAGCGAGCCGCTCTAATACTCTCCCCTCCGGCGATGTCCCCTCCTGGATATAGCGCATCAGTTTACACTGATGCGCCATCTATTCCCCCCCCCCGACTGGCTGGACTGGGCATGCGTGGGATCTCACTACTCACGCAAGATCCCCAGTGCAGCCCAGAGCCAACAGCAGGGACAGTGCTCTCCCTGCTCTTGAGATACGTCTTCGCCAGCCTGCTGCTGGTGAAGCCAAAAGCAGAAGCTGGCGGAACTGTCAGCATCACTTCGCCAGCAACAGGCTGTGAAGCCCTATCTCAACAGCAGGGCCTGCTATACATTCCGCTGATATGGACAGTGGGGGGGAAGCGGTATCAGTGCACATAACGTGCGCTGATACCCCTTCTCCCCCACAACGATCTTTCATACATCAGCCCCAATATTCCTTGTTATGCCCATTGCTCATATGTAGTATATTATAAAATCATCTGATAAACTTTGGAGCACTGTGGTAGGAATAAATAAAAAAAAGCTATTTATTTATGAAATAAATGTGATTTGTGATGCAACTGGAAAATTATCGTACTTTGTTTTATTCATGGCATTGGTGTTTTAAATGCATTAGCAGCATGACTTCTGGAAGTCCTTTAGATTATGATGTAAAACTCTCAGTCAAAGGCTAAGAACATTATTTTAGAACAGAGATGACTTGTAAATGTAAAGGAACAATGCAATGGGCAGAGAACAAGACTTCTTTCTGTGCCCGGTGCACTTTTCCTATTATTGTCTCTATGAGATCAAGAAAGCAGTTGAATCTGACATTTTTGTCGTTGTGGCTCTCTGTTGCTTAGCACGAGACACTAGGTGTCAGAGCTCTGCTTCATGTTATTCCTGAATACAGTCTATAAGGTGGATAAGTTTAATAAGAAAACCTTTGCACTTGAAGGATTATATGGCTTAACAGAACAAATTTATCTGACCCCCAAGTGGTTTCTCAAGAGGCATCCAAAAAACTATACAAGTATATTTAAGAGCTGAACAGAGCTTTCTTAGAGTCTTCATGTACTAAAGATCCAAACAGTTCTTTCAAAAGAATCAATTTGCATAAATGCTGTTAACACTTTTCTTCAATAAAATGTCTGTCTCAGATACTTGGGAATAAGCTGACACTTAGCATTTTCATAGACTACTGTGCAACGGAATACTTTTACAATATTCAAAACAGCTGGTTATTTTAAAATATTTTCAGTGAAAAATGCAAAAATCAAAAACCTTTTAAAATCTTTATTGAAATGTGACTAATATGTTATATTACTATCACGCTAGGAGTACCTTGTGGGTCCGTCTGAGGCCCTGGGGTTTGGGTGTCACAGTCTGGAGGAGACTGAAGAGTGGCTGGTCAAATGTAAGTATTTCTCATAGAAGGAAGTGCTGTAGAATGGAGTCAGCTAGGGAAGAAGAAGACTTGTCCAATACTGGATCACCGGTAACAGGCAGTAGATGATGGTAACCCACAAGGGTTGCTGGTAACTGTAGCTGGAAACAGGTAACTGGTACTGTATGTTGATGACTGCCAGGGGATGAAGGTTCTGCTACAAGATACTGGTAACAGGCAGCAGGTGCAGGCAGATGCTTAGCGAGGGCGGAGCCGGTGGAGCACACGATCCGGGCGCCGGAAGATAGCATGGCGCCGGAGCTGTGCCGGCACCGCCAGCTCGCCCGCCAGCTCTGCCGCTCCCCCGCTGTGTCCAGGAGAGAGACCTGCTGCTATGTAAAATTCACGTCTCCCACCGGACCACTAGCCAATGGGCGCTTGCGGTCCATCAACCAATCAACTGGTGGCTGCTGGACCGCGAGCGCCTATTGGCTAGCGGTCCAGTGGGAGATATGAATTTTACATAACAGCATGTCTCTCTCCCAGACACAGCGGGGATGGGAGCCGTGAGTGAGCGGGCGGTGTACAGGGACGCACACTGGCAGGGGGGGGGGGGGGGGGAGGGGTGCACACATGCTGCATCTGTCAGCACAAGCAGGGGGGTTGCACACGGACGAACACTGGCAGGGGGGATTGGGGAGGTTAGCGGCTAACCAGCAGCTGGCTAAGTATAATGTACTCCCTCCCTGCTGCACACCACTGCACCCACTCTTCCACCCTGCTGCACCCTACTGCTACCCACCCGCCCACCCTGCTGCACCCTACTGCACCCACCCACCCTGTTACACACTACTGTGGCACACTCCTATAGACTACCCTCCCACCCTACTGCACCCTACTGCAACCACCCTCCCACCCTGCTGCACACTACTGCACCCACTCTCCCACTCTGCTGCACCCTACTGCACCCACCCTCCCGCACCCTACTCCTCCCACCCTGCTGCACCCTACTGCACCCACCCACCCTTCTGCACACTACTGCACCCACCCTCCCTCCTTGCTGCACACTACTGCTCCCATCCTCCCTCCATGTTGCACACTACTGCACCCACCCTCCCTCCTTGCTGCACACTACTGCTCCCATCCTCCCTCCATGTTGCACACTACTGCTCCCACCATCTCTCCCTGCTGCACACTACTGCTCCCACCCTCCCTCCCTGCTGCACACTACTGGCAGTGCATTGAATTGAAAATAGCGGCGGGGAGCCTGGGAGCGGCCACTGCACAGTTCTGTCCCCCATTGAGCATGAAACCCCTTGGCATTGAGCATGAAGCCCCTTGGCATCGAGCATGAAGCCCCTGGCGTTGAGCATGTAGGTAAGTGGCACTTATGTGTCAAATGTGTAATGGGCATTATGGTGTGTTATATAGTATGTCATGGGAATTGCGGAGTGTTATATAGTATGCAATGGGCATTGCGGAGTGTTATATACTGTAGTATGCAATGGGCATCATGTGTGGGCTTATGTGTAATTACAAAGTTCACTAAAATGTGCAATGGGCATTACGGTGTGTGGTATAATGTTGGTCCGTGACCACTTTTCACTGCGCAGGAGCCTCAACTACTACAAATTGGGGAGGGGCGCAAAAGATGCCCTTGCTCCAGGCGCCGTGGCACCTAGCTACACCACTGGGTGCAGGTAACTACCACATGATGCTGGTAACTGGCATTGGGTGCAGGTTCTGCTACAGGATACAGATAACTGGCACAGGATGCTGGTAACTGGCAGTGGGTGCAGGTTCTGCTACAGGATGCTGGTAACAGGCAGCAGATGCAGGTAACTGCCACATGATGCTGGTAACTGGCAGTGGGTGCAGGTTCTGCTACATGATGCTGGTAACAGGCAACAGATGCAGGTAACTGCCACATGATGCTGGAACCTGACAGTGGGTGCAGGTTCTGCTATAGGATGCTGGTAACAGGCAGTGGGTGCAAGTTCTGCTACAGGATGCTGGTAACAGTCAGCAGATGCAGGTAACTGCCACAGGATGCTGGTAACTGGCAGTAGGTGAAGGTTCTGCTACAAGATGCTGGTAACAGGCAGCAGATGCGGATAATTGCCACAGGTTGCTGGTAACAGGAACAAATGCTGGACTTGCAGGTAATAGGTGGTGATTTGCAGGTAACAGGAACAGGTGCTGGGATTGCAGGCAATAGGCGGTGGTTTGCCGGTAACTGGAACAGGTGCTGGGATTGCAGGTAATAGGTGGTGGTTTGCAGGTAACAGGAACAGGTGCTGGGGTTGCATGTAATAGCAACAGCAAAGAGCATGAGCTGGAGCACAGGTTGAAGCTTCCTCCCAAGGGATTGACAACAAAGCACTGGCATCTGCATGCCCCAGAGAGATCAGCTTTATCCCCCTGGGCTGGTTTCAATTGGTGAAGCAGAAATGAGGACCGGAGCTATTGGCCGGCTACAACAACATGGCGGTGCCCCGACAGGAGACAGACACCTGTTCCTGTGCCCATGCCGGGAGAGCACGTTGGAGGCCCCGGGAAGATGGTCACGGCCTGAGAGACTGGACTGCCGCACTCCCCGCCCTGCACCCGGACGAACGGCCAGCAAGCCCCGGAGATGGACAGGTAAGCGGCGCGTCCCAGCACCGGCCGTGACAATTACAATTAAGAAAACAGAATATGATGTATAAAATAATACTTGCCAAAACAGGTCAAATTTATTAGAAGGGCCAGTCATTCCTCACCATCCTTCTACCTGCCACTATATCAGCAACATCATAAATGTTCTTGGAGCACAATCCAGCACCAAAATGATCTTATACATGACTTTGGATTATCTATACAATAATTCTCTAAGGTATTTTTGGCTAATACATGCACGTGCATGCAGGGTAAATATGGGATGATGGAGCAAGGGGGGCAGAAATGGGAGCAGAATAGATCAGTAGTATGTGTTGGGTGGAGCAGTGGAGAGAGAGGTCGTGGGATAGAGCGGTGGATGGTATAGGTACAATTTATAGAAAACTGGGGAAATGCCAGGGCCCACAATTCTTGGGGCCTACCAGTATAGGGGAGGGTGGTGGTCACACAATCAGTGACTGACTGTAAGCATGATGGATGGCTGGAGCTATTCACCAATGGCTAACAACCGTTCACAGTATGGAAACATGTGGAGAGACGGGTCAGGACTGTGGGAGGGGCATGTTATTAGTGTATTGCTTTGTCCATGGCTTATAATACTGTTAAAATGGCTCTGAAGTGAGACTATTTAAAAAAATATTGTTGTACATTTGATTCTCAGTATCAGGTACTGTATATGGTGCCATAATAAGTAAACATGAAGTGAATGACATTTATGGATGCCTGTTGAAGCCAGCACTTGTTCAGCTAGGTCAATGCAATCTAGCCTTTCATAAACATTACTGCTTTCTTCTCTCTGCTGATAGCAATATACAAAGACACTGTGGATGAGCGGGATCAGTAATAACCCCATTGGGGATGCCTTTAGCTTGCTGGCCAACCAGATACCGGCACTCAAAATCCTGGCATTGGAATTCCAAATGGTAGCCACAACACTTGCTGTAATTCAGACATCACTGGAGATGCCAACACCAGGGTCGACAGGGGGCGATGGTAAGCATACTTACCCATCACCTGTCTGGATTATGATTATTGAGAAAGATGCCTCTGCTGGCCTTCTGACTTCCAGCTTATGAATGTACACCCCCCCCACCACCCCACCATGAGCACTGAATCAGTGAACCTCATCCTGATGCTGTTGCTGTTGTTACTACCACCTTGCCTGGTTTAATTCCACCTGATATAGCTGCTGTTATATTATCTCCTGCATCCAGCTTACAGTCAGCTTCCCGATTGCAGCACAGGATCATCGGTTCCCAGACCGGCACAGTCATCAACTCTCAGGTCGACTCTGCTGTCATCGATTCCCAGGTCGATGCTGCCATCATCGACCCCCAGGTCGACTCTGCCATCATTGACTCCCAGGTCAATGCTGCCATCACTGACTCCCAGGTTGATTCTCCAAAAATAACCAGCTCGGTTCCCTGACCGACAGTGCCTTCCATTGGCTCCCAGGCCGACATACACTCCTGGCTCCTAGGCAAGACAGACTCCCCAGTGGCTCCCAGGCCAACATACCCTCCTGGCTCCTAGGCCAGGTGGACTCTCCAGTGGCTCCCAGGCCGTCAACTTCCCCAACTAGCTGTGTCCGGAGTGCTAGTGATCCTCATATGTACTGTCCTTGCCTCTAACCCCCAGTGTTCCAGTTCACGGCGTCCACCACTGGCCCACTTCTGCCACAACCGGGAACACCAGAGACCCGAGTCCTGACAATACAATGTTTACTGTATAGCCAAGGATTTCTGACACCAAGGGTTGAAACATGAAAGAGAAGCTGAGAAAATGAACAGTAACACTGAAGATCTGCAAACTCCAAATCAGCCTGCTGTATTTTAAACTAGCAAATATTAGGAGGATGAACTGCTGGCAATACTACCCTCTGATCTTCTCTTCTTATTTGTGTAACACAACCCTTTCATACATTTATGAGGTGCACCTGTGTCTGAGTGTGAGGCAAGCAGGAGTAGGAGCTTGCAGGTGCACACTAAATATAAATGCTGAACCAATTAATATCTTTGCTATATTGCATTTATGAGGTTCTTAGCATAATGATGGCCATTATTATGGGCTTGTCCACCGCGTCAAGGTCACCTCAGTCAGACAAGTCCCTAACACTATTCCGAGACAAGTCCAGGGCACGAGACCCCCAGGCCAGCCCAGCAGAACCACCCCAAGCTGATTAGTAGCTTTTTATAAGCTAAGATAATTGAGGGCCTTATTTTGGTTCATTCTTTCTGACAAAATCCTTCTTAGATGGACAAAACCATGTGCACTGCAGGGGGGGGCAGATGTAACATGTGCAGAGAGAATTAGATTTGGGTGAGTAATTTTGTTTCTGTGCAGGGAAAATACTGACTGCTTTATTTTTACACTGCAATATAGATCTCACTTTGAAGTAAAACCCCACCCAAATCTAATTCTCTGCCCATCTAAGAAGGATTTTGTCAGAAAGAATGAACCAAAATAAGGCCCTGAGTGATTTAACATTAGAATCATACATTACTCTTACAATGTTTACAGTAGAAAAAATAAATACATGTAAAATAATAACAGATATAGGGAGAAAAGTCTTGGGGAGTGGTAAAGTGGACAAATAGTACCAGCCAGTCAGCTCCTAACTGCCAAGTTACAAGCTTTGAAAAATTGGCTGTCGCATAGCCCAGCAGATTCCGTTGCGCTTTACAAAGGAGACAGTGATACAACAAACTGGGTATTGCTCGCAAGCTTACAATCTATATCTATCTATTATATACACAATTCCATGGTTATTGGTTCATATGATTCCACCAACTACATGAAAGAATTGACAGCAGTTTTACTGGTGCAATGCACAGAATCCAGACCATACAATGTGTATTCAGTATAATAAAGGGCACATCATTATCTTTACATAAGCGTATTGTTATGCAGCTGATAATTAGACTATAGACATAGGGACATCACTATAGAAGCACCGCTGTGGCAGATCATAAGCGTTGTCAGAGCAAGGAATAATTCATAAGAGTGACACGGTGCATGTTATCTGCAGTCACTGCTGCCCATGCATTTGTCTGAAATCGGCATTAAATGCATGACAATACATGTACTATACACTTTGTACAGTAATCAAAAGTGACTGTATTCTTCTTTGTGAATAGAGTACTAAGAGCAGTTTCTCTGACATAATATCCAAGGGCATTGGCCTCCCTTAAAAACTGACACATTAATGGCCACTTGGAACTTGTGTGTCGAAATGGTCTATATGGGAAAATCCCTCTTCTTTCACAGCTCCCTGGTTAGAACTTTCTGGGTTGCCATTTTGTCGGTTCTTCCAGGGTGAAATGCATTCCTGCAATGACAATTCTTCTTCAAAAGGGTTAATGACAAAAGATTTAGATTGTGGATTTAGTGACCATTTTAGTGACCATTTCTAACATCCGCCATGCTTCTCACACTGATACTAATTCAGCAGCCTACGATGATCCCATTTTCAAACTTGGTTAGTTCCAATCAGCAAGCCATTTCAAATGAGCAAATCTGTGCCCCTCTACCCATTTTAATACCTTCACAAGCATGTGTCTGTTTCAGGAGCAAACCATTTCGCTTGCACGGGGGTGTCCAATTACTTGTGTTTACATAGTGAATTTAATGGACATGTTGAATCTTCTGTAAAATAATATACAGTATACTGTAGGAAGAATTTAAAGGACAATTTAGCACAGTTGAAAGATACAATAGATATAAATAAATGCATCCCTTTAAAACAAAATTCTATGAATAGCAGCACTTAAGAGTATGCACACATATAAGTTAACATTCACTACAAAGGGCTGGAACATATATGATTTAGAAAGTGTAAACACATACATGTTATATAGGTGACAACATATTTTATTACCCAATATTTCCTATGTGTTAGGACATCGCCAGAGCTGTTGACTCAGAATAACATCTTGAAAAAAGCTGTAAAGATTTATGATGGTGAGTTGAACACATCAGGTTTGCAGTCCCTTGTATTCTTGATAGAAATACAGAGATGAGTGCTACCTCATCTATACTTCTGCAATGACATACCAGTTCTAAGAAATGACACACACTTTCTGCCACCAATCTGCCAACTTCTGATTCACTATAGGCAATTCCATGTGAGGGGTTAAGGATTCAAGCAAAGAATTGGCTGACAAAGTTAGAACACATCAGCATCCAGTTAGTCATACTGGGAGCTCAGAATAAAACACATCATAGAGGTAATAAATGAATACATCATAAAAACTTCTAATATTCATAATATAAACTCTGTATCTGAAAATGTAATATTTACTCATATTACATTACTGATGTAATTTAAACTTTTTTTCTGTGAAGATATGCTTCTAAAAACAAATCTACTGTAGTGTAAAAATGATATTTTTCTGCATTTTGTGTGTGAAATATTCCATAAATGGGATATAATATCAGAATTTTAAACTCCCTTTATAAATTATAAAGTACAGTAAATACACTGATATACAACTAGCCTTAGCGATGATAGATCACAATGCAACATAACCTAAAAGGTAATTTTGCACAATATTTATTATAGTTTTGTCCAGAAAACAAAATGTGTGTACATACACAAAATTATTTAGTTTAATATACACCTTGGGCATGATTCTGAGTCACTCGCAAAAGCAAATTCTCTCTTTAATGGACAAAACCGTGTGCACTGCAGGTGGGGCAGATGTAACATGTGCAGAGAGCCCCGGGGTGGTATCCTCCCCCTAAGCTTCGAGCCTATGGGGGAATCTGAGTCCTTCTTTGGCGCACATACCTGCTTGCCAATCTCAGCAGGTGCAACCCTTTCTGGGTCGTTCACTCCCTGAGCCCTCCTCCCCCCCCCCCCCCCCCCCCCCTAGCTTCACCCTACACGGCTCTGCAGCTTCTGAGGAGAGGAACTTCCTCAAAAGGGCATCCGGACTGTAATCCTCCTGCTCTAAGCTGGACCCTTAAATGGAATGGCTGGAGGGCAAGGGACCACTGTGTTACCCAGGCATTGGTCTCCTTATTTTGGCACATCCATTGGAGTAGAGCACGATCAGTATTTAAGGTGGTGCTCAACTTTTTTTAAGCGGCACTCCCAGAAAACACTGGGATGTGTCCCACAAACTCTGGCAAGCTCCCAATCAGCCAGCGTACAGCCTGCGATCACAGGCCATTGCTGACTGCGTACCGTGCACATAGGCGATCCTCCGATAATTGGAGAGGCTGTAAATTTGCAGCTCTGCATACAGAGCTGAAGCGGCCCCATTATGTTGGTTATAATGGACAAATGATGCTACCTAAAATTTAGTTTTTAAAAAATAAAAAAATGAAAACTTCCTCGTGTTAAGTTTGAACAAAAAAATATATATATTAAAACTTGCACATATGTCCCAGACGTGACAATGGAATGGCCCAACTTCATCATTTAAAAACTATCAGTGTTTATTTTATTTTGCAGTTCTGATTTAATGTATATGAAGTTTTTTAAATGTAAACTCATAGTTCAGCAGCTGCAGCAGTAAAGGTAAACCTTGACACATTTTACAGTTTAACACTGTAACAAATGACACATTACACAAGTAGTCTTTAATTCCCATGAGCTCTTATGTGGTGCTGCCATGTTAACACAAAATGTCCCACCAGTACTTCACATAAATATGACCTAAACTGCATATGAAAACACTGGAGCTTTCAATAATATGAACCACTCTACTGTAACTGATAATCATATTCTTCCCTTGTAACACGCTCCAGCTGAAAATCTGTTTTTCTAATTATTTACTACAATGACACGTGACTGACTCAGAAGCTCATCAGGCAGTTGTTTAGTAAAGTTCCCAGGAACTCATCATTATTTTTTTCTTTCCTTTATAAAATGTAATGCTATTTCCTTAAAGTGGAATGAGTAATATTTTGTATAACCGCATCAGCTGAGCTAACTGCTGACTGTTTTGTTCCTTACACAGTAAATACAGAGAAATTGTGCCTAATTCAGACCGAATTTGAAGCAGCTGGTGACTAGCTAAATGCCACCCCGCTAGAATGAAATCACTCATTTCCAATTGATGTGCTTGCTGTTTGCATAGATGTGTACTAGAGTGAATAGGTCCAAATCCACAGGTGAGTGAATAGGTCCAAATCCATTCGTAAACCAGCTCACCATGATATGATTTCCCCACTGGTCCCCACTGATTGCAGGCTCTGAGTAGCCAGAGACTTACTCAGCGGCTGTCTTACTCGTGGTCACACATCCTCCACTAAAACGTTTGGTTCAACCCTTTGGGTGAGATTTAATAGTATGAGAGATTCAGAAAGTGAGAGATTTGGTGAGAAATCTCCAGTTTTTTAAAGCGGCAATCATTTACACTTCAAACTGATTTTGCAGTGTAAATGATTGCCGCTTTAAAAAAAACTGGAGATTTCTCACCAAATCTCTCACTTTCTGAATCTCTCATCCTATTAAATCTCACCCCCAATCTTTGGTTTGAATTCAATTGTTTTCGGGTGCCTGCTGCTCCTGTCTAGTGTTGAGAGATTTTTTTTTTTGTTTTGATGGGTGTGCGTTCACCCATTATGTCTGTTCACATCCTCCTAAGGTGATAAAAAGAAATCTTCCCAAAGGTGGTCTTTTGGGCACCCACACTGCAGTTTTGACAGAGTGCCCAATACTGTGCACAGGCTTAGCCACCTTACGCATTCAGACATGAACGCATGGTTGCGAATTTGGATGGTAGCCGATTATAGACTTAGTATTTGTAGGGTTTGTAGTATGCATGTGCAAGACTAATCTGCAATGAAATTCTGCTTCTTTTTCTATTTCCCGTTCGTGGTGTGATTGAAGACATCTAGGGGTCATTAAGTGGGAGTGCTAAAAAAGCAGGCATGCCTAGGAAAACTCTTGGAGTGTCTGGAAAATGCTAGGCGTGCCTGAGCATTTTAGAGGAGGGTGAGTGATGTCCGCTCCAGGTCGGTTATGCTATTTTACATTGCACCGCCAAGTCTCTGGCAACTTAGTGCATATGATGACCTGTGCCCAATGTAAAAATGTTTTGATGTTGAACCTGTTACTATGAGTTTTGGACATATTAGCAGGGCTACGATGGGCTATATGTGTTACATAGTTACATAGTAGGTGAGGCTGAATAAAGACTTGTGTCCATCTAGTTCAACCTATGTTTATAATAGTTTATCCCTTGTTGTATAGTTTGTTCTGATATTTTAAAGACAGATTATGTTACTTATTCGTACCCGTGGATGTTTTTAACCAATAAATGTTTATCCAACCTTATTTTAAACATATTTATAGTGTCTGCTGACACCACTTCTCCAGGAAGAGAGTTCCAAAGTTTGACTGCTCTGACTGTAAAGAAATTTTTTCTTCTAGATGAACAACATCTTTTTTTTTCTAAAACTCGTGCCCTCGCGTCCTAGATTCCTTTCTAGTAGAAAAAAGGGTGTTTGACAGTTCCTTATATTGGCCCCTAATATCCCCCCTTAAACTTCTTTTCTCTAGTGTAAATAGTCCCAAATTGTTTAATCTTTCCTCATAGTTTAAATTCTCCATTCCCCTAATACACATGCCATGCCATACACATCCATTCACACAGCGATCACATTGATTCAGAAGGCAGGATTTCACTCTAGCAGGGAGGCATCTTAACTTGACGCTGGCATTGCGAATTTGCGTCCATATGATCAGGTCTGTATTCCACCTTAAACCCAGTGCATTTGGGTGCAATAAGTGTGATAAGCCATGCCCATCTACAGAAAAACTAAATGCTGCTTGTCAGGCCATTATTTCTTACACTTGTCCAAAAACAATTAAATTCCCCCCATACAGTGATTTTTCTGCTACCTACTAACTTCTTGTGTATAGTTAATAGTAGATTCCCCAAAAAATGTAATACATGTACTTAAATCAATTTGAAGTAAGCCTTATTTTAATGATCCTACTTATAATGGAGTTGTAACGAGATGTGTTGTTTTTTTTGGTTGTGAACACCCATAGAGGGACAAAGTGCCGGCATTGCGTCGGTTGGGATTCCGGCGACAGTATTTCGTCCGTCAGGATTCCGACCGCTGGCATATTGATCGCATCCCCATTGGAAGGGTCTTCCACAATCACCGGGACTGACATCTAATGGGACTTTAAAGGATCTGAGGTCAAGGGTGACTATACCAACAATAACTATATGCACCATCCTTTCCAGTTAACTTATTTATTAATTAGTGTTGTCTTTTTATTTATATTTTGTCATATTTTTCATATAGCATGCTTTTCTTAAACATTTTTAGATTACAACAATAAAATAACATTTAACTTTTAAATGTATAGAAATTATTATTAAGCGCAGCAAAAAAAAAACCTTTCCATTTTCTGCATATTGTATAAGGGGGTGACTCCCCTGATATATTGCTGCTGCTATTGTGTAAATCAGCCTCAATTCATACTAGCGCCCCTTCCTGATATATTTATATCACACCCCTGCTAATTTAATAAATGTACAAACTGTGTTTTGTGATGTCATATACCTTTTTGTGTAATTCACTTTATTCAATGTACATGGAATTAATGTATTTAAATAGCAGAATTGCAGAGTTTAGCAAGCTCTTTTAAAGCCAGGAGCTGGGCCAAACTAAATTTAAGCAGGCATGCAATTGTCATGTATTTTGGTATAGTAATTCATAAATAAAATTGAAGAGGTGAAAATTAGGCAATTACTGCAGTGAGCAGGCCTGATTAACCAATAGGCTGACTAGGCTGCAGCCTAGGGCACCATGACTAGAGGGGGCGCCTTGCAGGTGACAGTCGAGAAATAAAATGAAGGCCTAATTGTTCTCCATCACCTGTCTCGATATACTGTGTGGGGTGATGTTCTTAAGGTGACTGCCAGATGGCTATACCAATGTAACTTACTGTTGGAACCATTACTTTATGTACGGTGTGCTACAGTGCCAGCTGGGCAGTCTAAAGCCAAAATCCGCTTCACACACCACAAGCATAAGATGGTACTTGCCAGGTGTAAAACCTTTGGTACATGCACATGGGCAGTATGAATGGGTCCATGAGTGCCCATACACGTGTGTTTAGCAGCATTAATAGGGGAGCTCCATGTGTATTAGCCTAGGGAACCTGGAACCTTTAACCAGGCCCTGGGAGTGCGAGTCCTGAAAGCCTTGATTCACTTTTTCCCTAAATTTAAACCTTGTGGAGATAAAATTTTATTATTCGCCATCAGGCCTTAGTCTGCATTTGCGAAGGCTGCATTCTAAGAATGTTATTCCAAGGATGCAGCATTAGAACCAGATTGAATCCCATCTCTAACATCACAAGAAATAAATATCTTCATGTTTATATATCAGAGTTTGATACTTATTACACCACAAAAAAAGTTTTTTTTACAGTATCTGCAACTGTGATCCTGTCTGCAATGCAATACCGCCTCCTTTAATTAGATTTATGAACCATAGTTTGGACTGGATTTGGACTACTCTAGAATTTCAAATTAAACTATATTTCAAGCACTGCAGCTCAGGATCATTATGTGGTATTACTTTCTCTTTTTTTCCCTCAAATGTGTCCTTACTCTGAGCCATGTACCTCAGGGAAAATCTTTTTATGAGGGCCAGTCTCACGCAAATCTTTTTGTTTGCAATAATACAACACACTCAAGTGAGGGAGATGCTAGGCTTGTAACTGTTGCATTATTTTTATTTCTGTGCATAGCAGGCTGCATCCAGTGAATGAGCAGTGATGAATTGTGTAACCCAGCACATTTCAGTCTGCTGGGGCCTTCTTCTGGGAGTTATGTTAAAAGATGTTTTGCAAGTTAGTAATGTACAGATGGAGCAGCTCTCAATGGAGCTGCTCCTAGTGATAGAATCGCCAATCACCACCCCACGCCAGCCGCTGCCTTCTGACAGATTGCGTGCCCCACTCTGTTAGAGCCCTCCTCTGCCCTCTGCCTTCTTCCTGCAGCTACCCCGCAGCCCCCTGGCAGTCCATGGTAAGGCTCTGATCAAGATAGTAAAGTAATAGTTGAGGTTTAAAATAGAATTATGTCCATCAAGTTTAACCTTATACAGGAGCCCTTTTGTCTGGAACAGTATGTGTGTCCTTATATTATGGAGTAGCAGAGGAGTAGTGTGCTGTCAGGAATTGGGTCCCTCTGTGGCTGGCTACTGGTTGTGTACTGTCTCTGGGGTTCCGGCCAACTCCTGTAAGATTAATGCCGCTACTTCCACTAAGCGCAGGGCAGATGATCACTGATGACTGAGGGTAGACATTACCAATATTACTTTCAAGTGCCTCCAACTGGTCTGCAGAGTACCACAGGTTGGGAGCTGCTGCACTATATCAATAATAAATATGTTAAATTGAAGAGGCCATAAAACCGAATGCTGTGACACTTAGTACTGGTATCAAAATTAAAAATGCACCGCTTACCACCACCCACCGCTCTCTGTCATACAGCGAGTTTCTTACCCAGCTACACATTTTAACCTCTAGTCCCAAATCCTCCATTTTTTTAACCAGCCTCTTATGTGGCACAGACCACATCTACAGCATTGCCAATGTCTAGGTTTCTGCTAATGTCCTTGTAGAAACTTATAAGGTTAGTTTGGCATGAACAATTCTTTACAAACCCATGTTGATTACTACTGATTATATTATTCATATTTAAATATTCCAGGATATCTTAAAATTCCCTCAAATAGTTTCCCTATGATCAACGTTAAGCTCACAGTTCATCTCTTTTTCCTTTTTTTAAATATCGTTACTGCTTCCACAATGTTCCAGTCTATTGGCATTGTACTAGACCATGGGTGTCAAACACAAGGCCCGCGGGCCAAATCCGGCCCGCCAGACCTCGTCATGTGGCCCGCGCGAGGAGATAGCATGCAGGTGCAGTGTGTCTAAAACAGGAGTGCTGCGAGCCGAGTCCACGTCTGCGGCCGCCTTACCTGTTCCTCCACTGTCGGCGGCCATGTTCCTGTAGGCACATATGTATGCGGCTACAGAAACATGGCCTCCGGCCTCCGCGGCTATGTGGAGGAGGGCCCGGCCGCCTGTTCCCTCTGATGCCCGGCAGTGACAGACACTGGGTGGGGACGTCATGATGATGACGCCGCCCGCCCATGCATCAGTAGAGAAGTAGGAGCAGGCAGGGAAGCTGGACCGGGAGTCGGGGACAGTGTGGCCGCAGCAAACAGTGAAGAAAAGCTGGAAGCCGCAGCAGTTGCAGGACAGACGGAGAAACAGTAAGTGAGGATGAGGTTCACACTCACAATAAAAAAAATATATATATCTGCTGTTTCCTTAGGTGTCCCCGTGTATAATAATAATAATACTTTTATTATATTATACAGGGGGAGCAGTCTGTGGCGTCATGGCATTATTATTATACAGGGGGAGCAGCCTGTGGTGTCATGGCATTCATTTTATATTATACAGGGGGAGCAGCCTGTGGTGTCATGGCATTATAATTATACAGGGGGACCTACAGATACAACCGGCCCTTTGAGGGTGACCAAACTGCTGATGCGGCCCCCGATGAATTTGAGTTTGACACCCCTGTACTAGACTAAGAAAATTTAGTCCAAAAATGTAGTGCAGAGGATTTGCTATCTCCTCCTTGAAGGGGGCCAATGTTCTATTTTTTTTAACCATTTGTTATTGATGTACAGATGGAGCGCCGCTCGCTCTTGCAGGGGCTGGCGCTTCCATCACTATCCCCCACTATCTGCCAGCTCCCGTCAGGACACCCCCTTGGTGACGGAGCTCCCTGCCGCCGTGCGCGGTCACCGACGGTACCCATCAACCCCCCCTCTAACCCTGCCCATCTCCCTGAAGTGGAGACAGGCAGGGTTACTGTCTTACAGTGCAGGTCACATACAGTTTAGATTGAATACATTACTGGATGGATACATTGAGAGTTGGACACAGTGCAGGTTGCATAAAGTCAGGATGGATAAAGTTTGGATTGGAAATAGTACAGTTTACAATACAGAATGGATTCAATGCAGGACACACAGTGCTGGTCGGATGCAGTGTAGGTTGGATACATTGGAGGGAAACATGCCAGCTGCAGTATAGTAGAAATAGCACACTTAATGTGACAGTAGGTAGGAAGATCCCCCAATTGTGTATGTATCCCCAAAGGTATCTGTGAGGATGATGATGGACCTGGGAGCTGCAATGACCACCTTGCTCTCTAAATTCATACCACGCCTGGCATGTGTGGGGCTGCAGTGCAGCAGCAGCCTCTTGTTGGAAATCAATGCAGTGTTCCATTGTGTTAGAACTATGAGAATGGTTCTATCAGCCAATCAGTGGTCAGTGCGAAGATGACGTTTTGCTGTGTTTTTGGATCTGGGGTGGTCGTTGAGATCCAAGTCCCAGCCCATCTGGGTAAGTTTGGGTGAATAAAAAAACAACATGTGAGGGTTCCAAGAGCGCTGTATCTGTATGATGAAAGTGCTTTGTTCTTTTATTCTTGAATCCCTTCTCTGTTGTATCCAACATTCTCAATGGTCACAAAAGATTCATTTTGTTAAAACATTATATGCTTTCCACCCCCATGTGAATATTTCCCCAATGGGCTCACCTCACAAGTGAGAAAAGCTATCTTTTACTACTTTTTATATCCTCAATATGAATGTAAAGAAAGAGGGATGACCGCACTAGCCCAAAAGAGAAAATATATCCTCCTAAACCCAACAATCCTTGTATGAAAAAGTCTCATTTAGGTTCATATAAACTGTATTTGAACACTGACACAATTTGAACGCGTCATTACAATACACAGAATTTTGCCTCCTTACGCCACCACAATTGCTTTGAAAAATTACACTTTAATCCGAGGGATAAGCCAAAAAATATTGTTTGAAATGTTTATGAATTGCAATTATTTTTATACATTGTCTCCTATTTTCTGGGACTCAAATGTAATTGGAAAAATTAACATAATCATAAATGAAATGTTTATTTTTCATATGTTCATATGTTGATGGGAATCCTTTGCAGGCAATGACTGTCTGAAGCCTGGAACCCACGAACATCATCAAATGCTTATTTCTTGATTTGTTATGTTCTACTAGGGCTTTATTGCAGATGTGCTATTTGTTCCCTGGGTCTTTCTGCCTTTTGCTCTGTATTGAGCAAATCATAGTAAAATTATCCATGGATTTTTATTTTGTAGTCGTTATAATGGAAATTTACATAACCCAAATACTACTGACATGCCATCAAAATGGGTGAAGATGTTGCTGTGAACTGTACCAAGACCACACAAAGGTCTTGGACCTCTTTATAAATAAATAAAAGTAAATGACACTGTACTCAATACAAAAAGTAATATAATACTGAAAAAATATTGATGAATGAATTCTTATTAAATAAAATCTCTCTATTATAAGTAACTACAATTAACAATGCAGAACAATATAAAACCAAATACACCCATATATTGCAAAGTCATTTGTCATTAAACATTTCTCTATAAATTTTCAAAGCCAGATGTATGTCAACAGCATTTATATTAATTCTGCCAAATATTCCCATTTAATGAGTTTTGCTAAATTAATTTGTGGAATGTCTCATGTCATTTATTGAAATATATGGGTACATAACTTTGAAGCAAACTTGGCAAAGTGTAGAGCTGGTTAAACCGATTAAGATAGGAGAAGGATGATTAAAATTCTATGGGTCGAGTTCATCAACATAAATTTCAAGACTCAGATTCACGAGGAGGCTTCACATTACAACCAGGCTTTGGAATTCCTTAAAAGTGTGTCCTCTGGATTATCCATCATTTGAATCACAACTCTTAGTGGTATTTTTATTTTATAACCCTCCCCCCTCAAAAAAAAAATCACACTTGTAAAAAATTATAATTAGTTAACTGTGGTTTATTTATGTACTGAAAGTCCAGAAGCCATCCCAAGTGATTCATTATTTCCAACTGTGCCTAATCTATTGGTTGCTTTTTTTAGATTCAGTATTAAATGACTAAATAATGCAGATATGCATGATATATATATATATATATATATATATATATATATTTATACATGTACACACATACTGTATATATGACAACTGATGTACTGATGAGTTTTTCATATTAATAAATAAATACAAGTTATATTTATGAAATGTTTGACAGAAGCCTCATCATTACTATGTTCTGTGGTAACAGTTGTGCAGATTCCAATAAAAACAAATATATAACTCCAAACAGTGCCTGAGGTGAAGATAAATATTGTAATTAGCAATAACATCAGGGGGTGGTAATAAAAAATGAACTTATACTTCCATTGTTATGTATGAAGATCCATCATGTTTCCACACAATATTAAGGAATTATCCAATAGATGTGGTTTTCCAATACATGAAAGAGAGAAAGGGCTTATAATGGTGAAGCCGGTTTTAATACAAATAAAACAACATATAAACAAACAGTGTCCAATAAAATCCAATGGAAACTCCAGACAGAGGGTGCAAAAAGGAACAATTACCAATATAAGGATCAGAACTGTTTTTTAAGCAGTTCACGCATATGTTTGTAAAATAGTCACCAGTCCGGTGCCCGGTGCCAGGTCTGGGACAGTTATGGAAGGCAATGCTCCTTCAGTCTTCCTTGTCTGGTCGCTCTGTGCCACAAAAGCTCCTCCAATGCTTTTCGACCCTCCTCACTTGGGGTCTTTATCAAGGCTGTGTAAGTGGCATAGTCAATGTCCTCTATTTATTGTGCTGCTAATTAGTGAAGTGATTGGCAGGGATGAGCGTCCACCCTCTCCTTCCGCTCATCCCGCCGCTCACTTCCGGGTTCACGGACCGTCATTTCCGGCTTTTGGGAGGCATATTGCGATCTAATTCGCCGAATCTTCTGGTTGTTGTCTTTAGATCCGGTCCTACGCATATTGCAGTCTAATGCGCCAAACTTTTGGTTGTTATCTTTAGGTCTGGTCGTGCCTGTATAATCAGTAACGCAAATCCCTCCTCATAATTCAATCCTCATTCCGCATACAGTATCCTAATCTATTGAGGACAATAGAAATCCATATAAACATTGACAAATTGGCAATAAATAAAATAGTAAGTGAATAAAATAGTATAAAATAAAAAAGTTGTGCAGATTGGTTATATCATGGTCTAAACTGACCCCCCTTCCCTCCATCCCTCTTTAAAATATCCTATAAAAAGTCACACTTGAGTTGGTTGAGCTGAAATACTACAAGGTATAATACAAACTGTATAGTCAGCAATTTGCTGATTCAGTCCCTAAACAAAAGTTTCCAAAGTTCTTCCTCCCTTCTACAGAGCCACTACTGTGAAGGCCTCACTATTGACATTTAGGGGTTGCCATCTGGACTCCTACTTCCCATCTGACATGGTGGTTCCACTGCCAAAGATTCAGTTTACTTTGGCACTTGCCACCACCCATACACAAGGCTTGAACGGGTCCATTTAATAACTTACTGCAGCTCAGTTGATCTTTCTGCAGAAATGAATCCAAAAGTTTCTTAATAACCAGGTATGTGGAAACACCTGCGACTTGATTGATACTTCAGGTCCATATAAAACAGCTTCCTATGGTCACACATGACCAGTTTATTGGAACTAATGTAGTTTATATAGACCAGTGTTCCTGTTCCAGTATTCTTCTGATTGAATCTTGTGTAAAATGTTTGGGTTTCGATAACAACCCTTCTAGTTCCTTAACCCTTTTGGCACTGCACAACAAGCATTCTGGCTATACTATACTGTACACCTGGTTTCTCCCTGGAACGCTATCTACATGGGGATGCACTACTGCAGACTTCCTGATACCATTATCAGTAATTTCTACTGTTTAAAAATGTCTGTGTTCTACTGGAGTGCACACATATATATATATTATATAATATATTGGTTGCAATGGCGTTAATATCCTATTTATGAAACCTCTGAGAATGCCAATAAATTAGCTTTTTGACATTGGTAATTACCAGTATTTTATGCAGGACAGGGGCATTTTTACAGAGCAGGAGGCCTATGGGCAGCCTCCTTCACTTGGACCCCCTTCTCTCTGCTTGTAGCAGCACATCACTGTAGAGTCTGAGCACAAGGGGGCTCAGATTTTAATGCACATGCGCAGATCTCTGGGAAAATGGCTCAGTGCCTATTTTGGTCTTCACATAAAAAGGTGTACCCTGGATAGTTAAGACCTCTTTTCCCAAATGTGTATATAGCATTACCAGTTTCCAGCAGGTAGTGCTAGGTTTGATATTTCATAGTGGTATCGCCTCAGGATACCTGGTAACATAGTTTACCAAACAATAAAACACAAGCAGACTTTTCCACTAGACCGACCAGATACAGAAATAAGGGTATGGTTCGACTTGTTGACAGTAAAAAGGTCGAAATGCACTATTGGTTGACAGGCCAAAGGTTAACACACCAAACAGGTTGACATGGAAAAGTTTGACACAAAAAAGGTAAAAATTTGTTTTTTTAGGGTTTTTTGTCACATGTCGACATGGATACCTTATAAGCAGTGCTATTTTTCAGCAGGCTCCAGCAGGAACTGAGGGCTTTATTCTAGTTCACTCTTTCTGACAAAATCCTTCTTAGATTGACAAAGTCATTTTGTTTCTGTGCAGGGTAAATACTGGCTGCTTTATTTTTACACTGCAATATAGATCTCACTTTGAAGTAAAACCCCACCCAAATATAATTCTCTCTGCACAAGTAACACCTGCCTCACCTGCAGTGCACATCGTTTTGTCCATCTAAGAAGGATTTTGTCAGAAAGAGTAAACTAGAATAAGGGCCTCAGTTCCTGCTGGAGCCTGCTGAAAAATCGCACTGCTTATAAGTAGTGCTCGTTCCCTTGCATTGCTCGTTTCTCTCACATATTTTATTCCCCCTCCATGTCCACTGCAATAGTATAGTATGAACAAGTCCTTTTTTCTAAAAACAATCGTGAAAAACTCATGTCGAACTTTTACTTGTGTCTAGCAATGCATGTTAACCTTTTTTTGGCGTGTCGACCTTTGGCCTATCGACTTATAGTGGTCAACCTAGTAACTGTTAACCTTTTTACTGTCGACAAATACGACCGCATCCCCAGAAACGACAGTGGTAACTAAAAGTGCCTGGCTGTTTTTTGACACACTGGGCATTCCTGGAAATATTTTTTCACTACAGTATGGATGCCCGCCAAAAGAACCTTAACTAAATTAGTTGGAGATTTTTCTCTTCTCCTAACTGCCTGTGTTTTCTTGGGACCAATAGTTTCTCTATCTTGTTCACTTGCAGATATGCAACCCAGTATCATAAATCAATTTTAGCCCAAAATGTGTCTATGGGTGGCATAGCAGTTTCCATTTTACCATTTACCATTACCACATTCTCAACTGCATTTATAAGATTTTCATCATTCTGCTGATCTCGAGCTTGTAAGGAAACATTTTTATCAATGGGTGATCAGTTTGTCTTTAAAGTACTTTCTTTCCATGGTTCACCAGCAAAACTTATCATAGTTCCTGTTTTCATGATTACCTCTTCTAAGAGTGGAAAATCAAGATCAAAGGATAGTTATAACACCAACTGCAGTTGTACTCAATGATATTCTATAGATACACAATAATACACAATACACAATAATTTGACCTAGGGTAAAACTTGGTCAGCCCTTTTTGGAATTAGATTAGCCAAAATAATAGACAGTTCATAACCTGTATCCTCCAAAGCCAATACCTCTTTTTGGGTTTTTATCGAATACTGAGTGGTTTCTTCCAGGGAGAAATTTATTGCAAACAACAGGTTGAACTGTTTAAATATACAACAGTACATAGGCTCATCCCAGTCTGGGTAGTCTATTGTTACATGACCAGGGTTACTGCAGTCAAAAGACACTGTCAAGGATAAATTATACAAGTGGGAACTGAATCATGGGCTCAGGAATTGGTTATAACCCTTGCTTCATTTTATTCTATGCTTTGAGTGTCAGATACTGTTCATCAACTTCTGCTAACTCCTCAAATGTGTGGAGGTCCGGCTGAAGAACTAACTGTTGCACAGCATGGTCTAACAGACATATGGCATGGTCTAAAGCAACAACTTTCACCATAGCCTGTAGGGTGTTTTGTTCAGCTGTAACCAAGCTCTACTTAGTATGCTAATTCCATAAATTGGGCCCTCGGGGTCTGAGGGGGTTCAGTCACCTTTTATGAATGTTTTAGATTCTCTGGCCCCATCTCTCCCATCCTTATGAGGGCATGTTTTTTCAGGTGAGGGTATAAGTATACTTCGGTAAATCCACATAGGCTCTCTGGGCTTTCCCTGTGAGACAGGGAGCTAATCTTTTGACCCATTACTCCTTTGCCCATTGTAGCCAGGTTACTTTGGTTTTAAATGCCTCTATGTCATCTGATGGTGTCAGCTTTTGCAACATTTCCTGCTCCTGTCCACCTTTTCTTTATTTCCAATTATTCCTAACACAGCAAATGGATATGAGTTTGCAGGCTCTGTATTCGGTTTTGCTGCAGGGATGGCCTTAGGCATAGGCAAACTAGGCAATTGCCTAGGGCATTTGGAAAGCCTAGGGGCATCAGCAGCTTCTGCTGATTAAAATGATATGCAGCATGCCTATATTCTGTGTGTGAGTGAGGCTGTATCTGCATATGAAATAGTGTATTCATGGAAATCACTGTAACATAGCATTCCGTATGCATGTACAGCCACATTCGCACACAAAATATAGCATGCCGCATATAATTTTAATCATTGGAAGCTCACTTGTGTGTGCTAGTCATAACAATGCAAATAAGACGAATTTTCAGCAAAAAAGACACCTAACGTTAGCAGAACTGGCCAGGAGCTGCATGGCCTATTGAGACAAGATGTATGAGGAAACATCTGTATCCAAGCAGAGGTCACAGTGTTAGCGGCTGTGCGAGTGCTGTCTGTGGGTGGGTTGGTTTTGCAATAGTGTTCGGCATATGTGTAAGAGGCATTATGTGTGTCATGTATAAATGCATTAATAATGTGCGACATATGTGTAACAGGCATTATGTGTGTCATGTGCATAAGTGCATTAATAATTTGCAACTTATTTGTAATGGGCATTATGTGTGTCATGTGTATAAGGGCATTAATAATGTGTAACATACTGTATGTGTAAGGGGCATTATGTGTGTCATTATGTGTATGAAGGGCATTAATAAAGGTTGGCATACTGTGTAAGGGGCATTATGGTTATAAGGACATTAAAAATGTGTGTCATGTGTAAGGGACATTACTGTGTGGTATTATCAGGGGTGCCTAGAGAAAGGGGTAGGGGTACAAATTACCCAGGCCAAAGTCTGATGGGAGGGCCCTGTGGGGGCCCCGGGCCCCCTCCCCTTAAGTGACAGCAGCAGCTGCAGCTCTTCTCCTCTGCCCAGCACACACTGCTTTGTGCTGGGTTGCAGTGTGGCCATGGAGGTGGTTAAAATACAATATTTTTCTAAGGGTATAATGTAAAAAATGTGAGGAGTAATGTATATAAGGTAAAGTGGTACTACAGTGTGATGTAACGTGAATAAGGGACACCATCGCATGATATAATGTGAATAAAGTTGCACTACTGTGTGGCATAATTTTAATTGGGGGTAAAATTGTGTGGCCTTGCCCCTTCCCAGCAAGAACACACCCCTGTTTGGGCTGCGCACCAAATGTGTGCACTGTTTCTATTTAAAATATGGCGGGTAGGAGCACCAAAATGAAGACTGCTATGATGAGGGTTGATGGTGCTGGGAAAGGGGAGCAGGGTCAGAGGCGGAACTGGTGGCGGTGCTAGGGGGCACCAGCCAAAATCTTGCCTAGGGCATCATTTAGGCTAGGACCGGCTCTGGTTTGCTGGCCTGTAGGAATCGCAACAAACATGTTCAGAAGCTCTTCCATTCTTTTCACAGTGTTTCTTCCTTGTGGATAAACTTAGCATGCTTAATCAAATCCTTCTGGCAAGTCAGTTTTAACAGTCAAAATGAAAATAGCAGCTACTGTAGCTTTGGGTGTGCTTCACCCTTATGGACCACACTGCCATAAGCAAATATGGAATACAGAGTTTCTTGGCCTCTAAGCCACATACACCAACATCAGTAATGGTAACTTAGAACAATTGCCATTTAATAGATGGCCTGTGTAACTCAAGTATCCATTTGCTGTCAGTGAGGATTTACCTTACCAAGTTGCACTGCTTTACCATGCCGGTTCATTATCACAGGCTCAGGGAGGCAGAGCTGTGAGTACTGACTACAAAGCTCCACAAAAGACCAGGGGAGGAGCAACTCCCCATCATCCATTTTACTTTCACTTCACAAAGAGTTTCAGTGTAGGTGCAGAAGTGGTCATCTAACACTGCCCTGCCAGAGATACTGTAAGCTCTGATTATGGCAGGTGATCCAGTGAAGGGGTGACGATGGCCAATGAGGGGACAATGGTATCAGCCAAGGGGCCAATTATCCCCTGCAGATTGTTTGTGAAAATAAATAGAGATGTGAGGGCTCGGATTTCCCAGATCCGAGCCCGCACGAACGTCACTAATCCGAGCCCGGATCCGAGCGGCCCTCGGAGCTTCCCGCCTGACTCGGATCCGGGTGTGCAGGCAAAACGTCATTGCCTGGCGCCGGATTCTCACAAGATCTGGACCTCTATATAACCGCGAGAATCCGGTGCCATTTGTCACTCGGCTGCCAGCCCAGCCAGTACCTGGCCACTTCAATCAGTAATAGTATATGACTGCGCAGTGTGCACTGTTGTTAAACTTATTAACCACTTGTATACCAGTCTGCTTGTGCATATGCTGTATAATACCTCCCTGCTGGCGTATTTACAGCCTTATGTAACTAATAAACATATTCTCTGCTGTGCATCTACTGTACTGTCTGACATATAAATAAATATTAATACCAGTGTACTGGTGCATATACTGCCATATAAATAATATCTCTCTGCTGGTGCATATACTGCCGTATAAAAATAATATATCTCTGCTGGTGCATATACTGCCGTATATATAAAATCTCTCGGCTGGTGCATATACTGGCGTATAAATAATATCTCTATGCTGGTGCATATACTGCCATATAAAAAGAATATCTCTCTGCTGATGCATATACTGCCGTATAAAAATAATATCTCTCTGCTGGTGCATACAGTATACTGCCGTATATATAATATCTCTCTGCTGGTGCATATACTGCCGTACATATAAAATCTCTTGTCTGGTGCATGTACTGCGGTATAAATAATATCTCTCTGCTGGTGCATATACTGCAGTATAAATAATATCTCTCTGCTGGTGCATATACTGCCGTATATATAAAATCTCTCGGCTGGTGCATATACTGCCGTATAAATAATATCTCTATGCTGGTGCATATACTGCCATATAAAAATAATACCTCTCTGCTGGTGCATATACTGCCGTATATATAATATTTCTCTGCTGGTGCATATACTGCAGTATAAATAATATCTCTCTGCTGGTACATATACTGGCGTATATATAAAATCTCTCAGCTGGTGCATATACTGCCATATAAATAATATCTCTATGCTGGTGCATATACTGCCATATAAAAATAATATCTCTCTTCTGGTGCATATACTGCCGTATATACTTGCACTCCAGTGGTGCTGTCCTGTGGTGTAATATATTGCATATCTCCACAAAAATAATGGAGATCCAAAATATGGAGAATCAAATAGGGAAAGATGAAGGGCCGCTTCCTCCTACTTCTGAATCTGCTTCAATTGCAAGGATTAATGATGACATACAGTAGACAATGATATGCAATCAACGTCATCTGCCAAGACCGATGCCCAGTGTCAAAGTACAGGGCATGTAAAATCCAAAAAGCCAAAGTTGAGTAAAAAATGGACCCAAAAATATAAATTAAAATCATTGGAGGAGAAACGTAAACTTGCCAATGTGCCATTTACGACACGGAGTGGCAAGGAACGGTTAAGGCCCTAGCCTGTATTCATGACTGGTTGTTCAACTTCACATGATGATGCAAGCCCTCCTACTCCCCCCTTTAGGGATTTTAAGAGATTTAAGCTGTTATCAAAAACACAGCAAACATCTCTGCCTACTAAAGAAGACATGTTATCACAAACCCCCAAGGAGAGTACAAGGGTGTTGGTGGTTACAATGCCTGACCTTCCCATCGCTGTACGGGAAGAGGTGGCTCCTTCCACGATTTTCAGCACTCCCTCTGCATATGCTGGAAGGATCACCCACAGTGCAGTTCCTGATTTTGATAATGAAGGTGTCAATGTTGTAGACCAAGAGGAGGATATTGATGTAGCTGGCGCTGAGGAGGAAGTTGACGAGGAGGATGCTGAGGTGGTTTGCTTAAATGAGGCACCGGGGGGAAACAATTGTTTTCCATGGGATGAAAAAGCCCATCGTCATGCCTCTGCAGAGGACCAATAAATCCACCTCTACGGTCTGGATTTTTTTTATCTGAATCTGGACAACAAATGCATTGCCATATGTAGCTTATGTAAAGCACCAATAAGCAGGTATAAGGATCTTGCCCACCTAGGGACATCCTCAGTTATATGTCACCTGAAGACCCTTCATAAATCAATGTTTAGTTCAGGAACTGTAGCTAGCAGTCCAGGGACACCTAAATCCCTTGGTGCTCCTGTTGGAGCCAAGCGCCTGAAAAGCACACCACTAACTCCCTCCTTGTCAATTTCCTCCACAATCCGGATCGAGGGGAGTCCTGCAGGCCATGTCACCAGCATGACCGAGACTCCTCCGGTGGATCCTGCAGTGCCAACTAATGCCGCTGCTGCTGGGAGTCGGTCATCATCCCAGAGGGGAAGTCATAGGACCGCTATGTCCAACAATAATTTGCCATGAGGACAAAATACAACAGCAGTCATCCTATGGCAAAGCGGAAAACTGCGGCCTTGACAGCTATGTTGGTGTTAGATGTGCGTTTGGGTTCCACCATCAGTGGAGTGGGATTTAGACAGTTGATGGAGGTATTGTGTCACCAGTACCAAATCCCGTCTAGATTCCACTTCACTGTAGGCGATACCCAGGATGTACAGGACCATCAGAAAAGTGTCCTCAGTGCCCTGAAAAATTGGGCTGTACCCACTGTCCACTTAGTTACGTATATTTGGACAAGTGGATCAGGGCAAACTAAGGACTATATGACTGTGACAGCCCACTGTGTAGATGCATCGCCTTCCGCAGCAGCAGCATCTCCTGCACCTCAGCTCCTTCCAAGGCAGGCTACGCTGTATATCACCAGTTTCAGGAAGAGGCATAATGCCGACAACCTCTAGAGTGTTAGGATCCTGGGGCACTCCCCTGCCTACCCTACCTCCGTTGTCTCGGACTAGCGTTGGCGGACGCGTGCGGTACTAGGCTTCGCCAATAATAGCCGCGTCCGAAGGAGCCCGTTAGTCAGGCTCCAACCCCGATGCCACCTGGTCTTGAGAGGAGACAACGCGCCCACCAAAGCTAGGAGAGAACAAGGGGATGACTAACTAAAATGTACCCGAGGCAGTAGACCCCAGGAACTCTGGGAGGGTAAATACTCAGAGGTATATGGACTGAACCCTCAGGGTATCCAAAAAGGGGTATACAAACAAAATACTAAAGAACTGATAACCATGCAAATGAAACTGCGACACTGTCGCAACCGACAAGTGACCCTAGTCACACTATAACTGTGACACCAATACACAGCCAAAGGAAGTTGTGACCACCACAACTAACATAGGGAATGATTTCCACAAATGATAAGGAGGAACAAGGCCCACCTCCAATAGGGCACAAAAGAGTAACAATGCTACACGGCGGTAGCCCAAGGCAACTCACGGCACCCAGAGGGTGAGATGAATGAAGGTCTTGGGATGAACCGTAGTATGCCAAATGTCCTCAGAGAAGTCTGCCTGCGACGGAGGCAACTGAGCAGCAAGTAACAGGATTCTATCACCGGCGTCTGAGATAATTCTCAGACACCTGATAAGGTGAGCTGAGCCAATGAGATGAGGCAGAACGGCCAAGCCCCTACCCTGGTGATAGGTGCTAAAGAAAAGGCACCAAATACCCGGCGTCCTGACTGCTTAGAAACAGCCAGGACTCAGCTTAGAGCCGCCCGGCGTCTGCCGTTGCCTAGCAACCCGCCAGGAGCTCTGTCACTACTGCCGGAAGTAGCGCGCCGGGCTGGTTGCCTAGCAACCCCCGACGCCCGGCGTCCGGAAGCCACAGAGGAAGCTTCTGGCGTCCGGCTGCTCCCCTGCCCTGACTCGCGGCGCCTAAGAGACGCAGAGACCCGGGGCGTCCGTGTGACCACCCGATCACTGCCGGTAGGTGTGTCCACGGACCCCCGAGTCCTGACATAGAGAAACTGAGGGAAATCATCTGCCAGTGGCTTACCCCCTTAGACTCTCCTGGAGATTTGTGGTGCTGGACAACGCATTTACATTGGTGGGCATTACACATGGGCAATTTCCAGCACGTGCCATGTTTTGCTCACACAATAAATTTGGTGGTGCAGCATTTCATCAGAAGTGACAGGAGAGTGCAGGAGATGCTTGCGGTGGCCCTCAAAATTTGCGGACACTTTTGGCATTCTGCCACTGCCTGCAAAAGGCTGGAGCAGTAGCAAAAACTGCATAACCTGCCCTGCTATCAGCTTAAACAAGAGGTGGTGATGCGCTGGAACTCCACCCTCTATATGCTGCAGAAGATGAAGGAGCAGCAAAAGGCCATTCAAGCCTACACGGCCACCTACGACATAGGCAGAGGAGTGGGGCTGCACCTGACTCAAGCACAGTGGAGGCTGATTTCCATGTTGTGCAAGGTTCTCAGGCCATTTGAACTTGCCACACGTGAAGTCAGTTCTGACACTGCCAGCTTGAATCAGGTGATTCCCCTGATCAGGCTGTTGCAGAAACAGCTGGAGAAAGTGAAGGAGGAGCTAAAGAATTGCGATTTTGCAAAGCATGTAGCTCTTGTGGATAAAGCCCTAAATACGCTTTGCCAGGATACGAGGGTGGTCAATCTGTTAAAGTCAGAGGAATACATTCTGGCCACCATGCTCGATCCTCGGTTTAAAGTGTATTTTGTGTCTCTGTTTCCGGTGGACACAAGTCTACAAAGGTGCAAAAACCTGCTGGTCAGGAGATTGTCATCTGAAGGGGACTGTGACACGGCCACAGCTCCTCCTTCAGTTTCTCCAACGCATGGATTCTTTTCAAAATTTTGCCAACCATATTGCCTGTGAGATGCGGTCCATGGATCCAGACCAGTTCTGCATCTTTAAGCGGTTAGTACATTGCAGTATGTCACGGTATGTCACGCAAAAATTTGACTGATGAGTGTGACATAACGCCATGTCCTATAAGCCACACACCATTGCCCCCACCGCCCAACTACCCACATCACCACCCTATGTACATTGCGCCGGGTAATTCTCCACCTCCCCATTCTTCTTTTTATGCACTGGGCCCCTATACCGTCCACCACTGCCACTGCCATCTCTTCATTGTCTGGTGGTGTGTACTCAGCTTTGCAGGATGATGCTTTTTTAATTAATTCATTTTTTAATTTGGCTACGAGTCATTCATATGTGGGATAAATGGACTCATTTTTAAACACATACAACTGTTTGGGCTCAAGTGGTAGTAATCACAGAGCTGACCAATCGCACAGCTGAGAGTCATTGATTGCTGCACCAATTGCCCACTGCTCCTCGGCTGGTCGTCGCCTGTGGTCAGAAGGTTACACCCCTTTGCAGCTATTGCATTGCTGCACCAATCACCCACTGCTCCTCGGCTGGTCGTCACCTGTGGTCAGAAGGTTACACCCCTTTGCAGCTATTGCATTGCTGCACCAATCGCCCACTGCTCCTCGGCTGGTGGTAAACACGATCAAGCCATCACCATTTATTAATGCTGAGAGTCATTTATATGTGAAATAAATGGACTTGTCTTTAAACGCATACAACTGTTTGCGCTCAGGTGGTAATAATCACAGCTGGCCAATCCCACTGCTGAGAGTCATTGATTGCTGCACGAATCGCCCACTGCTCCTCGGCTGGTGGTAAACACGATCAAGCCATATAGTGTTCTTATTGGATATTAAACTGACAAAAACAGATACACACTCGCAGAACAACTCAGTGCTGCACCAATCGCCCACTGTTCCTCGGCTGGTCGTTGCCTGTGGTCAGAAGGTTCCACCCCTTTGCAGCTATTGCATTGCTGCACCAATCGCCCACTGCTCCTGCTTTTTCACACTGCCATCCTGTCTGCCGCTGCAGTGCCATTTTTAGATGAGCCACGTGTTTGTGCTGCACACTTGTGTGGCTTAGCATAGTTATCCAGCTACCTTGGTGTAACCTTTTGCCCTAAAAACAATATTGTGGGGTGTGAGGTGTTCAGAATAGACTGGAAATGAGTGTAAATTTAATGTTATTGAGGTTAATAATAGCGTAGGAGCAAAAAAAAAAAAATTCTGTGATTTTAGCAGTTTTTATGCTTTTTTAAACAAAATCAAAACCCAAAACGTTTAGGGGGTGTTTTGGCAAAACCCATTAGAACCCTAAACCTGAAGGTGATCAGAACCTAAAACCCAAAACGTTTAGGGGGTGTTTTGGCAAAACCCATTAGAACCTAAAACCTAATGGGTCAGAACCCAAAACCCATCAAAACCCAAAAGTGGCCGTGCACATCCCTAAAAAAGTTCTGCAGGAGTTTGAGACCAGAACTTCTTATGCCTGCTCATTAGCCTCTAGGCCTTACATGTCCAAACTATGGCCCTCCAGCTTTTGTGAAACTACAAGTCCCATTATGCCGTACCACAGTTTTGCTATTAGGGAATGCATTAGCAATGGCAAGGCACACTGGGATGTGTGGTTTCACAACAGCTGGAGGGCCATAGTTTGGACATGCCTGCTCTAGGCTATTGTAAGAAGTTCTGTAGTGTATGTCTTACATTTCTCGTAGTAATAAGATCCTGGAAACTTACAGCAGGATCTAAGATTGGTATACTGGTAGTTGCAGGAGTTTCGTGCACCTGTGTCCAGTTTCATTGTGTGAACTCACTGTGTCCTTTCCTTATACTTAAAACAGAAGAAAAAACAATACGAACAAAGATTAATACAAAAATATACAAGGCTTCATGCTAAAACTAAATACTAAAACAAGGCCTATGACTGTCTTTAAATTGTTATAGTTTCTATGTTTGATTGGTTCTTTTCCTTAGTTCTATCACACTCAGATTTCTATCTCCTAGTACCGATGTTACATACTGTACAGTATGTTCTACACATGTTTTAAAAGTTGTGAGGTAATTCAAGTACCAAATGATTGTCCTTAGTTAAATGATGACTGTTATATGCTCTGTGTCTATCTCCTTATAATCTCCAGATCTACACAAACTAATAATTTATGTTATTGCCAACCTTGGATTCCATTCTACCTTAATTACTAAAAGTATATTACATGCTGATCACGATAGACAGACAGACAGGCAGACAGATGTTTATTCGCATCGCTAATAAAATAAAAGTTCAATGCATGTGCACCCTGAACACTGGAGCTGTAGTACATGCAGCAACTACTGTATGTGTGTTACTGAAATGGTAACCTGGGTGAAAAGATAATAGGCTTAGGAGTAATAGAACTAAGCTGCATCATGCAGGTTTTGTGTTTTGGTTTTGGATCTGGATTGGTTTTGGCAAAACTACTCTTTCTGGTTTTAGTTTTAGTTTTGGATCTGTATTTTAAAATACGCTACTCTATTTTTAACCCCAATAACATTAATTTTCACTCATTTTAAGTCTATTTAAGTCTATTCTAAACCCCTCACAATATTATTTTTAGGCCAATAGGTTGCACCAAGGCATCACAAAACACATGGCCCATTTAGGAGTGGCACTGCAGTGGCAGACAGGATGGCAGTTTTATAAACTATAGTATGCCACAAAGAGCACATGATGCAAAAAAAGGAAGAAATGCAGGAATTGTCCTTGGGTCCTCCCACCCTTGTAACATTTCCCTTGTAACAGTGCATGTTGTATTAACAGGACATGCACTGTTTAACAAAAATAATTTCTGTGACAGGGTCTACCACAACTGTGGCTGAAATGATTGGTTTATTTGGACCCCCACAAAAAAAGAAAGAGGTGTAAGATAAAATTGTTCTTGGGCCCTTTCACCCAACCTTATGTTGTATTACTAGGACATGCACAGTTTAACAAACCATTTTAACAACAGGGTCTGCCACAAAAGTGGCTGAAATAATTGGTTTGTTTGGGCCCCCACAAGAAAGACAGTTGCACTGTTTGCTGTATACTGTCCAAGGGTGCTGCTAAGTCTGTTGTATAAATCCAGAGGTGCTGCTAAATCTGTTGTATAAGCCCAGGGGTGCTTCTAAGTCTGTTGTATAAATCCAGAGGTGCTGCTAAATCTGTTGTATAAGCCCAGGGGTGCTGCTAAGTCTGTTGTATAAGCTAAAGGGTGCTGCTAAGTCTGGCATATAAGTCTAGGGGTGCTTTAAATTGAAGGAAATAGAGGACAAACAATAAAAAATCCGAAAACAATTTCTACTACTAGTGCTGAAGCTACTGGCACCAGTCATGACATTGCCATGCAAGTACATCGATGACATTTGCTCAGGCCGATGAACAATGTTTTAGAGGGCATGTAAAATCCAAGAACCTAAACTTAATAGCACAATTTTTTTTAACTGTCTGCTGAAAAAAACTAAATTGGCAACATGCTATTTACAACATGAAGTGGCAAGGAAAGGCTAAGGCCTTGACCCATGTTCATGACTGGTGGTTCCACTTTTCATGAAGATGGGAGCTCTCCTCCCTATCTAAAAAAGGAAATCATGTTAAAGCACAGCAACTAACTGTGAAGTCAAATATCAGAAATACCCAAGCAGAGTCCAAGTGGGCCCATGATGTTCGAGGTCTAGACCTGACCCTACCAATACTGTATGGTAACTACACTTGGCTGATGGGAAAATAATTATTTCTGTTTTTGAAATGTTAAACTAGAGGTGGCGAGATGACATCCAAGATGAAATGGCAGAAAGGCCTTCAGTGACACAGTCATACTGATGGTGACAATTCAGGGGAGGATAGATAGATTATGCACATCCACTGCAAGTGTTGTACTGACACTGATATTGAGGATGTCACTGTAGGAGTACACCAGGATGAGGAGGATATTGGTGTAGCTGGTGCTAATGAGAATGTTGACGATAAGGACTCTCCTATTGGGACTCCATTGAAGAGGAGAGTCCTACTCCACTTGTGGAATTAAAACACAGGCTATTTACCCAGTCGGGTCTATGGACACCCAATTCATCCAGCACCTTTAACTTCTGACGCTATATTTGGGGACTATTATCAACATCAAGGAAGCATCATAGGAACAAGGCAGACTGCTTAAGTATATTTTATATCTCCTTTTCGGTACTTATATGTTAGCCGGGCGCCCGGCTAACATATGCTTTGGCTACGTTGTTAGCGTAGCCAGCTAATAGGTGCGGGCGGGCGGAGGGTAGGTGCGGCCGGGTGGAGGGGGGAGATGGTGGCCACCCTGCTGTTACTTACGGGCAGGGCGCTCGACAGGGAGGTCATTGACAGCTGTGTGGGGTGAAGGGCTGCACGGCGGGGGCTGGCATCGGTGCGGGGAGGGGCGTAATGGCTGCGGAGGGGGGAGATCCCGGCGGCCGCTGGGGGAGCATCACATGTTGTTCCTGCTCCCCCAGTGGCACTACACTAATAGCAGGGCTCCAGATACGTAATTTGCGTAACTTACGTCATTTACGTGAGTTACGTAGTTTACGTAGCCAGCATAGTGGTGTATTGGTATTCTCAATACACCACTACGCAAACTACGTAACGGGCCCCCAACCAACATATAAGTACCTCTTTTTCTTATCCCAAATCTCTCAACACTTAACAGCTAATTCAATTAAGTTTAATTCCTGATTTTATGTTATTACATTGCTTGGGCAATATTTATATTTGTTTTTGTAATAATTATCATTAAACATTTTATACCAATAAAATAATATTTATATTTTAATGTGATACCCAATTGATCTTATCTTTTTGAGCGCTCTACTTATTACCTTATTTACATAAGCACACATACATAGAATTTGGGTAGTACAGCAATAGGTAGGTCACATAGGCATAGAAAAAAAAAAAAAAATGCAAGATTGTGCAGGCAATTTTTAATAATAACTTCCACCAGTTGTGTATTCCACACTAACAAGGTACCAGGTGAGGCAGCCATCTTGGGCGCACTGCTTAGGATTACCCTGGGTAGAATAGGTTACCCCTAGAAGAAATGACACAAGATGGGGTGATTGTAGTGCAGAGTAAAGCAGAACAAGACCCAAAAATCCACCTCTTCTCTCTGGAATTATTTATTTCTACCCAAATCCAGACTACAGTTATCGAGCCATATGTAGCCTTTGTAAAGCCATAGTAAGCAGGGGTAAGGATGTCAACCACCTAGAAAGTAACATCCTCCCTTATACGTAACTTGCAGCGCATTCATCAAAACTTTGAATAAGAGCGTAATCAGTCCACTGACACCTACTGTAACTCCCTTTTCTCTGTATCCAAGAACCTGCAATCCACACCACCAACACCCTCATTGTCAATTGCCTCCTCAATCAGGATCAGAAGTAGCTCTGTAGACAATATCATAGGCATGACTAACTCAAAGTTACATCGTTTGTGAGGTTGAAAAAGATCAGTCCATCGAGTTCAACCTATCTTTAAAATTATACTATTTTTAAGAAACAAAGAAGATGGAATATGACAACAGTTATCCAGTTGCACCAGCGGACTAAATAATTAAAAGGCAGCAGAGGAGGAGAGACTATAACACAGCCTAACCAACCCTAGTGTTATTTATTCAGTTGCACCAGCGGACTAAAGAATTACAGCACAGGAGGAGAGCCTATAACACAGCATAACCAACCCTATTCGCCAGCGCGGAATTAAAATAGCGGCGCTGGAGATGGAATTTATACCAAATTTATCTTGCAAGAATCTGGCACCGGGCAATGACGTTTTGCCTGACCACTCGGATCCGGGCTCAGATCAGTGACGTTCGGGCAGGCTTGGATCTGGCAATTCTGAACCCGCTCATCTCTAATTATATTCTGCATTGAATATTGCAATAGTCTCCTTACTCCTTACCAAGAACAGACTCTTGCCACTGCAATCCATTTTAAATGCTGCTGCTAGGCTGATCACTAGCAAGACACTCATCATCTGCTGATCCATTCTGCCAGTCCCTCCATTAGTTGCTTGTATTTTACCATATTCATTACAAAATACTTTTACTCACATATAAAGCTATAACCATACTACACCAACATATATCTCTTTACTTATTTTGAAATATCTCCCAACTCAACCGCTCTGCACAAGATCTGCATCTGTCTTCTGCACTGATCACTAGCTCCCATTTACTATTACATGATATTCATCAGGTTGTTCCCACCCTATGGAATGCCCTTCACGCACAATAAGACTCTCCACTAGCCTCCAAACTTTAAAGCGTTCCCTGAAAACTCACCTCTTCAGGCAAGCCAATCATATTTAAGTTCCACACGCATAACCCTTTGAGGAACTCATGTATGTTATAGCTTCCCTTCTGGACTAGCAATTTGGTAAGACTGCTATGCTATTACTGGTTCCTGTCCTTGTGTTTCCCTCCTATGTCCCTACATAGGCGAATCTAAGGGGTGGTCCGGGGGTGCACAGGACCACCCATTAGATTGCCTGGTGCCTGCAGCTTTAAATATTATTTATGACTGCATTATCGTTACATACCACTGCCTGCAGGACCTGGGAGGGCTGCGCGCATACCCAACTGCACGCAGCTCCTCCCATGGTCCTTTGCGGAGCTTGCACGTGACCTCCTCCTCCATCCGTCTCACAGCGTGACGCGGTGTCCTCCCTCTCCTGCACGTGCTGTGCTGCTGCGGCGGGTGCTAGCTGGCGTGCATGGTGTGGTTGTCTGGCGCAGCATCACAGCCAGCTGCCAGCACATGGGGGTCGCCTGAGTGACTGTCTGTGTGGACTTGTGTGATAGTCTAATATATGAGGAGTCCTGCCAGTGCTTAGTGGCTTCTATCTAGACTGATCCCCGGCCGGCTCCTGGTCCTGGGCACCTGACCTCGAGGCTCCACTCACTCTGGCACTAGTGCAGTGCCAGTGGGCGCTGGTAAGACACATTTTTCTGTGTAAAATCATGCCCATCACAATGTCTTTAATAAAAAATACAAAAGACTGTAATCTTTCTCAGTGCCCTGCCCAGTGGCACTGGGCAGGGCATTGGGAAAGATTACAGCTATTTTTTTTTAATAAAAGCCATTGCTGGGCTAGTGGGCTGGGTGGCCTGGCACTGGGCAGGGGTCGTGCCCACAATGGCCCACAAAAGCCATTGTGGGCACTGCCCCTGCCCAGTGCCAGGCCGGCCCACTAGCCCAGCAATGGCTTTTATTTAAAAAAAAATAGCTGTAATCTTTCCCACTGCCCTGCCCAGTGCCACTGGGAAAGATTAAACTTTTTTTTTGTTTTTTAAAGCCATTGCTGGGCACTGGGCAGGCCAGTGGGAAAGATTACAGCCTTTTTTTTAAATAAAAGCCATTGTGGGCATGGCCACTGCCCAGTTAATCTTTCCCAGTGCAGCTGGGCAGGGCACTGAGAAAGATTACAGCTATTTTTTTAAAATAAAAGCCATTGCTGGGCTGGCCTGGCACTGGGCAGGGGCCGTGCCCACAATGGCTTTTATTAAAAAAAGGCTGTAATCTTTCCCAGTGCCCAGCAATGGTTTAAAAAAAAAAGTTTAATCTTTCCCAGCGCTGCGTTCTAGGTCCTTACTTTGCGGCAGTGACCTCCTGCCGCTCCGCCGCTGTGTAGCGGTTCCTCGCTTGGCGGCAGGAGGTCAGAAAGTGACCTCATGCCGCTCCACCGTTGCTTGGCAGCAGGAGGTCACTTGTTTGGATTAGGTGACGTCCCCGGCGTTAGAATTCGCGCCTTCTCCCTTGCCTCATGCCAGGCTCATTTATCGCCACCACCGCCGCTGCTCCTATTTAATGCCTGCATTCTGTAAACTTTCTTTTTAAACTGTGCGCAGTAGGTAAATTAGCAGCCTGTGACTCTAGCCTGCATACTCTTTTCACTGATATATAATGGGCATCATGTGTGTGGCATATGTTTAATGAGTCATTAAACATATGCCACACACACGATGCCCATTATACATATGCCCCACACCTTGATGCTCATTAATAATGAGCTTCACGTTGTGGGGCATATGTATAATGGGCATCATGTGTGTGGCATATGTATACTGGAGCATCACACTGTGGGGCAGTTGTATAATGGAGCTTCACGTTGTGGGGCATATGTATAATGGGCATCATGTATGTGGCATATGTATAATGAGCATCAAGGTGTGGGGCATATGTATAATGGAGCTTCACGTTGTGGTCATAGGTATAATGGGCATCACGGTGTGTGGCATATGATTAATGGAGCATCATGCTGAGGGGTTTTTGTATAATGGAGCTTCACGTTGTGGGGCATATGTATAATGGAAATCATGTATGTGGCATATGTATAATGAGCATCACGCTGTGGGGCAGTTGTATAATGGAGCTTCACGTTGTGGGGCATATGTATAATGGGCATCATGTATGTGGCATATGTATAATGGAGCATCACGCTGTGGGGCATTTGTATAATGGAGCTTCACATTGTGGGGCATATGTATAATGGGCATCACGGTGTGTGGTATATGATTAATGGAGTATCACGTTGTGGGGCATATGTATAATGGTGCATCACGCTGTGGGGCAGTTGTATAATGGAGTATCACGTTGTGGGGCATATGTATAATGGGCATTACGGTGTGTGGTATATGATTAATGGAGTATCACGCTGTGGGGCAGTTGTATAATGGAGCTTCACGTTGTGGGGCATATGTATAATGGGCATCATGTATGTGGCATATGTATAATGGAGCATCACACTGTGGGGCATTTGTATAATGGAGCTTCACGTTGTGGGGCATATGTATAATGGGCATCATGTATGTGGCATATGTATAATGGAGCATCACGCTGTGGGGCATTTGTATAATGGAGCTTCACGTTGTGGGGCATATGTATAATGGGCATCATGTATGTGGCATATGTATAATGGAGTATCACGCTGTGGGGCATTTGTATAATGGAGCTTCACGTTGTGGGGCATATGTATAATGGGCATCATGTATGTGGCATATGTATAATGGAGTATCACGCTGTGGGGCAGTTGTATAATGGAGCTTCACGTTGTGGGGCATATGTATAATGGGCATCATGTATGTGGCATATGTATAATGGAGCATCACACTGTGGGGCATTTGTATAATGGAGCTTCACGTTGTGGGGCATATGTATAATGGGCATCATGTATGTGGCATATGTATAATGGAGTATCACGCTGTGGGGCAGTTGTATAATGGAGCTTCACGTTGTGGGGCATATGTATAATGGGCATCATGTATGTGGCATATGTATAATGGAGTATCACGCTGTGGGGCAGTTGTATAATGGAGCTTCACGTTGTGGGGCATATGTATAATGGAGCATCACGCTGTGGGGCATTTGTATAATGGAGCTTCACATTTTCAAAGAAAGCGGCTGCTAGAATGAACACAAATGTATGTAACAGTATAACATGTTACTTATACAGTAAAGATGAGCCCCCTTCAGTTCTGGGCCCCATAGCAGATGCACCCCTTGCACCTATGGTAGTTACGCCCTTGGGCATCCCCATGAAAACGCTGGGTGTTCCCATGGGTATGCTGGGCAGTGGCATGTGGTGGGTGAGGAAGGTGAGGCACGGCCTTTCCTGCTATACCAACGTATATGGTGGAGTTTTCAGTTTATAAAGTATGTCAAAAATACAAAGAATATATAAAAAAATCTTATTTTTAGTATTTTAATATTTTTTATAGTCAAAACTCTGGAGTAAAAAGTCTATGGCAGGTGAGGCAGTGCTTCACCTGGCTACCTTTTCTGCACCTCTCTTATCAAAACAGCCAATCTCCATCAGTATATACTGCTGCCCTCATAGCAGTTAGAAAATCCCGGAGTGACTTGCCCCTATTAAGCCACACCCCCTTGAAATTAGGCCACGCCCCCTTTTGCGCGTGCAAAATACATTCTTTATGTTCTAGGACCACCCATTACCATATTTCTAGATTCGCCTATGTATAGATTGTAAACTTGCAGCAGGAGCCTCCTACCTCCATGTCTGTCTGTTGTTACCCAGTTTGTTTTATCACTGTCTACAATCGTAAATCACAACGGAATCTGCTGCGTTATATAAGAAACTTTAAATACATAAAATACTGAACATACAGTAGATTCTAATGAAAAATCTATTGCTTTCTCCCCACCAGATGATATTATGCTGCTGTAGAAGTGCTGTCTGTCTATATACAGATACTTTCTGAACATTAAAGGTTACACTGCACCTCAAGTCTTTCCTAGGTATCATTTTACTTTGTTTTGTTTTGAAAAATATCCATCTGTCTTTGCTGTAACATGTTTGGTTCCCTATATTGAAGAAACGCTGCAGGTAACATTCTTTACTAAGAATATGTGCAGAGTGCAGCCATGAGGAGAGGATCTGACTAATTCAATACAAATTGGCTGGTATCACCAAAGAGTAAATATTTAAATGTCTTAAACCTGGCTCAGAAAATGCTGCCACTGTAAGATTAAAGCATGTTCCTTAACCCTTTTGCTATCAGTGGCATGTGGTACATGTATATACACACATGTATATACAGTACAGTAGTGTTACATGACGAGATCAATCAGCAGAAATAGATGAAACATATAATTATGATTATTTGGAAAATATTAGCTTCACTCTACAGTAATTACATTTAAAACGCATTGTTCCATCTAAAATGAGTAATTTGGTAAGTATAGTATTAATAACTCATTAGGAAAATCATATCCATTCATTGTGCTTCAAATAATTCAGACATTTATAATAATACATAAAAAAGCTGCTTTATAAAATATGTAGTCTTTTTTTAACTTTTTTTTTTTTTTAATGCATTAAATAAAATAAAAAATATATTTCTACATACATTCAAAATTGGCTTGGACTGGGTAACTGGTCAGACTGGGACATTGTAGACTGGACCATTTGGGACTGTTGTTAACCAGATAAACTGAACCAACTAGAACCAGGTAGACTGGACCAAATAAGACCAGGTAACTGGACCAGGTAAGCAATTTTTTCATGGCCACTGTGTATTGCCAGAGCAGGGTTTTAATACCACTTGCTTTGCACCTATCAGTGGACTAGGGAACCCTATTTCTGCAAAATTAAATCTGTCATATTGGACAATAAATGTTACTTCCTCATCTTTGCGGCCACCGCTTATGCTACAGAACTTACTTACTGTACAGCTTAAGCATCATCGTTTGCTTGCCACGCTTCGGGCTTGGTGGCTCGCGCCGCTTCGTTTGCCACAACTTTACTAAAGGTAATAGATGGTGGCGTGGACACAGGAGGGTGGTGTGAAAGTACCGTTAGTTGTCCGAGACGCATCGGGCTCATTTTCTGCTGCACTAACCGCACTACGGAGTTGTTTTCATAAAGTTTGGCGAGCACAGTGAGCCCGAAGCAGATGCAGAAACGGAGCCCAAAGTGTGGCAAGCACAGCGTAATACATGTAAAGTAATCCGTCTCCCCTTGCGCGGCTCGCTCTCCACACTTTGTAAAATCAACTCCACACCAATGTGGATAGTGGGGGTATGAACAGGTCAGGAGGAAGCGTACCGCATCCGCTCACCACACTTCAGGCTGATGTGGATAGTGGGAGTGTTTCAGGAACACATTCACACCTGTCGTGACATCCATCTGAAACAATAATGATGACACGTGTTAACTGTCAAATGGATGTTACTGTCTCTGCCAGCAAGTGGTGCTGCTGAAAAAAAAAAAGATTCCTCCTCGGTCTGTGGAAGGTCAAAATGGTCAGTGGTTCGGCAGCCATAACCCACACAATGTAATAAGGAGCTTGTGTGCTGAAAAAATACTATCGCAGTCACAGTTGCTTCAGCTTGCGGTGACATTACGCTGACTGACTCGCGGTGACACAACAGTGTAATGCTGACTGACTACGCTAACTGCGTAAGCTACGGTTAGCCGTGAATGCACACACAGTCCCAGACACAAGCTGACTACGCTGACTACACTGACTACACTGGCTGCGGGAACACAATGCTGATGCTGACAGGGACACTATGCTGACTACGTAAGTGGCCCCATGAAACTACACAAGTACTCACAGTTTTGTCCATTTGAGAAAGACTTTGCTTTGCAATCAACTCTGAATCAGGCCCATAGTACATATTGCACCGCATGTATACAGCTTGCAGTGCCGATACATACCACAGTGTGGTCGGTATCGCGAGAAAAAGTTGACTGAGCATGAAGCTAAATCTTGACTAGAAAGTGTACAATCAATTTTTAGTTTAGTCAAAATTGTCCGCAGCCAAAATCGCACCAAGTGTATGCACCTTTAGACTGTGGATGGTAAGGATTGTGGGTGACATATGATATGTTACATATATTTTGTGAACTTTTGGAACTTACAGTACATGACATTGTGAGTAAGTAGTTTGCATGGTATGTGTTGTGCAGAAATGTGTCATTTTAATTTCATGATGACACTTTTAATTTGGGAAGATAAATTATCTTGAATGAAATTGAATATAAATCTAGTAACATAAGTTGCTCTTTCCTCCATTTCCCAAAAAAAGATCTAAAGCAACTATGGACCAAGGAAGATCAGGAACCTCATGGAGAGTAAGTGGTTCCTTGGAATGACACACACATCCAGAAAATGAGTGGCCCACTGTGGGCAGTATGGGTAGTGATTCTGATTCATTCGGCTCCATTATGATGTTTAGGGCTCTGCACATGCTATATTATACGTGCTGCACCCCTTTGCGAAGGACTCCAGCGACTTGCATAGGTGGTGCAGCCTGGGCAGACGGCAGCGATAATGGAGGTTGCCCATGGGAATGCCCAGCGTTTTATGGGCATCCCCATGAAAATCCTGGGTGTTCCCATAGGTATGTGGGCAATAAGATGTTCGCCATGGGCAGGCAGCAGACGTCACAGGATGTGATACACAAAATGACTACTGCTGTGAGCATTATGTGTGTAAGTGGCATTACTACTGTGTGCATAAAGGGGATGATTCTAATTGACATGCCGTTTCCCCTCTCAACCATGTGAGGGAATGTGTTATGTAGACACATCCCCTTGCATGTGCCCACAGCAGGCCATCACAAATATAGGTCAGTTAAAACTGACTTATATTTGCAGGCTCCGGAGCAAAGACAAAGCAGGTGGCTGAGGTCATGTGATGTCAGCCACCCATCCCCGGCAGACTTTGTCCAGTACACACTCCCATGGTAACATCCAGTGCTCCCATGGCCCAGCACTACCACCGCCCACCTTTGTCCCTCCCTCTCTACTTTGAACAGCCCGGCAACATTGTAAATCATTGAGGCCACTTACAGTCAGGGATTTGCTGCTTAGCGAGCCCTCTAACGCCCCCCTGCCAGGCGAGCGAATGCGCAATCCATGCCACTGCATGAACATCCCCCACCATGGAATTATTTCTGCCCTGCAAGCCACCCGGTAAATGGATGTTTATGTAAAATATGGTACTTGTTTCCTAGCACGGCCACAATCTTATGGATCGTGTACCTTTAAGTTAAGGTACACGATCCATAAGATGGACCCGATTTCCTTTGAAATCAGGTCCATTTTGCCGGCTAGGACACAATATCGGGGGCATCGCGTCGGTCGGGACCATTAACATTGGTCCCGACGCGACCGACGCGATGCCCCCGATATTTCCATAGGCTTCAATGTTAAAAAATATTTTAACATTGAAATCGTGTCGGGAAAGGTAAAATATCGGGGGCATCGCATCGGTCGGGACCATTAACATAGGTACCGAATCGATGCCCCCGATTTTTACATAGGCTTCAATGTTAAAATATTTTTTAACATTGAAATCGTGAAAAAATGTGAAAAATGTGAAATGGGCCAATATGACCCATTTCACATTATAGATGTCCCCGTCGTCACCCCACGATAGACGCCAACCCGAAGCGTGGCGAGCGCAGCGAGCCCGCGAGGGTCGGCGGTGCGCGTCCTCCGACTTTTTCATTCCCCTACTATCCACGTCGGCGTGGAGTTGAGAATAGAATAGTGTGGCGAGCGCAGCGAGCCACCGAGCCCGAAGCGTGGCGAGCGCAGCAAGCCCCGCGAGGGGACGCGTATAACTTCACAGGTATACGCGTCCCCTCGCGGGGCTCGCCACGCTTCGGGCTCGGTGGCTCGCTGCGCTCGCCACACTATTCTATTCTCAACTCCACGCCGACGTGGATAGTAGAGGAATGAAAAGGTCGGAGGACGCGCACCGCCGACGCTCGCGGGCTCGCTGCGCTCGCCACGCTTCGGGTTGGCGTCTATCGTGGGGTGGGGTGTACGCCGTTAAATTTGGGGGGGTTGGGAATATTTTACATTGAATCCAATGTAAAATAGGGTCCCAGGGACCCGATTTACATTTCATTCAATGAAAAAATCGGGTCGAAAATCGGTCGGTCGCGTCGATCGCATCGCATGCGACCAAATCGCATGCGATGCGATCGACCCGATTTTTCCGACACGACCACCCCGATGTAAATCGGTGTGGCCGTGCTAGGAAACAAGTACCTAAAATATTAATTCACAAAGCGGCGTGGATATTCGCTGGGCGGTGGGGGGTAGGCATTCGCAAGCTTGTTGGATGGGATTATAGGGCTTGCTAAGCAGATAATTACCACTGCTTAGTGAGGCAAAAAGAATGACCCCCTTTTGCATTATCAGCATTACTGCTACTGTGGGCGTTATGTGCCTTAGTGGCGTTACTGCTACTGTGGTCGTTATGGGCCAGATTTACTAAGCTTGAAAAGTGATAAAAGGGAGTGATAAACAGCCAGCCAATCAGCTCATAACTGCCATGTCAGAGGCTGGGTTTGAAAAATGACAGGTAGGAGCTGATTGGCTCGTGGTTTATCACTCTCCATTTTATCACTTTTCAAGGCTTATTACATCTCACCCTCTGTGTGTTAACAGCATTACTACTAATGTGGGCATTATGGGGGTGATTCTGGTTGACACGCATAATTTCGCTGTTTAGCAAGCCTTCTAACGCCACCTGCAAGGCAAGTGAATGCCCCCCACCACGGTACGCACATCCCTGGTGCTTTGTGATTGGATGTTTAGCTTTCCAGGGTAGCGTATGGGGGTGAAATCATTCAATGGTATTTAAGAAACCAGTTATTGGACTAGTACTGGTTCCAAAAATACGTGGGACAAAGAGACTGGGGGTCCCCCATATTTTGGAACCAGAACTGGGCTTCAACAGCCAGTGGTGTCATGCCACAGCTGGAATACATTTTATACAAGGTCGCCCAACAAAATCATAAGTTCAGTGTCTGGTCAGCCTTTTACGGGGTACCCCTACCTGGCTTCGCCCATCCAGTCCCTGTCACTCCTGGGCTTTTGGTGGCAGGCTGATTGTTTTGGTGTAAAAAAGAATAAAAAAATACTGTACATCATTTAGTAAATCCAAGAAGGCCTCCGTCGCATGCGCAGACTTGGAGAACCATCAGTCAAAGCATGTGTGGCATAAATGGGCCCGCTTAAACTTACACTGTAGTTCTACTGTGAAAGCAATGTAAAAAAAGACAGATACACGTTCCCCCAACAGAGCAGATCCTCTCTCATACAGGGAGTCCCTGTTTCGTCACAGGGATCAGCAAGATCTGTGCATGGTTTCGCTGTATTTAAGAAACCAGCAGAGGACTCTTGGGCTGGTCGTGGTTTCAAAAATACTGGAGAAAAATATAGGGGTCCCCCATAAGGTCCCGCAAATATTGAAAACAGCCAACAGCCAGCCGTGTAATGCCACAGCCAAGTTGGGCGACACTTTTTACACTAGGTCCACCAGCCAAAACATTATCACACTGGCTAGTCAGCCCTGTACAGGGTCCCTGGGGGAGTGGGCAACCCTCAATAAAGCCCTCAGGTTTCACTCATCCAGGGCTAAAGTTCGGTGCTGTCCCCGGCACCCCTGGTGGTGGGTGCCGGGCTAATATTTTTTATGTAAAAATAGAATGAAAAGCTTCCCCACATGCAGGGACATGAGAACCAGCAGCATGAGCAGCATTTACAGCCAACAATAAATAGACACTGAAACCCTGAAAAGTTTTATTAAAATACTGTACATGCATACATACACACATTCATACACACAAACATACATATACTCACCTTCCCTGAATCCCCCGCAGGTCTGTCCTCTTCATTAGGATCTAGGGGGGGTTAAAAAAATTATCATCCTGAACCCAGAACTGGAGGAGCCTCAAGTGTGTATAGTCTCTTCCTCGCTACTGAGGGAATCCTGGTCGCAGTAACTTCTGGCTTTGTATAACATTTTTCCCCTTATTACATATGTGAATTCTGGCCAAAAATCTCACGTGACATACTGTATGGGGTATGGTGCAATTCTTTTTAGCTGTCTATTACATTTTGCCCCAAAACTGAATAGCAAAATATAACTGCATTGTATTTATTTAAAATATAATAAGAATTTAGGAATAAGAGAAAATCTGCACTTTATTTAAATTGCTCATACCTGAATAATTTTAAGGGTTGTGGAAAGATAAACAAAAGAAAGCAGTAGCTTGGAGTCTCTAATAGCTCACTATGGGCAGGATGTACTAACATCCGCCGCCCAGCTCCGCTGGCTACAGCATTCTTACTAATCATATATGCACTATGAGCTATAACAGCGGTCCCTTGTGATACAGCGCCATTCCTAGACTTTCAGGTCTGAGAAAGGGGAGTCTCTCTGGGACTGAGGAAGCCGCCGACCCCAGTGACAGGCGGAGAAACGCGTTTTTGAGCCCATACCCACCGCTGGTCTTATTGTGCAGTGTTCCTGTTCAGCGCAAGTACACGTGGATTACAAAATTCTTAACCACCCAGCTGGCTGGTCCAGCAGGAAAGGTCCCTACTGCAGCAATTCCGGAGTACATCTCTGGTAAAAATCGTATGGAGAGACTGACCTGAGGGTTAATTACCACTAATATCAGCGCACTGCCTTGGAACCAAATGTACAGGACTGGTAACTATACTGAAGTTCTAAAAATTGCCTCTAGATATATTCTGCATAAAGCCTCATTCATCTAGTGACTGAACCAATCGGCCAATCCTAGCTATTATCCAGCTTTTATATTATATGTTGTATGTTGTATGTCTTTTTGTCTGTCTTGTGTAATTGCAATTCATGAATTGTATTTTGGGGGAAAATATTGTGTTTTAATAAATTGATTTATACTTTTTCATTACAAACGTATGGACATTTAATTACTGGGCAGGACCGCGCTTCTTAAAGCGACAGACACCCTAGGTGTCTGCCACTTAATATCTACATTGTCTCTGCACATGTGCATGCTGGGAGTGATACGTGACGGATCCTCACTCAGCGATGCGGAGAGCAGTCCATAGGCTTCTACAGGCAGGGCCGGCAACAGAAATCTTGGGGCCCGGTACACTTATATTTCTGGGGGACCCCCTACACCCTCCCCTAAATCCCAGACCCACACAACAAGATTAAGGGGGGTTTGTAATACATACTTGCCTACTTTTGAAAATTAGTTTCAGTGAGATTCTAGAGTTCGAAAGTTTGCATGTCACGCCAATAAGGGGGCGTGGCATGCTCCACCTTTGGGTGAGCCCATTGCGGATCAGGGTGGTATCCTGTAGTGCAGGCATTCCCAACCACGGTCTTCAAGGCACACCAACAGTGCAGGTTTTGTAGATATACAGTTGGTTGGTAGGTTTTCTGGGAAGGTCGCGCTTTAGACTGGGTGCAAGTGGGTTGGCTGCGGGGTGTTGGAGGTATACTACAGAGTACCTCTTGGGGGTATAAATGGTACGAAAATGTGCACCCTAGGGCGCCACCCTGCGCTCGGTTACACTTGCCTTTTAATTTGAGTGTGTTTAGAATATTAAATATATGGTATAGAACACATACACTTTCTTTAATTGAATAAATGGTATGGTTTTTTTTATTGTTGATAAAATTAATATATACGAATTAAATTCGTCAGTTGGTACACAAATAATGTATACATAAATAAGTAAAATACAAGTGGATGTCCAGAATAGAAAATTTACACATAAAAATACAAATATGTATGCATAAAAGAAGGAGAAAAGAACAATGCATAAAATATAAATGAATATATATATAAAAAAGAGAAATTAGACACAATAAATCTGTTTAAAGAGAAAATTGGACTCCTGTATACGAATATATAAAGGAGAATATATAGTAAGTTTTTAGACTGATATGGATAAGTATAACATTAGCTAGTACCGGTACACATACCACATTGGGGAGGGCTGGGGAGGTGAATAACAAACAGAGACTAACACAGTTCTTTTGGTACCGATATAAGTATATCTTCAATGGCCGTCTGCCAGTGTGTAGATATACAGGCTTGAGCACAGGTGACTTAATTAGTATTTGAGGGATTGGGATTAAACCATCTGTGCTGAAGCCTGGATATCACTAAAACCTGCACTGTTGGTGTGCCTTGAGGACCATGTTTGGGAATGCCTGCCGTAGTGGCAGGTGGAAACTAAGGGCCTGCTTTAATTTGAATTGTATATGCTGCAAGCCTAGAGTAAGTTAGACCTTATGCAGGCTTGTTGTTGCAGGGGGAATTGGGACGTTATGGAAATAGCGTACACAACGCAATCCTTGTCCTCACCATGCCCAGAAAAAGGGCATGGCTTCCCAAATGCCATCTGCACCCAACCCTGTTCTTCCCTGAGAACACCTCTGTCTGTCAATCAGATAGCATTCTTATATGTGATCACAGGACCCATTTAGCATATGTGCAGAACAGGTCCTCCCAATAATCGGGAAACTCGCTCAGTACTGAGTAAGGCTGTAATGTGCACTGTATTACCGTTCTAGTGCAGCATGCTTACATAATCATATATGGCCTACACTATTGTATCATTGTGGCTCCATTTTAAATAGTAAATAATAATTTACTTGATCATTGGGTTCACTACCAGCCTACACACACACACACACACACACACACACATACAGGGGTCACTACTAGCCCACACACACACACACGGGGTCACTACTAGCCCACACACACACACTGGGGTCACTACCAGCCTCCCCATCACCTCCAACACACAGGGGTCACTACCAGTCTACACATACATTCACACACACAGGGGTCACTACCAGCCTACACAAGCACCCCCACACACCCACAGGTGTCACTACCAGCCTACACGCACCCACACACACACACATACAGAGGTCACTACCAGCCCACACACACAGGGTTCAGTACGAGCCTCCCCACCCCCCCCCCCCCCCAACACACACACACAGGGGTCACTACCAGCCTACACGCACCCACACACACACACACATACAGGGGTCACTACCAGCCTACACATACACACACACACACACAGGGGTCACTACCAGCCCACACACACAGGGGTCACTACGAGCCTCCCCATCCCCCCCCCCCACACACACACAGGGGTCACTACCAGTCTACACAGACATTCTCACACACACAGGAGTCACTACCACCCCCCCACACACACACAGGGGTCACTACCAACCTACACCCACACACACACACACACACACACACACAGGGGTCACTTCCAGCCTACACACACACACACACACACACACAGGGGTCACTTCCAGCCTACACACACATACATACATACATGGGTCACTACCAGCCTAAACATACATAAACACACACATACAGGGGTCAAAACCAGCCTACACAAACCCACCCAGTCCCAGCCAGTATGGAGCTGTTGAGGCAGAACCACATGCATTAACCTGGGAGCACTCCTGCTCCTCCCCAGCCTCTCCTCGGAGCTCCTTGCTGGCCTGGGCTGTCAATCTCCCACAGCTGCTTCCTGCTGTACTTGTTCTCTGTCACTCCCCCTCATGGATGTCTCCAGCATGGAGCATGCAGCTCCATGTCCAGAAGAGGGGAAGAGGGGAGGGCTTCTGTGCTGCTGCCACGGCTGCTGGTAAAGTGTCCCTGGCTGCTGACTGCTAGCAGGCTGGCTCTGCTGGGCAGCTCTCTCCCGAGTGGCTGTGTGAAGCCGAAGGCTGAGCAGGCTGCTTGGGGGAGGTTGAGCAGTCAGAGGGCAGTGCAGGCGGTAGAGCGGCTCAGGGAGTAGGAGCAGGAAGCACTAGCTGAGGTGACCGAGGGGGGGAGGGGGGATGACTGATCGGGCAGGCGGCTGAGTGGACACTTGAGTTTATCACTGCTGCAGCCATTCCTTGGGGCCCCTCGGATCGTCAGGGCCCGGGTCAGCTGTCCCCTTTGACCCCCCCTGTCACCGGGCCTGTCTACAGGGTATAGCCAGCAAAAGCTAGCGATACCCTCAACAGTGCTGCCCCGGCTGAGAGGCATAAGAGCATACAAAAATGCTATAAAACCCAGGGTTTTTACAGCATTTTTGTGTTAGTGCATCCCACCCTATGCATCTTAGACATGGTCTATCAATGTTATGTAAGTATACACAGTATATAAAGATATATAGCTATGTACATACTTACTAGAGAAGGTGTATGGGGATACATTTATTCATAAGGGGATGCATGCATTCCCATAGGCTTAGTCCGGAATTAAGGATAGGCTTAGATATTCAGTTTCTTGGTGCTATAAAGTATCAACACAAAAACAAATTAGACCATATAAATCAGAAGGCTCTTCACTTACCCGATGACAATAAATTCAGCTTCAGCTGCATAAAAAGATTCTAAGCTGCCAGAACAGATAACTGGTACTGCAAAAATTCCAGGAAGCCCTGACCACTGTGGAACATAGATACTAATCACCATGTCTGTAACTCGAGAGGCGCACTCAAGAGCTGGGATTAGAGGAAATATTTTGGCCGTACCTGCCTGTTAGAAAAAAAAAAGACTGCAAGAATAACTTGTCCATGTATCACTATGTGTCATGAATGACATTAAAAAACCATAACTTGATTAAATGTATCTCATGTACATTAGTTTGTACTGTAAGCTCTTAAAAACTATCCCAACTGTAATGTCTTCTGATTTGTACAATATGTGTATAGGTACATACAGTATAATAAACAAATACAGATAGCAGATCAACTGTGTGACAAAAAATGACAAACAGTAAAAATATATCAAAGTAAATATAATAGTAAAAATGACATTCCTGACCTATTGGCCTGTCAGCCTTATACACACACATATATAGGGCCAGATTCTCTAAGCTTCAAAAGTGATCAAATGAAGAGTGATAAACAGCCAGCCAATCAACTCCTGCCTGACATTTTTTAAACACAGTCTGTGACATGGCAGGTAGGAGCTGATTGGCTGGTTGTTTATCACTCTCCATTTTATCACTTTTGAAGCTTAGAGAATCTGGCCCATAGCCATTTTAGTCTGTGCTCCTCAGTGCATAAATTATATACAGTACGGTTGTGTGTATGGGCCTCCGACAGTGGGGATCCCGACAGTCAGTATCCTGACATCGGGATGCCGACTGCTGGTGTTTCCGACAAGGTGGAGAGCGCAAAGAAGCCCCTTATGGGTCGTGTACCCCCACAAGTGAGAATAACCCTTGTGAGTCGGGATCCCCCCTGTCGGAGCACCGGCAGTCGGCATCCTGACATCAGGATCCCCATTGTCGGAGCGGCATCCGGCACCCATACAGTACAATGAAAGGAGTAAATTTACCAGTCTCCCCCAGAAACTGAGACCACTGTACATTTCTCGTGGTTTTAATTTCCAAACAGATGGACTAATTATTTAGTCGTCTGCAGAGGCGTAGCACAGCGCCGTTCCCGGACTATACAATGTCCGGGAACAGGCAGTGACCCCCTGATTGCACCCTATATATGCCGAATAATACAGCAGGAGGTGCGGTGCCGCCGCCGATGACTGCCCGCCCCGCACAGTATTACTGGTAAGGTAGCACGGTCATTTGACAGCTGCACCAACCAATGGCGGTGAGGCAGACTGTCGCCTCACATCCGGCGCGCTGTAGGAGCGCGGCAGCCCACTGAAGTGTTACTGGAGCAGAGGCGAGAGCATAATTACTTACCTGGGGGTCACGATCAGCAGGAGGAACTCCTCATTGGTGTCACTAGTGCACAGTTGCACACTGAACCATGTCATGTAAGTAATGCCACTATTTCCTAATTAATTTAATTTCTCATTGATGTCATTAGTGCCCACTGAATTACCTCATCTAAGTGATGTCACTGGTGCACACCTAATTGTATCATGAGTCAGTGACACTAGTGACGCTAGTGCTCACTGAATTTCCTCATCTCAAAGTAATGTCGCTGGTGCGCACTGAATTGCCTCATATCTCAATGATGCCAATAGTGCTCACTGAATGGTCTCATCTCAGTGATGTCACTTGTGCCAATAAATTGCCTTGTCTCTGTCTAGGACCCACTTTATTGAATCATGCCCCAGTGATTTCACTAGCGCCCACAGAATTTCCTCATGTCCCAATGATGGGCATTACGGTGTTTGGTCTAACTTGTTATGGGCATTACAGTGTATGGGATAATGTGTATTGGGCATTACGGTGTTTGGTATAACGTGAAATTGGCATTATGGCATGTGGTATACTATGTAATGGGTGTGTGACGTGTAATCCGCAACACTGTGTCATTTTTTGGTGCGCGCCTTTGGTGCGCACTATGCATTTTTTTTCTGATTTAGAAAACAGGTTGAGTCCTGGCATAACGATGGGCATAATGTTGTGTGTCATAATGCATAATGGGCATAACGGTGTGTGTGGTGTAATGGGCATTATGGCATGTGGTATACTATGTAATGGTGAGTGACGTTTAATCAGCATTATGTTGAAAAATGTTGGTGTCCATGTTCCTGCTTTACAAATAAATATATTGAGTGCTTGCATAACCAGTAATGGGCATAATGGTGTGTGGCATAATGTGTAATGGGCATAACTTGTAATGGCCATTGCAGTGTATGGTGTAACAAGTAATGGGCATCACGGTGTGGCATAACTTGTAATGGTCATTACAGTGTGTAATGTAACGTGTGACTGGCATTATGGTGTGCAAAATCAAGAATGGAATTGAAATAAAGGTTAAAAAAAACATGATAAGATGGGCCAAGGGGTGGGGGCGGATCAAGGGCTGGGCTGTGGGTGTGTCGAGGGGTGGGCCACTGTCCGGGAATCTTTCAACACAAAGGTGGTAACCCTAAAGGTGCCTATACACGTTACAATTATTGTATACAATATGGTATACAATATTGCATCTCATTGCATATTGGTTTTACGATGAGATCAGATGAGATGAGATCTAGTACAAAAAGTATATGCTGCACATACTTTTTGTACTAGATCTCATCTCATCTTATCACAAAACTGAGATTCGATGAGATGCGATATTGTATACAATATTGTATACAATAATTATAACGTGTATGGGCACCTTAAGTGTGTACCCTCACATGGTACCTACGCTTCCAAAACTGAGTCTTTGAACAAGTCGACCTTTTGCTTGTGTCAACTTTATGTCAGTGGTGACCTTGTGTATGTCAAATACATTGTTAACTTATCAACCGGATCCCAGGTGTGCTGGTGCAGCAGTTTATATTTTGACAAAATGATATAGGACTGGTGCTAGAGTCTAGAAAATATTGATATACTGTTTTGTATGGATATAGCACATTTGTTCTGCTGCCAATTGTTTTCTTATTTTAGCGTTCAACATTAATGGTGTTTTCCTGTCTGTTAGAAGAGGTGCAAGCAAGAGGAAGATCATTCTCTTACTAACCATGGAAACATCTCTGTCTGTACAAATATTTTGACTCCATCCATTGAATTGTGCAGTAGTAAAAGTGCCACTTGTTAGGTATCAACCCAGCCACTACTGGGGACAAAGCCGCCTCATTGCAGGGTAAAGAGCTTGAAATCTCTTATTTACTTGTGTTTAATTCTTCAAAATATTTTGCAACAAAATTCATGGGGGTCATAGAAACGGTTCAGGAACCATCCGCAATGTAGTACTTTTTTTTTTAAAGGATTTGTTCTTTTAAAAAATATATACAGTATATTCTATCCATAGCTTCCTAATGTTAGTATAAGTAGATACAATGACTATATTATATATACTGTATATATGATACAATCAATTTGATTATTACTTTTCTTCAGTTGTGGAATTCATGTCTAAAAGGATGTCTTGTATGTGTTTTATAAATTAATAAATACTTGCAGCGGTGTTGGTTACAGCATTATGTATTATAACTATTTTAAAACCATTTATGCAGAATTTGAAGCAAGGCAAAAAAGGAGCAGATTTTCCACATTGGCAAAACCTAGTTGCACTGAAGGAAAATATTTAACTTGGTAAAGTAGATATTGTAATATCAATGGGCAAAGAACTTCACTAACATTATTATTATTATTATTATTATTATTATTATAATTTTATTTATAAGGCGCCACAAGTGTTTCGCAGCGCTGTACAAAGGAACAATACAGGAAGACAAAGCTTGGCATAACATTGAGAGTGCCACAGTTCAATACACATTACAGCTTGGATATAAGTAGTGAGGAATCAATCAACATACAACTAGAGGCTAGATGCCAATGATGGAGATGAGTATGCGGACAAAGATGGTCACTGAGTGATGGAGTATAGGAGAGCTGTGAGTGACATGTGAAGAGAAGTGGGCTTTGACAACAGGAGGGAAGAGGGCCCTACTCGGAGGAGCTTACAATCTAGCAGGAAGGGGAGACAGACAGATTACAAGAGGTGCAAGCAATTGGGTGGTGGTTAGATAGCAGGATGTAAACAGGCAAGGGGTCGGAGAACCAGCTGGTTTATGCAGTGGAAGGGTATGTTTTGATGAATAGGTGAGTTTTCAGTGCCCGTTTGAAGCTTTGCAAGGTCGGGGAGAGTCTAATGGAGCGAGGGAGTGCGTTCCACTGAAGGGGTGCAGCACGGGCAAAGTCCTGTACTCTAGCATGGGAAGCAGTGATCAGGGTGGAGGAAAGACGACAGTCGTCAGCCGACCGAAGAGGGCGGGAGGGTGTATGAATGGAGATGAGGTTAGAGATATATGGAGCAATGGAATTAGAGATGGCCCTGTATGTGACATGGTCTTCCAACTTTCTAAGAGCCTTAAACATTAATTTAATTTACATGAAAGAAAAATGCAATATTAGTTAATTACACTAAACTAAATGCCTTTTAGAATCCATCAATACAGTATCTTGAACATTTTAGTTATCTTTTATCTTCCTGCTTTGTGCTTAATTTTATACCCTGCCCACAAAAACTAATGTAGTTAAATCCAAATTTAGGGGTATTCAGTTAGCCCAGATCATATATTACGGTTTTTGACCAGTGGTCATTATTTGGCTATCCAATTAACGCTCATTATTTTCGGAAGAAAAATGCCCCAATTTTGGGAGATAACATATGGGATATTACAGGTATTTATCACTGCTTATCAGGGATTTCAAAAGGTTTTTTTTAATCCTGTGAAAGCTCAGAGTATCTATTATTGCATTCTCCTTTAATGTTAATTAAATTCATGTTTAAAGCTCTTAGAAAGATGTACCACTATGTTACTGTAGTTCTTTTCTCATTGGTGTTACAAATCTACTTTACCAATTCAAGGGCCAGATGCACTAAGCTTCAAAAGTGAATAATGGAGAGTAATAAACAGCCAGCCAATCTGCTCCTGCCTGACATTTTTCAAACACAGTGGGCGAGATTCTCTATTACAGAAATGCGGTAAAAACTCCGTTATCGGGGTTTTTACCGCATTTCTGTATTCTCTAACCTCCCTCTGCAGTGTCACCGCTGCGGAGGGAATCGCCAGCAAAAGCTGGCGGTTCCCTGCAGAAGCCTATGGGCTTCTTACCGCAGCGGTGTGTGAGGGATCCGTCACGGATCCCTCCCAGCATGCCCTGCGGCTGGCGCGTCAGTCTGCGCATGCGCAGACAGACTCCCGGGTCATAGACCTGGAAGTCCAGCAGCGGCGCCGCATCGCAAGGGACAGCTCTTACCGCAAGAGCTGTCCCTTGCGTTAATGACCGCATATTTTAGAGAATATGCGGTCATTAGAAATGCGGTGGCCGGCGAAGAAGGCTGCGGATTTTAGAGAATCCCGCCCATTCTGTGACATTGCAGGTAGGAGCTGATTGTCTGGCTTTTTATCACTCTCCATTTTATCACTTTTGAAGCTTAGTTCATCTATCCCCAAATCTTTTCCTTCAGTGCAATTTGGTTTTGTCAATGTAAAAAAATGTTCTATTTTGCTTTGCCCCTAATGCTGCATCAGACCTTATATCTATATTCTTAATGTATGATTTGTAATATAGGGGTAGATTTATTAAGCTCGGTGAAGTGATATAGGGGGACATTTACCAAAATGGATTCGTATAAAAAAGGTGTATTCGTAGGGAGAAATACACCTTTTTTTTACGAATTTGTATTTTCGGGATTTACAATCCCAAAAATACAACAATTCGTATTCCTAAAGATGGAACATTCGTATTCGATAGGATACGACAGAAATCACCATTCAAAAGAATGGTGGTTTCTGATTTACTAAGCAGCCGTACTGATAATACGGCTGCTTAGTGGTGTAAAACAGGCACGCAAATACGACAGGAAAATAGAACACCATTTTCCTGTTCTATTTGCTTTAAGCCTAACACGCCGAAACCAGCCGGACACGGAGACGCACGGTGTTTGTTTACATCGTGCGGCTCCGCCTCCCGAATGCCGCTATTGGCCGCCTTGCGGCCTAGCGGCTCCTGATTGGCCGCTAGGCCGTGCGGCTCTCTGTCCGGCTGGATTCGGGTGTCGGTTTGTTTTTTTGACAAGACCCTTACCTGGACTACGTTGCGCTGGGACAGGTGAGTATGGTTTCCTTCCACAGCTTCCCAAATGGATTTAGTCGGACCCGGACACCGGACGCCATCGCCGACAGGGACGTCGAATTCAAGAAGGACGTCGACATGAAGAGGACTGCCGACACAGGACTGGAGGACATCAGGACCAGGGCTACCTACGGGAAGAAGATAGGTAAGTATTAGTATTTGTGTAATGTATGTATTAAAGTTTTATTTTAAAAGGGTGTCAGTGTGTTTTGTGCACTATTTTTTTAACTGTGGAACTACAAGGGCCAGCATGGGCCTTTAATGCCCAGCAGGCTGGGACTTGTGGTTCTCCAAGTCCCAGCTTGCTGGGGAGGCTTGCTGGCACTTGTAGTGCCACAGTAAAAAACAATAGTTTATCCTTATTTTTACACCATTTATCAGCCCGAAGCCCACCGCCCAGGGGCATCGGGGACAGTACCAGGCTTCAGCCTGGTCAGGTAAGTCCTGGAGGGGGGGACCCCTTCATTGGGGGGGTCCCCACTCCCCCAGGGCCCCTGGCCAGGCTGACCGGTCAGGGGGTTAATGTTTTGGCCGGGGGGACTTGTATAAAAAGTCTCCCCCCGGCTGTGGCATTACCCTGCTGGCTGGTTGTGCCTGGGACTGGTTCTTGAAATACGGGGGACCCCTAGTCATTTTGTCCCCCGTATTTTGGGAACCAGCCCCGGACCTGGAGCCTGGGGCTGGTTGTTAAAAATCGGGGAAACCCTATTTGTCAGGTTCCCTGATTTTTAATTACCGGCTCCAGGCTCCGTCAGCCTGGTGCTGGTTACGGCTGTGGGGGGGACCCCACGCCGTTTTTTTTTTAAATTTATTTATTTTCCTATTTTTTTTTACACCTTGCAGCCTGCACGGATCTGACTGATCCGTGCAGACTGCTAGAAATAATTCGTATTAGCGGCCGTATATATGGCCGCTAATACGAATTGTTACACCATCGGAGGGTTACAAAGCAGTCGTATCTGACTGCTTTGTAACTGATCCTCCGGAACACGACTTTGCATACGACTTAAACAGTCGTATGCAGTCGTAGGGAAAATACCAATACGAAAAACTAGGTTTTTCATATTGGTAAATTTCCCCCAACGTGTCTGGTTTTTATCACTGGTCAATCAGATCCTACCTGGGAAGTTACAGGCTTGGTTTGAAACATGACAGGCAGGAGCTGATTGGCCTGTGATAAAAACCAGACACTTTATCACTTCACCGATCTTAATAAATCTACCCCATAATCTACACTGAGGCACTCAAAGCATAATCCCCAAAGAGTGTTAGCATCAAGATCAATTGAATAGCTCCTGGTGAATTGATTAGTTGTGGAAAACTAATTGAATATGTCCCCTAAACTAGCACATTATTGTGATATCCATACACCTGCCCCATTCTGCAGATCTACTTTATTTTTGGTGTACATAAGGCTTTTAATTTGTACTACACTTTTTCATATATGATTATTCAAAGGTGATCTAAAAAAACAATATAATCACTTTTTATTATTTATCGGTTTTTAGGCATTAAGGCTGTTTAATGCCAGTGAACTGCAACAACTAACTTAAAGCAGCTGCAAAATCAGGTCACCATTTTTAAATAGGGCAGCACCGACCACCAATGTTTTCCAGGGGCACGGGAAAAAGGTGGCACCCCCAATTTCTGGGGTACCACATCATGAAGTATGTCGGTATGGGCCAGATGTATCAAGCTTCAAAAGTGATAAATTAGAGAGTGATAAACAGCCAGCCAATCAGCTCCTTCCTGCCATGTCACAGACTGTGTTTGAAAAATATCAGGCAGGAGCTGATTGGCTGGCTGTTTATCACTCTCCATGTTATCACTTTTGAGGCTTGATACATCTGGCCCTATGGATCATAGGATAGACAGTGTCTAGGTCAAGTCAATAGGTCAACTTTGACAAAAGGTCAACATGCTGAAGATGGACATTAACAAAAGTTTGACATTTTTTATTATTTATCTGTATTTATGCATTAAGACTGTTTAATGCCAGTGAACTGCAACAACTAACTTAAAGCAGCTGTGAAATCTAACACATTTTTAGCATTTTTCTTTTTTTTTTTACCACCAGTATTTATGAATAGTCAGGGGTTTCATTTCTTAAATTTTTTTTAGCCAAAGAGAATGGAAGTAAATGATTTTTATATTATTTTTAAATGTATTTACTCTATTAAAATCAGTGTAAGAGGACATTGTTTTGATTGCTACTTGTTGAATGTTATTTGTTCTATTTCTTTGACTAAACTCATAGAAATGAATGACAAAAAAAGCCATCTTGTATAGGATAGAGATGTACGGGTTAGTTTTTTAGAAAACTTTACCCAAATGAAGATTTCCAAGACCAGGCTCGGATCTTCCTGCAATACTTGGATTTCTAATTGCAACAAGTCCTCATCTTCCTGACACTGAATCTTGCATATTTTGGAATTGATACAAGTACATCCCTCATGGTTTAGGCACCAGAAGCACTAAGTCATGTCAGTACAGGGCTGTAGGGTGCTGCTAAACACTGATGTGGAAGACTGTGAAGGGCTGAGGGCTGCCGGCAGCCACAAAGAAGAAGAAAACAAGAATAGACTATGTCAATGAAAGGCTGTTGGCTGCAAGCACTACTGTGAATGTATCAGACAAAAGGGCTGTATAAGAACCAAGGCTGTAAATAGCTGTATGCGAGTAGTGCCTTAAACAGCTCCACTACATAAAATCCCCACACACACCCCATTATGCCGCAGCCGCACATGTCCTGTGATTCGCAGGTATTAAGGTGGTGAGGCTTAATGTCGAGAAGTGCCTGCCCCTATCTATAGTCCTATGGAGTTGCTGTAGACAGGTAATACTCGTTCCCCCTCACCCCTCCCTCCCTCCCTCTCTCTCTCTCTCTCTCTCCTTCTCTATCTGAAGTAATGGGACTCTACCTGTTGTGACATGTAACATTGGACTCCTCTGGCAGGTGTAACATGTAGCTGGGAGCTCTACCTGGCGTAACTCATAACTGGGGCCCTGTCTGGAGTGACGGGTTCTCTGCCTAGTGTAACAGTGACTCTGCATAGCATAAAATGTAGTGTAATTTAAAGAAGAAAAGGATGGAATGTCACTGGGTGGTACACATAAGAGGAAAATTGAAATAAAATGAAACCTTTATTAGATACTAGAATAAAAACGTTGCGAAATATTGACATACAATACACAAATGACAGGAAAATACAATGTGTTTAAAAAGGATACTTTGATCCTCACACAGCGATTCCCCACCGCACTCGCCTTCCCAGTATATATTTTACTATAAGGTGATAGCAGACGTTTGACAGATAAAGGGTATAATGCCGGCTGCAACCGTCCCTTATTTATTTGTTTATCCCTTGTCAAGGTTTTTAGTAAGGAGAACAATTTGTCAGGATTTTAGAAAGTGTTTTTTGCGGTATTTGGAGGCAGGATATGTGAGCACAGTTTTCAATTCAGTATACAATATCTGGCAGTATGTACTGCTAAAATGCATTCATGGGGAAGGGGGGGATACACACCCTGTGGGTACAGTGGCCTGCGTATGCTTCGCAAACACGCTTCGTCAGGACCAACCTGACAGGCTGCTGGGGGCCATTTTTTATACCATTATGGCTCATCAATATTCATGAGTTTTGTGGGCGTCATTCTTTGTTTTTTGTCACTCCGCAACTTTATTGGCTATTATTCAGGCGTCAGGTAGACATATGCTGATTAATTAGCCTCTATCACGCTGACATGTCTATTCATTACTACATTTCTGAGATAAAAATATTATTTTAAAAGAATCTTTAAGTGAATCCAGGAGGTACTTATACTTTCACGGTATTTGCTGTTTTATGATGCGAAAAATGGCTAAATATAAGTATTTGTCTGATTTTGGACATTTCTTTATAATGAGATGAGTAAGAATTCAAGTAGAAAGAAAACAAAAAATATATATAAATTATACATATATATGAGAATGAGTGCAGATAAGGAGGAAAAGAGGGCGAAAAAAAGGGGACATGCAGATCTTACTATAAAAAGCACTTACCCCCTCGCAGAAAGGATTGGAGCCGGCACACGGTAGTAGGTGAAGAAAAAAAGGGTTTATTGCAATTACATCATTGCACAAAGAGACAGCTGCCGACCTGACAGCCGTTTCAACTGCATGTGAGCAGTTTTCATCAGAGGTCTTACTATAAAAATACAAATATAAACGTATTAAATTAAATTGTAATGATTTATGGTGCTGATTGGTTTGGTGTTTCCCTGGATTGATGGTACGTACCAGAGCTTTGAGTTATTATGATACTGGTAATTTCTACATAACAATTGCATATTCTCATATGGCAACAATGTTTGTCCGATTTTGGACATTTATTTATAAGGAGATGAGTAAGTATTCAAGGAGAAAGAGAACAAAAAATATGTACATAACAAAATATATATATGAGAATGAGTGCAGATAAAGAGGAAAAGAGGGAAAAAGATAGGGACATGCCTATCTTACTATAAAATACAAGTATAACGTATTAAATTAAAACTATGATGATTTATGATGCTGATTGGTTTGGATGTTTCCCTGGATTGATGGTATGTACCAGAGATTTAAGTTATTTATAATATTGGCAATTTCTACATAACGATTGTATGTTCTCATGTGGCAACAATGTACCTTTCCTTTTTATATATAATGTAATGTGAAGATGTCAAAATAGCTGTTTAACATGAACTAGGAATAAATGAATAACTAAATGGGAGTATGGGGATTTCCCGGTGATGATATTGTGCCGTGGTTATAGTGTCAAAAGTGGATGATATTTGGCATAAATTGTGATGCATCTGGTGAGTGCTATGTATAGCAGAAAAAGTCCTGTGAGTTTATAATTATTATAAAAAATCATCTAACATATATTGATGTTAGACTAACGTGGTTATAATGATAGTATGGGAAATGGTGCAACACACGTGATAAAATGAAAAATATACAAAATTATTAACTCTGTGATAACAGTGAGGTGAGAGGAGGTCTTTCCGTGATAGTTTATGGTGAGTGATGTCCAATGGTCAGGATACATCTCCCTAGAGAATGATAAAAGGTTGGATTCACCTGTGGGTTATTTGAAAGGCATTGTCCCTCATGATATCCAAGGAGGGAAGAAGGAGAGGGTTTAGTTTTTAACATGTGGGAATATTAGATGAAAACTGTGTAATTGTTCTCCTCGTTTAATCCTCGAGGAGAAACGGTACCCATGAGAAATATTAATCTAGTCTCTTGTTTGAGCAGTTCTTGGTCCCAGTTTCCCCTTCTTATTCCCATTTCCACTTTCCTCATACCAAAAACTTTTAATCCTTGTGGATTACTTCCATGGTATCGAAGGAAGTGTCGGGCTACTGGTGTTAAACTTTTACATTTTTGCCTGTCCTTGTCTGCATTACGGATGCTGAGATGGTGCTCAGCAATCCTTTTCTTCAGGGGTCTTCGGGTCTTGCCGATGTACTGTTTGCCGCATGGGCACTCAAGGTTATAAATGACCTCAGCGGTCTCACAGTTGATGTAATGCTCAATCTTCCATGTTTTGTTGTACATGTCAGTGAAAGTTTCTTTGGGGACCATGTGTGGACAGATTCTGCATGTTCCACATTTGTATGAGCCTTTTTTGTTTATTTTGACTTTATTGTCTTTATTGAAATGACTGTGGACCAGCATATCTCTGAGGTTGTTACTCCTCCTCCAGCTGATGTCAATTCTGTCACCAAGGATCTCTTCCAATTTTTGTCAGTTTTTAAGATGTTCATATGTCTGTTAAGTACATTTTGTATTTGACGCCATTCTTGACAGAATGTGCCAATAAATCGCACCTTCTCTGGTTCGTCTGTTTTCTTGTTTTTGGGGACCAGGTGTTCCTCTCTTTCATACTTGCAGACCTCTTTTCTAGCTCTCCGTATAGATCTATTGCTGTAGCCCCGATTCTTCAGTCTCACATCCAGTTGGTTGGCTCTCTCTTCATAGATATTTGGTGTGGAGCAGTTGCGCTTTGTTCTTAAATATTCGCCTTTTGGTAACCATTTGATCACAGGCGGGAAATGTGCGCTGATGTTGTGTAGTAGCGAATTCGTGGCAGTGCTCTTTCTGAAAATATCTGTGCTTATGGTGCCATCTGGTTCCACAATGATCCGCAAGTCAAGATATTCCACCTCCTTCTGGCTTGTGTGGAAGGTGAGCCTAAGGTTCAAATCATTGTTGTTCAGTATGTTGATGAATTCTAAAAATAGGCTGATATCACCTTCCCACACAATTAGCAGGTCATCTATATACCGCAGCCATAGTACGATATGCTGGGTATATATATTTAGTTGTTATCAGTGAAGGCCTGCTCACGCTCCCACCACCCCAGGTACAGGTTAGCATATGTGGGGGCACAAGTGCTCCCCATCGCAGTCCCCTGCACCTGGAGGTAGTACTGGTCTTCACAAACAAAGTAGTTTTTTGACAGGACAAACCATAGTAGTTTGATGATGAAGTCGCTTAATGGTGTTTCGCGATCCATACTTAAAAAGTACTTGGTAGCCTGTATACCGTAAGAATGTATAATACTGGTATAGAGGCTCTCGACGTCACACGTTATTAGCCAGGTGTCTTGGTTAAGTGTGATACCCTGTATTTTGTTTAGAACATCCATGGTATCCCAGACATAGGAGGGCAGGGTCGGAACAAATTTTCTAAGATGTTGGTCCACAAATTGCGAGGCCGTTTCTGTTAGACCCCCCATCCCGGACACAATTGGCCTGCCCGGTGGGTTCTCCTCATTTTTTTGGACTTTGGACAGTAGGTATAGGGTGGGGATCTTCACATCCTTCACAGTCAAAAATTGATATTGAGTTTTAGTTAGGATGCCCTCCCTGTAGGCTTGGTTTATTAGTCTTTGATAGACTTCTAGATATTCAGTGGTTGGATTAAAGGTGAGTCGCCTGTAACAAGCCTTATCACCCAACTGTCATGCCAATTCCTTGCGGTACTTGTCCGTGGCCCACAGTACCACATTACCTCCCTTTTATAATTGGGTCCTTCCACCCTTGTGTCTCTTTCAATGCTTTCCTCTCCTGAATATTGAGGTTATCTTCAAAGTGATGTCGTTTTTTGTCACTTTCAATCTGTCGAGGTCCCTACTCACTAGTTCCAGATAAACCTTCACTGGTGGGCATATGGAAAAATCTGGCGAGAAGGTGGATTTCCTCTTAAGACTCGAGTGGCAAGTATTGGGGTCAGTTGGCAAGTCAGTTGTTGTCATATTGGTTATATCTGGATCAGAGAGTTCATCCAAAATTTCCAATATTGTCATGTCTTGAGTGTCAAAGAGCTGTTTAATACAGGGTCGGGAGGGATCTCTCTCCCAAGGATTTTGAATGGGAGTATCAGATGGATTGGCAAAGATATCTTGTCTTTTCTTAAAAAAAAATTTCAAGAGTAATTTCCTAACATATAAGTTGAGATCCTTCTCACATTCAAAGCGATCTAAGGATTTTGAGGGGGAGAAACTGAGGTCTTTATTGAGTAGGGAAATTTGGTCATCATTAAGTATGTGGTTGGTCAGATTGATAATCTTTAGGGAGTCCTTGGAGGTTATCTATTGTATCTCCTGACATCCCTCTACTTGGTGAATCTGCTCTACTTGGTGAATTGTGTAGAAGTGCTCTACCTAATGCTGTTAGAAGGGTGCACTCGGCACTTGTCCCGAGAAGCAGCGGCAACATTAGCCCCATAGGCTATTTTGTCCCACTGCGCCTCCTGTCCCCTAGTATAGGTGGTCGCTGATTGCCCCCCCTCCCCCCGCTCACTGAGTCAGTTAATCTGTCAGCGCGCCCTTTTTGTGTGTGAGTCGACAGTGCACCCTGGGCCAGATATACTAAGCTTCAAAAGTGATAAAATGGAGAGTGATAAACCCCCAGCCAATCAGCTCCTACCTGCCATGTCACAGACTGTGTTTGAAAATTGTCAGGTAGGAGCTGATTGGCTGGTTGTTTATCACTCTCCATTTTATAACTTTTGAAGCTGAATACATCTGGCCCCCTGAGAGTGTATCCACGTGCCACTGTGAGGGGAGAAAGTTATCCCACGCTGTGCTGCCGCCCACTGTGAGAGAGATGGAGAACCTGTCAATCATCGCAGGGAGATTTCTCTGTATAGCACCTGCAGCGCTAGTCCAGCTGAACCCATCACATACTAGTTTAATGTCTGCCCAGCCATGCAGACTTCTTCATGTCAATTCCCTTTCTAGCACAGGGCACCAAAATGTCTAGTTAGGACACTGCTAAGAACACTTTGTCAGTGAAAGGCTTTGGGTGCAAACACTCCAGTGGCATTACTGCAATTGTTATGAACTGTGAAGGCTGTGTCAGACTGTAGCAGGTGCCCTTGGCTAATACACAGGTACAGATGGAGCCGGCGTTGTCTTTGCAGGGGATGGCGGCAGAATTGCCAGCCGCCATCTGCTCTGCGAAATGGGACGCGCGCGCACGAGATGCATTTTATATCAGCCTATAGGTTAATCAGGCACTAACTAAAGACTTTGTCAGTGAAGGGCTATGGGGTGCAACCAGGTACTGGATTACACTGAAGTAGAATAGGAAGTACTTTGTGCATTGTGAAATGTACAGAGCATAGTTGACAAACCAGATCAGGACCAGATATATGGTGAAGTACCAGGAAGAAGGCAGAACAGGTCACATGGAATGCCAAAGTAGAACCATGAATCATCAAATGCAGTATCAGGGTAGAAACAAGTTACTAGGTATAGCCAAAGTCATGAACAGTTACAAAATAAGGGTAATATATGCTGGATGTGGTAATTAAGTGAGAGTAGGGGCAGTTATCATGGGTGTCAGCATTAGATTGTGTGTGTGTATATGTGTGTGTGTGGGGGGGATGGGGGAGGGGCAGCAGCTTTGGTCCTTCTGTATTCTACAGCTGCCAATGCCTGCATATCAAGAGCAGCCCAGCAATGATGGACTACTGATGGTGCTGACAGGGTTCTCCTAATCATGAGAATGCAACCAATCAATGGGGGGGGAAAGTGCCACCCACATCAGAACAATTAGTTGGGAAGAATCAAACAGGTTTGATTTTTCCCAACTCATTTTGGGATTTTATCAGTGTGTGGGAGCAAACAGCTTGATTATTGTTTGGTCCCACACATTACCAGTTTATAATTTCAGCCAAAACAAAGAAAACCAAACTTAAGCACTGAGGGGTATAGTACCACTGCAACCGGTGTCAATTTGGGACCACTGACTCCCAATAATGCTAGGAGCAATACAAATGCAAGCCAATCAATTTGAAATTGATTAAAATATAATATCCCCTGTATCTCCACACTCGAAGTTTTAATAGTTTCCTAAGTTACAGTAGAGTAACAGAGTGTGATTGGATGCATCCGACCCACACCTCACGTGGAGGTGGTAGCACAGTCCGGATGGACCTCCAGTTCTGCGTCCCACCACCTCAGATGACAGGAAGGGGCCCTACTATAGACACATGTGGACATGTGGGAAAATGATTGGGCAGTAATTCACAGTAAAACAAAGTGAGATAAGATAGAGCTCTAACAGATGTGATAGTCACAATCAGGCAGGGGATTCATCTAAAGACTGAGGCCCACTGGATCATATCAAAAGGAGTTCAACTCTATGGGCGGTATTCAATGAGAATACCTGCGAGGTGCAGCGAATCCTTTTTAGGATTCGCTGCACATTCGCCACGTTCCGGAGCCGGCGGGCTCCGGTATTCAACGTGTCAGGGGCTCGCTGCCCCTGACTGGCGAATATGAGCTCCTGCGGCGAATGCCGCAGGGAGCCTGAGGACGGTGGCAGGCAGAGAGATGGAAGTCTCTCTGCCTGCCCCAGAACGTTTGTGGGGGTTAGGTGGGCTCCCCGGGTGCCAGGCAGCACATGCTGCCCCCCGGGGGTGCTAGCAGGGGACCTATATTCACTATAGCCGATCGTAATGATCGGGTGCAGTGAATATATGAATATGTAATGAGCGGCTCGGCTCCGGCGCCCCCTGCTGGCTGCTGTGTAAAAAAAAAAATAATAATAATAATTTTTTAAAATTAAATATATATTCATGTGCTTACAGCACATGAATAAAAGTAGCATGCCCCTCCTCAGAATAAAATTCTTGTTTTTTTTACACCAAATGTAAAAAACAAAACACTTTATTTCAAAAGTTCACATTCCAAAGATAGCGATTGCTACTCGGTGAATCATGGCGAAAAAAACCTTCAAATGTATTCGCCATGTGGTCATTGAATAGGGTGATTCACCGTTTTAGTCAAAAATTCGCCAAACAGCACAAATTCGCCATAAAAACATGGCGAATCAGGCTCATTGAATACCGCCCTATGTGTCAATAAGTCCCCCCAGTGTCAGGGTGCTCATCCTAAAGAACCAGTAGGCGATTAAAGAAATTGCTGTGGTGGTGATGTCATCGATCTTACCTTTTCTACAGCTATAGACATGTTGGAATAAAGGAGGTCATTCTGGTTGACTTGCAAAGCTGCAAATGTTTGGCATAAACATCCATTCGCAGCTTTGCATGCTGGGCAGAAATCAGGGTGACTCCGCTGACTCAGATTTGCGGCGATCTGGAACATGAACAGGGCAGGCAGCTGACATGCAGTGACATCAGCTGCCTGCCACCAGCAGCCACATCATGGCCGAATTACCATGGGAACGTTGGGCATTCCCATGGGCATGTCCCGTGCCCACCACTCCACGCCCCCTGGCCGTACTGCTCAGTGCGAACGGGCTGGCAACTATACAAGTCACCGCATCTGTTTGCATACAGAGCCAGAAAATACGCATAAATGCTTATACATTTTTTTGCAAAACATCACTCCCATGAGCAAATGCACAGGGGAGCGAACTGACCATTATGACCTCCGAAGGGTGAGTCTTCACCCCTTTTGGTATGTTTCTTTTATGTTCTAAACAAATGAACATTCAATTTTCATGTAGTCCCTAATTATATGTATTTTAAATTTATTGTGTAGTTTTTGTCATTATTATGGTTATGTATGAATTATAAATTATTTTAATCAATTTTAATTTCACTGGCTTGCATTTGTATTTCAACCAGTCAATTAGTTGGCTGTTTGGAATAATATTGTTCTGGTGTCTAAAGCTGGATAAACACACTCTAAAAGTACAGTATCTTTACAATATATCTGGTTGGAATAAAAATCTAATAATATCTGGGAACAAATTACAATAAACCTTTTGCACCCCATAACTGGAAAATTGACTAAAACATTCATTTGCATAAATTGATTAAATTAAAATACTTTAACCAATTTGTCTGAATGATCACTTTTGTCTGTTTTCCCAGTATAACCAGCATAAGGCATAGATGTCAGTTTCTAATTACACAGCAGGAATTTTCATCAAAGCGCATTTTGACAGTTCTTTGTAGGATAGATCGTGTTTGACTGGCAGTTGCCTGTGGTGCTCCTTAAATTGGGGAAATTCTTTTTAAAGTCACTTGTTTTATAATTTGCTCAAATTTACAGTACTTGTATTTTGTAGGGATCTGCATGGACCCCTTTTTTTGGTTCTATTTTTTTGTTTTGACACCATCCTCCAGTCTTTTTGCTGAATTTGGCTTCAAATCAATTTAAAAATATTGATAATCAATTTGAAAAACAGATAAAAACAATTTCCACATGGTAGTTGTCCCCATAGTAGTTTCCCCAATAGTTACTGTCCCCATAGTAGTTTCCTCCTTAGTAGCTGTCCCCATAGTAGTTGTCCCTCATATTAGTTTCCCCTTTAGTAGTTTCCCCTTTAGTAGTTTCCCCTTAGTAGTTGTCCCCAGGGGCTGGCTGGCAAATTTCAGCCTGGGGGGCAACACAAGCAAGTGGCCCACCACCATCGTTTCCCCACCCTACCCTCTAGTATGCAGCAAGGATTAAACAATAATTCCCCCCACACACACCCGAAACAGGGACAGCGCGCGCCATAGGCGCGCTGCAAAATTTTACACTGTAATGCCCATTACACAACATAATGCCACACACCGTAATGCCCATTCCACATAAAGCCAACACCATAATGCCCATTAAACATAATGCCACACACACCGCAATGCCAAATAAACAATGCCCATTACACATAATGCCACACACCGTAATGCCAAATAAACAATGCCCATTACACATAATGCCAACACCGCAATGCCCATTACACACACTGCCTTCCTCATACATCTATACATAAATACCTACATACACTGCCTTCCACATACATCCATACAAAAATAAAAACAGTACATACACACTGTATATTCGTCCATACATACACTGATTCCCACATCCATCAATCCATAAATACAGTACATGATCGACATACATACTGGCTGAATACATATATACCACAAGTCGCCCCCCCTCCCCCCTCCGCGTGGTGCAAGGAAATATTGATCACAATCAGATCAGCTAACCACTGGCTGTCTAAGTGCTGACCTGGTGCTGCTGATGCTTCTATCAGCTCCAGGCTCACAAGAAGCTGGCCGGCCAGGTGGTTGGTGCTGCTGTCGGGAAGGGGCCCTGCCACTTCTGCCGGAACTATAGTGCTCCACTCCTAGCAGGCGGCAGCGTGCTGCTGCTGGGCGGGTGCGGGGTGTGCCTCCTATAGTTTGGTATGCAGCGCGCTGCTGCCGGACGGGGGCACTGTCGCTGCCGCTGGTGACAGTGCTGCACGCTGCTGCTGACCCCTCTCTGCAGCCCTGGCCTGGGTAAATGCTCGTTGCCTAGGGGTTACTTTTAAACAGCGCGCCAGCGCTACCCGAAGCCGCACTTCCGGGTACCGCTGGCCGCGCTGTCATCCTCTGACAGACACTAGAGGTACAGAAGAACCTCTAGTGTCTGACTCCTCCATGGCGGCGGCCATTTTTGGAGAGGCCGTCGCCATTCAAAAAGGCCTGTGTGCAGCAGCCGGACCAGGAGACGACTGCGGCAGCAAGGCAATGCACACAGCCGGCCCAGCCCCAGCCACTACATACCGGCCCGGGGGGCATGTGGCACTCTGCCCCCCGGCCCAGCCCGCCCCTGGTTGTCCCCCATAGTAATTGTCCCCCATAGTATTTTCCCCCTTAGTAATTGTCCCCCATAGTAGTTTCCCCCTTAACAAAGTTGTCCTCCATTGTAGTTTCCCCCATATGAGTAGTTTCCCCCATATTAGTTGTCCCCCATAGTAGTTTCCCCCTTAGTAGTTGTCCCCTACATAGTAGTTGTCCCCCTAGTAGTTTCCCCAGGGCCGGCGCCACCACTAGGCAGCCTTAGGCATTTGCCTTGGGCACCGGCCACTGGAGGGTGGCAGTTTGGAGCTGCCCCCCCCCCCCCGGGCCACATCACCCAGGAAGCCGCTCCCTTCCTGGGGAGCGTTGCGTCACGTCACGGCAACCGCATCACCTGCCAAGCCCCCCACTGGAACATTACAGCACCGGACACCCCCCGTCCCCTCCCTGGGAAGAGTCACAGCGGGCAGCGCTGCATCACAAGGCAAGCCTCCCCCCCCCCGGAACATCCCCGCCACATCACTGTGTGGCCCCCCCTGGAGCAACTAAGTGAATGAGCGCCAGGGCGCCCTCCCCACCTGGGGTGCTCCGGTGCCTAGCACCGGCCCTGAGTTTCCCAATTAGTTGCTGCCCCCCATATTAGTTTCCCCCTTAGTAGTTTCTCCCTTAGTAGGTGTCCCCCATAGTAGTTGCCCCCATAGTAGTTTTCCCCTTAGTTTGCCTTAGCCGGGCAGAGAGAGCGGTGCGTTACCCGACTGTCCGCCACTATTTTCAGTCTCCCACTGGACCGCTAGTCAATAGGCGCTTGCAGTCCAGCAGCCACCAGTGCTGTTCCTGTTTGGCTGCTGGACTGCAAGCGCCTATTGGCTCGCGGTCTAGTAGAAGACTTGAATTTGTGTCCTGACTTCTGTGCCGCCTGCCCATGGTTCACAGAACTGATATTGTGAGCCACGGCCAGGCAGCGCAGGAGTGAGGACACAGAAATCGGCGGGCCAGCTGGGCGGGGGGAGATCCGACAGAGATTGCGGGGCATGGCTACGGCACCCTGTGATATTTCCATGCCCGAAGCTCTGCTCCAGACTGTACCCAATACACACAGGGCACCTCTGTAATTATTGTTTGTCACAGCTGTTAGCGTACTCAATGCGCACCAGACAGCACCTCTAATTATGGTGTGACAAACATAGTGTACCCATTACACAACAGGCAGCCCCTGTAATTATTATGTATCATCGCTGGGTGCCCTTTCAAAAAGAGGGGGTTGCCATTGTCCTGTGCTGTAAAAGGGCACTGCACTGTGTGCTCAAAATAAATGCAGGAGTTCTCCCATGTGCTATAAGGGTGCTCTGCCCTGTATTCGCTCCATTTAATGAAGTGGTTCTGCACTGTGTGTTTGTTCCATTTAATTTATTTAATATAATTAAAGGGATTCCAGTGTCCCTGTGTGCTCCTGTATTGATGCTGTGCCCTGTTTGTTTGCTCCATTTAATTAAGGGGCACTGCTCTGTATGTTTGCTGCAATTAATTTAAATGTTAAATAATTAAAGGGGTTCCAGTGTACCTGTGTACTCCTGTATTGTTGATGTGCCCTGTGTGTTTGCCAATTTTAATTAAGGGGCTCTCCCGTGAGCTGTAAAGGAGTGCTGCTGTACAGGTGTGCTGTAACAAATATTATTTAGCAATTAACTATGAAGACACACTGGAGAATGATTCGGGCACTGTCGGAAAGGTGTGCTGCTGGTACAGGGGTGCTATAGCAAATATTAAATATCAATAAACTGTGAAGACATACTGGAGAATGATTTGGGCACTGCGGAAGAGGGGCGCTGCTGTACAGAGGTGCTGTAGCAAATATTACATTGCAATTATCTGTGAATACACACTGGAGAATGATTTGGGCATTGTGGGAGGGGGTGCTACTGTACAGGGGTGCTGTAACACACCCATTGCAACTTTTTTGTAACAAAGTGGCACAAGGTAGGATGCCCATTGTCGAGTTACTTTTGACTTTGAACTACTTGCTACTGCCCTGTGTTGAGCAAGGATTTTCTCAGATATTAAAAATAGGGCTACAGTATATGCACCTCCTCTTTTCCAATCCCAGTGTCAACTCCCACTATCTTTGATATCATTTAGAAATTAAATTCCTTCACACTGTATCAAATTAATACTAATGCATCATTGCTGCTTCCCCTTGCTTCCACAGCTGGGTTTTCTATATGGTAAGAAGAAAGAGTATTGGTTGCGCTTATTGTAGCTGTTCAATTTTTTAGATGCTGGTAGGATGGTGTATATCAAGCGCTTGTAAATTATGGATCAAGTGTTTTTGCCGTTATTGTGTCTCATAAGAATAATAAAATACAAAATAAATAGAGAAAAATGAAAATATGAATGAGCAAAAAATAAAAAAAATAAAGTGTACATAAAAAAGGAGATAATATAAAAATAAAAAAATAAACATATGAGGGAATAAGAATAAAAAATAAATATAAATAAAATGAAAGTGAAAATAAAATGTATAAAATGCTGTCTGGTTATAGCATGCAGTTTTTTGGCCATGTGGTCAACACTGTTTACAGCTCTTCATTGAGCGATGTGGGGAGTACCATCAGTCCAGTTTGGTAGCTAGCGGCAGTAGCGCACGCAGGGGGGGTTTCTGAGTACCCGGAAACCCCCCCAGGAGTCTATGGGCCTTCATCTGAAAGCTGAGGGTCCCCTCTTTCCATGGGTACAAGAATTGTAAAAATCGGCCCTTGGGAACTGGAGATATCTGACTTCAAAGCAGTGGTCCCCATCCAAGCCTGTTAATTGTTATTCCCAGTCAGATATTTCAGGTTCTGTCTGACTTAGAGTTTTTCTGAGGTTATATTCCAAAAGCTGGGACTCTCCCCCTTTGAGGGAGACTAGTAGCTTGTCTCTGCTGTTCCCAGAACCAGAGATATCAGCTTTCCGGCAGCTGGTTACTGCTCCAGCTCCACACACCTGGTATGTAGTATTATATACTCGTGGGCAGATTGCTCTGCCTCCTGAATTCTGATCCTCTAGTCCCCAATATCAGTTGGTAGGTGGGATTCTCTAGTTTTAATTCCATTAAAATCTAAGAAATCTATTTCTGGGAACTGGAGATATCTGCAGTCAAGCAAGCTGTCCTCCCACCAGAAAATTATGAATAATAAGCCCTCTCCACTATACACCCCTCCTCTGCGTATTAAACATCCTCTACCACCCTGGAAGTTATGTATCAGGGCCCCTTCATTCAGAACAATGCCCCCTTCTCCCAACTCATCTCCCACCATCTGTGCAGTAAAGGGGTAATTAGTGGAAATTACTGATCCAGGCCCTACATGCTGAGTGGTTGATATAATACCCCCTACCACCCGCAGGACATCAAAGCTTCCCCCACCCCTACTGCTGGATTATCGGTAGGGGCCTCAATACATTGCTATGCCCAGGGGTCTACACTGCTGTTGACGCCCCTGTATGTATGTATGTATGTATGTATGTATGTATGTATGTATGTATGTATGTATATATATATATATTTTTTTTTTGTTATTATTATTATTATTATTTATATATATATATATGTATTTGGTCTATCTATAATACTTTAACTGACCCGGCATATACTGGGTCACCTAAGTGTCCATCTCCGTGCTTTGCTCCACCCCTCTGGAAACCCCCTTCTGAAAATCCTGCGTTTGCCACTGAGCGGAGGTGTCCCAGCAGGGTGGCTTGCTGCGAGGGGAGACTGTCTACTTGTCCCTACTCTTACCTAGTCTCTTGCCCTTTGCCTTGATGTTACTGATGGCTCTCCGTGTCTTCTCCATCCTGGTCGGCTTGTTCTTCTCGTGACTGGAAGTGCGGTTGCGGGCTGCCCGTGTTTGGCGCTGTACGGCACTGAATCTTCTAACCCTTCTCCAATGCTTATCGAGGCTCTGCAACTTCTTTGTCAAGGGTTTTCTATGTTTGCAGTACAGTATGGCCCTTATTCAGATACAAATTTGTTCTCAAAATGGGCAAAACCATGTGCACTGAAGGTGGGGCAGATGTAACATTTATAGAGAGTTAGATTTGTGCGAGTTATTTTGTTTCTGTGCAGGGAAAATACTGGCTGCATTATTTTTACACTGCAATTTAGATTTCAGTTTCAACACACCCCACCCAATTTAACTCTCTCTGCACATGTTACTTCTACCCCACCTACAGTGCACATGGTTTTACCCATTTTGAGAACAAGTTTGTACTGCAATCAGATCTGAATAAGGGCCTGTATGTTTACAATTATTACATATACATTTAAATATTTGGGAAAATATATATTCAATCCCATCTTTTACAACTATGCACTATTAATTTTACTCCTGTAATTGTTAAAATTAGGGACTAGCACATTCAGATTTTTGAAAAGCGAAAGCTACAAGACTCTGTGATCTGAGCACAGATCTGAGTATGTTTGAGTCTTCTCACCCAAACTCGGAAGCTGGAACGAGGCAAAATGTCATCATCCTGCCATTTCACTCCAGTCCTGGAGAGGGGTAGAGAGAGGACACATTACGGCCCGGGGCTGCCTGTTGTGTATATTAGATAAACTTTCTGCCACACACAATTATGTGGTGCCCTGTGTGTATTGGTTATACTGTCTGTGACACACAGAATAATTACAGCAGGGGAGCATGTTGTGTGTTGGTTACACTCTCTACACTACAAAAAAAATGGACAACAAAAACTTGGAGGATAAAATAGGGAAAGATCAAGACCCACTTCCTCCTTGTGCTGAAGCTGCTGCCACTTGTCATGACATAGACAATGAAATGCCATAAATGTCATATGCCAAGGTCAATGTCCAATATCATAGAGTACATGTCAATAGACAAAAAGCCAAAGTTCAGTAAAATGACCCCAAAAAATTAAATTAAATCATATGAGGAGAAACGTAAACTTGCCAATATGCCATTTACACAGTGGAGTAACAATAGCCCTGCAGACCCCGCGGTCACGGGGAGGCACTGATTAAATGTGGGCACTCAGGGTCTGCGGGGCTATCATGCGCTGCACTGCTACTGGAGCCCGGGACCAACCATGCCCCTCTGTTCGCTGCCGCCGCTGAGACCCGCAGATCTACTTGTGTCTTGTCTGCGGTCCTGGCTTTCCTCTTGAAAGGCTTCTGTTAATGAAAATGACCCTCACAAAATGGCCGACCCCTTACAGTAGACACTTTTTGAGGATGTTAGAGGAGGCGGGCGGCGGGATTTATTTTAAGGGGGGCTTTATTTTATGGTGGGCGACAACATTTCCAATTAATAGTTACGCCTCTGCATTTATACTGAGTGGCAAGGAAAATCTAAGGCCTTGGCCTATGTTCATGACTAGTGGTTCAGCTTCACCTGACAATGGAAGTGCTCCTCTCCTGGTTGCAAAATGAAAAAAAAAAAATAAGCTGGTAAATGCACAGCAAAAAACTGTGCATTCTAAGATGGTATCACAGATCCCCAAGGGTCCAAGTATATCAACGGTTGTGATGCCTGACCTTGCCAACACTGGACGGGAAGAGTTGGCTCCTTCCACCATTTGCACGCTCTCTGCAAGTGCTGGAAGGAGCACCCACAGTGCAGTTTCTGATATTCAAATTGAAGATGTCACTGTTGAAGTACACCAGGATGAAGATATGGGTGTAGCTGGTGCTAAGGAAGTTGATGAGGAGGATGCTGATGTGTTTTGTTTAAATCAGGCACCGAGTGAGACAGTTGTTGTCCATCTAGATTCCACTTCACTAGGCAGGTGATACCCAGGATGTACATAGATGTCTGAAAAAAAAAGTGTCCTCAGTGTCATGAAAAAAACAGTTGTACCCACTGACAAGCGGTACAGGGCAAACTAAGGACTATATGACTCTGACCGCCCACTGGGTAGCTGCATCACCTTCTGCAGCAACAGCGGTACCAGTAGCAGCATCTACAAAAAAATGCCAGCTTGTTCCAAGTCAGGCTACACTGTGTATCACCTGTTTCACTAAGAGGCATAATGCCGAGAACCTCTTAGAGAAACTAAGGGAAACCATCGCAAAATGGCTTACACCACTTAGACTCTCCAGGTGATCTGTGGTATCTGACAACGCCACCAATATTGTGTGGGCATTACATCTGGGCAAAGTCTAGCATGTCCACAATAAATTTGGTGGTGAAGCATTTCCTGAAAGTGACAGGAGCGAGCAGGAGATTCATGCAGTGACACTTTGCAGGACACTTTCACCATTCTGCGGCTGCCTGCCAAAGACTGAAGCACCAGTAAACCCTCCTGAACCTGCCCTGCAATCCACTTAAACATGAGGTATTGATGTGGTAGAACTCTACCCTCTATGCTGCAGAGGATGGAGGAGCAGCAAAAGGTTATTCAAGCCTTCACAGCCACCTATGACATAGGCAGAGGAGGGGGGACTCAAGCACAGTGGAGAATGATTTCCATGTTATGCAAGGTTCTCTAACCCTTTGAACTTGTGAAGTTAGTTTAGACACTACCAGCTTGTCAGGTCATTCCCCCATCAGGCTGTTGCGGAAGCATAAAATAAAATATAATCAGGTGTAATGTATTTCTATAATCATTAATGAAGCTAAATCAATTAAGGCATCTCCCACCATCTCCCAAGATCGAGCTTAACTCTGAAGATTTACCTTTAATAGACATACTAGAAGAACTCCAAAGTGAGAACACTGAGCAAATGGAAATGCATTCCCCAATAAAATTGTTCAACATATCCAGAAAAGACTTCAAACTAAAATCAGAATTCTTCCCAATCAAAGCAAAGGGCCTAATATAGAAAGTTTTTACAAAACTACACTAGCCGATTTTAAAACCTTGTGCTTAAAAATTTAATTTGATGCCCCCAAAAAGAAACATAGGTCAAACCTAACACAGAAAGAAAAGAAAGCTCTCAAGGACCTTGTTGCTGACAATAATATCCTTATAAAAGAGGCCGACAAAGGTGGCGGCCTCGTAATACAAAATAGGGAAGATTATATTACAGAGGCCATGAGGCAACTTAATAACCCCCAATTTTACACTAAGCTGACAAAAGATCCTACAATGTTGTTCCAGGCAGAATTGCTTCATCTTTTAGATCAAGCTGTCATAAACGGGGCCATATCCAAGGAGGAATTCAAATTTTTGTATCCTGAACACCCAGTAGTACCCATTTATTATCACCTTTCCAAAATTCACAAATCCCTCACAACACCCCCCGGTAGACCTATTATTTCGGGCATCAACTCCCTCACTTCTAATTTATCCTTCTTTGTCGATTCTTTTTTACAACCTCGAGTGTCATAATAAACCGCATAACCACACATAGGCCCTTATTCTGATCGGTGCGGCCGGAGCCGATTATGCGGCCAGGACCGTGCGTGCGAAACCCCGCCTTCCATACGGATCGCCAACTCCGTCCGTATGCGGTAAGAAGCTGGGGTAACTTACAGACCACGTAACTTACAGACCACATAGCAACAAAAATGAAAATTTGTCTGCAGCTCATTAATCTGTATTTATGCCAACCTAAGTTATATAGTTATATATCTATAAAAATATCCACCAGCATGTATATAAGATTGAATATAACCCGACTGAGGTATTATGGGTATTATAGTCTCCATGTAACATAAGAGAAACACACTTTGGTATTGACATTCTTTATTAATATTTTTATTTTTCTATTTTTTGCCGATACTGACATTTGTCTAAATCTAGGAATTACACGTTACAAGAATAGCCTTATATTTACATATACTTGTGGAAACGCTATTTCAAATTGACATATTTTAAAAAAACATGATTAATCTGATGCAACAAGCCATGTGACCGGGTTTAGTCCAATCATGAACCGGGATTAAACCACAACAAGAAAACAGCCAATACATAGAGGGCTATAACCACGCCCATGATATGCAGCATCCATAGTGACAGAAAGGTGTCTCCCCATAGACCATCAGAGGAGTGGAAGTCATGTTATGCGCGTCTCTGGCCACATGGGAAATGTAGTCTTCCGGTCAGAGGCGCGATCATGTGCCGACGCTAGCCAATCAGGACACAGAGCCGGGTATTGAGCCATAGTTACCAATGGAAATCGACTGTTCCCGATAACCTGGCCCCATGGGAAATGTAGTCTTCAGGTCAGAGACGCGATCATGTGCCTATGCTGACGCCAATCAGGAAACAGAGCCAGGTCACTGAACCACCATCACCAATGAAAATCGGCTGTTGCCGACAACCCGGAAGTAAATATACTTCCACACTTCTAGTCTCAATAAATGTTTTTGTTTATTCTGAGTTTATTTTGGTAATTTGATAATGCCTTATTATTGTGCATGTATACTTCGGTCTGCCTCCTATCATGCCTGATTATTATTTGTTTTTTTATTTCACTAATTGGATGATCTAAACTTGATTGATTGGTCATGTGAACTTATTGTACATGGTATATATATATATATATATATATATATATATATATATATATATATCCTGCTAAGTCTCAACAGCACTATACCTTTGATAAAGCTGCTGTAGCGGCGAAACGCGTCAGTAGTGCTGTTGCCCCTTCTTCCACCATCACCACTTTGGATTGCAGTCCGGACCAGCCCAGGAAAATCGTTTGTTTTTACCATCTTATTGGGATATTGAAGTCCGCAACTTTACCACACCACCCCGCTTTTTAACACTCAGGTACCTGAGGAAATTATCAACTGTCCTAGACCCTTCCAGGGGATTTCGGTTATTTGTGCCAACTTGGGCCGACCACGTGGACATCAGGACATTCCTATTACTATGTGTGGAGCGGTAAATATACTATCTTCCATTTTCCCTTCTGGGCCTAATAGGAACGGACTCTCCTAACTACTATAGTGTAGAATTGGGCATTTATCTACTGCATATTTTATGCTATTGTTTTTATTATGTATGTACATGTCTATGTCATTGTTTTTACTTCAGCAAAATATTTTGTGTAAAGATCATCCAATTTACCATTTTTTAATTTCTAGCGCTGCTACCACCCCCTTTTCTCTTTCTTTATCTCCCACCAAGGATTTAGCAAATCCTTAAAAATAAACAAAGTAGTAGTAATTATACAGAATAATTCTGAGAGCGCGCTGAATTTTTAACACAGTGGTATTTTATTAAAAAACAACAATTAATGAAACATTTAAAAATATATATATAAAACCAATAGTATGTTGGCTCAATTTAATCACACAACTGGTACTCTGATTATCACAATATAGCAGATTAAATGTTCATATAAGTTTAATTTAGGTGAAATGAAAGGTCCAATAATGCTCTTACCCACTCATGTTGGTAGATGGTATGTCAATGAAACAGGCGGGGAGCACATTTTTAAATAAATGGTATGTAGTTAACGGATGGTTGATAGGTATTATATGTCCGTAATGAGAAAAACTGAATCCATGTGATTTTTATTAAATGATAAGTACCATGGAGTTTTTAAGCCAAGCAGCTGGGATGAAAGGAAAAAAGACTCTGCAAGGTGGTAATGCAGGTTTTTCGACTGACGTGGAGCAGTTGGAATAACCCCATCGCCGGGAAAGGAGTTTCAGAAGCATCTGGAGAAAGTGAAGAAGGAGCTAAAAAATAGCAATTGAGTTAAGTACGTAGCTCTTGTGGATGAAGCCCTTGATTTGCTTTGCGAGGATTCAATGGTGGTCAGTCTGTTAATATCAGACCACTACATGCTCGATCCTCAGTTTGAAGCCTATGTTGTGTCTTTGTTTCCGGTGGACACAAGTTCACAGAGAAGCAAAGAGATGTTGGTCAGTAGATTGTCATCTGAAGCAGAACGGGATATGGCAACAGCCCCTCCTTCATTTTCTTCCACAACTGTGGCTGCAAAGAAACAACTCATATTTTCTAACCAACCCACTGACAGGCAGGAGCGAGTTTGGACATCTGATCCGGACTGAAGGACCTGCCAAAAATTGCTGACATGTCTACTGCCACTGCATACGATGCTGTCACCATTGAAAAAATGGTGGAGGATTATATTTGTGACAGCATCCAAGTAGGCATGTCAGACAGTCCGTATCTGTACTGGCAGTTAAAAGAGGCAATTTGGAAGCCCCTCTACAAACTGTCTCTATTCTACCTGAGTTGTTCCCCCTTCAGTGTGTACTCTGAAAGAGTTTTTAATGCAGCCGGGAACCTGGTTAACGAGCGGCAAAGGGGTTGCGTCCACAAAATGTGGAGAACATTTTGTTCATCAAAATGAATTATCAATTCTTTCACGAAGACCAGCAATTGTCTCCTGAGACTACACAGGGATCTGTGATTGTGGAGTCCACCGGGGACAAATTGATAATCTGTGAGGATGAGGATGTACACACTGAAGGGGGTGAGGAATCGAAGAATGAGGATGGCATCTTGCCTCTGTAGAGTCAGTTTGTACAGGGAGAGATTAATTGCTTTCTTTATTGGTGGGGTCCCAAACAAAACAATAATTTCAGCCACAGTCGTGTGGCAGACCCTGTCAGTGAAATAATCAGTTTGTTAAAGTGTGCATGTTTACTATACAACATAAGGGTGGGTGGGAGGATCCAAGGGCCATTCCATCTTGCACCTCTTTTTTTAACATTATGTGCTCTTTGGGGCCTAGTTTTTAAAATTGCCATACTGCCTGCCATTGCAGTGCCACTCCTAGATGTGCCAGGTGTTTGTGCCACCCACTTGTGTCACTTTGCATAGTCATCCAGCTACTTTGGTGCAGCCTATTGGCCTCAAAATAATATTGGGCCTTATTTTGGTTCATTCTTTCTGACATAATCCTTCTTAGATGGACAAAACCATGTGCACTGCAGGGGGGGGGGGCAGATGTAACATGTGCAGAGAGAATTAGATTTGGGTGAGTAATTTTGTTTCTGTGCAGGGAAAATACTGACTGCTTTATTTTTACACTGCAATATAGATCTCACTTTGAAGTAAAACCCCACCCAAATCTAATTCTCTCTGCACAAGTAACACCTGCCCCACCTGCAGTGCACATGGTTTTGCCAATCTAAGAAGGATTTTGTCAGAAAGAATGAACCAAAATAAGGCCCATTGTGAGGTGTGAGGTGTGAGGTGAACAGAATAGACTGTAAATTAGTCAAAATTAATGCCATTGCGGTTAGTAATAGCGTAGGAACAAAAAAAAAACACCCACATTTTGTGATTTTAACTGTTTTTATGTTTTTTTTTCCCAAAGAAATACAGATCCAAAACCAAAATCACAACACAAAAGGGTGGTTTTGCCAAAACCAATCCATATCCAAAACACGATGGGAGATCCAGATCCAAAACAAACACCAAATGCGAAAAATGCCCGGTGCACTCCCCTAGTTAAAATTTAGACTCAAATAAATTCTTAAGTGGATCTTAAACATTCCATATTTAATAAGGTGGCAATGGTGAAGTCTGTTGTTTTCCCCAAATTTCCCCAGCCTATTTGCTTGAAATGTTGCCAATTTTGAATTAACTGTAAGAACAGACAGGCTATTTTGCTTTCAAGTATTCTTCAAATTTATATGGCATAATGGCAAACATCGAATATGTTCTTATGGGTTATTTGCAGCCTTGCAAGTCCACCAAACCCCGCCTTGCGAATGGTGGCTGGCCGCCACCCATTCGCAAGGCAAATTCGCACGCAGGGCATGCAAATGGATGTTACACTGTCACATCCATTCACAGCCTGGTGGGAATCCCCCCCATCATTCGATGGTCGCTGACCATTGAATGATGGCCAAGGCTCATGCTTGTGTAAGGGTGCCTCAGAGCAACCTTACAGATGCGTGTCTGCTCTGGGGGAAGTAGGCGGGCATGCTGGGCATTCCCATATTGTAATGGGGCAGCCCAGCACACCAAACCCCTCTCTGCCCCATCCGCAAGGTTGCTTTCTTGCACCCGTTGAACAATCTGTTTGCCGAGGCCGCATACAACAAGTGCATACACAAACAACAATAATTTGGCATTTTCCAAGGCAGCTCTTTTTAGGTATATTCTAGATTGCATTCTTTATTTGGATAATTTTACTAATACCTTTTTAGAAGATGCATCATTTCCCCCATACTCTCCAACAGGCTTGCTACAGTATATACAGTACTCCTAAAAGCAAAATTCCAAAAGTATGTCAATCTAATATCTATGGAATACGTACAAGGTCTAGATAGCTGGTAACAAACTTCTTCAAAGTGATCAGTATTTCACTATTCATATTCCTCTTTGGGGTAACCATAACCCCCCTATATTGGATAAGGAACTCTTTAAAAGTTAGAGCTGAAAGGATTATTGTTATTTGGGATGTCTTTGACCCTGATGGACAACTATCTTCTTCTTCACATATTTTTTCACGTTTCTTCAGATTCATCACTACATTCAATCTTTGCAAACTCCTCTTAGCCTCAAGCAACCTAACTATACTTTACAAAAGGCCCCTACCTTCAAATACTGTACACTCACACTTTTAGGCTACAATATCTTTACCCAATATGATAAAAGGTCCTGCTTTATGATGGTTTGCTATCTTTGTAGCTTGGAAATTCCAGAGTTACCTGATATTATGGATTTACTCCCATTTGCAATTATCATGGACCACAGTTCCCCTTCGGTGAAGAATGTTGGGAGGGCCCCTTGCCTTACCTGCTCCCCTGCATAGCAGGGCATTGATGAATAGATCTCACACACACTACAGAGAAAGGCTGTGGGTAGGCCAGAAGTCTGGAAAGTGCTGGGCATTCTCCCAGCATGATGAGCAATGGGAGCATGATGTGAGGCCATGACCCCCCCCCCCCCCAACATGATGCACAACCATGGTCACTTGGCCACGTCCTATTTTCATATGCATTTATCCCAATTTATCTTTCTGAAAATGTTGATAGATATCCACAATGAACCATGTTTGTCTAATATCACATTTTTAAACTATGCACATGTAAGAAACCCCTCAAATCATGCAGATAACAGAAATGCCACAAAGTGAGGACCTTGGTCAGAACTTAACCTTTAACCCCAGCCTGCAAACCAACAATGCAAACCACTGTCCCAGCGGACTACCTACAGTGTACACATTGCAATTTTTTTTTTTTAATCTTTGCCATGCTTCTGTCAAATATTGGCACACAAGGTCTGCAGATGCATAGAACATCTGTGTATGTTTCTGTTTGATCTATTCGCACCCGCAATTCTTTTGTTGCATTAGTTTGTTTTATTTATGCATCTTAAAGGTCATCTTAGGTGAAACCCTTAAAACAATATTTAATTTTTAGATCATTTACTCAACATTTCAGGTAACCTATTGTCTTACTTAAGTGACTGAGCTTAGTAATTATGAATATAGACAAAAATTAGGTGTCGATAAAGAAATAAAACACTATTAGATTTGCAATATCAAGGCATGATTTAATGTCCTGTTACAATATTATAATTTAGATTTTCCATCCTGTCATCTAGCCTTCAGTTCTCTTAACCAGCTGCTATCTTTGTTCCCCTGGGGATTTATGCTGGTGCCTGGTGTAATTTTGCTGTTGGATCTGATCCACACACTTCCAAACTCACACCTTCCTTAGATAAATAAGGTACAGTACCCCTTATAGAGTATTAGGCTGTCAAATACAAATGCCAAGAATTGTATTATCATTGTTTCCAATAAAGAGGTTGAATGGGCACAGGAATAAAAGGCAATAGCATGTGCTATTAGTGATATTATCACAGAAAAAAAATATATAATAATTTTTCTTTACAGAAATACTATTAATAGAAATAGTAATGGCTGGGGTTGTCCATTTCTTTATTTATACATAGTAAATTGAAAGTCAGCTTATCCGGGGGAATAGCATTATTATTATTATTATTATTATTATTATTATTATTATTATTATTATAATTTTATTTATAAGGCACCACAAGTGTTTCGCAGCGCCGTACAAAGGAACAATACAGGAAGACAAAACTTGGCATAACATTGAATAAATAACAAAAATACAGTACAAATAAAGAGCGCCACAGATCAATACACATTACAGCTTAAATGTAAGTAGTGAGGACTCAATCAACATACAACTAGAGGCTTGAGGCCAATAATGGAGGTGAGTATGCAGACGAAGATGGTCACTGAGTGTTGGAGTATAGGAGAGCTGTGAGTGACATGTGAAGAGAAGTGGGCTTTGACAACAGGAGGGAAGAGGGCCCTACTCAGAGGATCTTACAATCTAGTAGGAAGGGGAGACAGACAGATTACAAGAGGTGCAAGCAATTGGGTGGTGGTTAGATAGCAGGATGTAAACAGGCAAGGGGTCGGAGAACCAGCTGGTTTATGCAGTGGAAGGGTATGCTTTGATGAACAGGTGAGTTTTCAGTGCCCGTTTGAAGCTTTGCAAGGTCGGGGAGAGTCTAATGGAGCGAGGGAATGCATTCCACTGAAGGGGTGCAGCACAGGCAAACTCCAGAACTCTAGCATGGGAAGCAGTGATCAGGATGAAGGATAGGCCACAATCGTCTTCTGACCATAGAGGGCCAAAGATGGAACCCTGAGGGACACCGACTTGAAAGATGGAAAGTGGTGAGGTGCCAAAGAGGCCAATGTTTTGGAGTGTGCAGAGGAAGAGAGGGTGATCCATAGTGTCAAAGGCAGGTGCAAAATTAAGAGAACATATACTCAAGACATTGACAAGGTTAGAAATGATGATTTTTATTCGAAATAATAATTTTGTCCTTCAAACTTTGCTTTTGTCACAGATTTTTTTTTCTTTTGCAGCAATTACAGTATTGCAGACAGTTGACATTCCAACTGTTAATTTGGTGAGGTAATCTGAAGAAATGTCACCCCATGCTTCCTGAAGCACCTCCTAAAAGTTGGATTGGCTTGATGGGCACTTCTTACGTACAATACAATAACCCCTGGTGCCGTTGCTTCATTCTGCACTTGCATAGATGGACTTGCGGGGCAGAAACCTGGAAGCCCTGACATCACAATGGTGAGCTTTTATCGGCAGAGATGTCATTTGTGATTCTAATTGGATATGTTAGAACATATGCTATTAGTATAATTGAGGTAAGTGGCCGGATTCAGCACATAGTGGAAACAATTCTTAATACACCCCCCACCACAGCCTGTAACATGGCAGTTAGGAGCGGATTGGTTGGCATTTTTATCTCACTCGGGAAAGCTTAGTACATATCTCCTAGATTGATTAAAAAAAAAAACAGCAAACTGTTTATGAAATGTTTGGAGTAGGTGGACTGGTTAATGCTTTTCTGCTTTCAGATTTTGATGCCTAAATAAAGCAAATAAACAAAGTGCTAACACTAAGTTTTGGTCAGAAAGACTGCAAGCTACAAACATGTAAGCAAGCAGATGCCTGTATATAAGTGCGTGGACTGACAGATGAATAGTCTGAGTGATGGACAGCTCCAAAGATGCCTACAGTAGATTGACTTACATTTTCAGCACCTCCTGCAGAAAACTGTTTTGTCCCCAGGGTTGTCTACAAGGAAATAGGACACTAATACTAAAATCTCCCACAAAGGTGGGCTACATGATTAGGGCCAGTGCAGAGTAAAACATTCATGAGTTAATACTGTTAAGTGTAAACATTTGTTGGCCTTGAATGACCTGTCACAAAGATTATACCCCTGATTCTCCTACTAACCTCACAGAAAGTATTTTTATGAATATGTCCTGAGGGCTACTTTAAAAAACTAAGATAGAAATCTCAAACAGTAAGAGCAGAAGAGGAAAGATAATTCCAGTTTAACTCATTTATGTGAAGCAACTAATTTGACCTCCAACCTTGGAAGCTAAAGTTCTGTTATCAGATAAGATGGAGTGTCATAATATTAAAATGAGTGGTGTTCCTTTAAGCCATTATTTTTTAAGAATGGTTACCTCAAACAAGGCTGTTTGACAGCTGTCATAATTAATGTTGATAGCCACCCACAATGGAATCATTAGTCCAAAAAAAGCCATTTCACTATGTTCTGTTGAGCATGTTCTATATTATTGCATGAAACAAACTGGACTAACGAGTTCTTTGAGAACATTTAAAAAATAAATTAAAAAAAAGAGACACAGACAGAGAAAGTGATACTTTCCATTACAAAACAACTGTCATCTAATTTCACCAAATCCTTTTCTTTTTAGGTGATATGCCTCACGGGATGATAAGATGATACTGACAAGAAACAGACAACTTCAAACACCAGATACCAGAACGTTCTTATTTTCTCTTCCTATATGTTTTTTATTTATTGCCGCTGCAATTATTGTACTATTGCAATATTTTCAGTATCTTTTGTGATGTTTTACTGTTTCTACCTGAAATTTAATTTAATGTATTGATATAAAATATACATTTAGATATAGGAGAATTATCCACATCAGTCCATAATGCTTCATTGCCTACCAACAGGATATCAGAGAACAATCTACACTTGTACTGAGCCACAAAAGGAGCTCGAAACACAGTGGGTCATCTCCCATTATACTTTGCTGTATTCAATTATATTCAGTGTTTGATGTATGGCCATATGTTGGGCTCACACCTGTTTATTTTAGCAGGTGTCAGGTTCAAATTTTCAGTTATTGCACAGCACTGTGCTTGATGAACAAAAATGTACTGATTTTTTCCCCTTTGATCTCTTGTACGGAGCTTGCCTTCCAGCAGCCTCTGTCTGCTTGTAACCCTGACCTTTTGCTTGTTCCTGACAATGAGCATGAGCAGCCCGCATTGACCTGTTAGGCCACCCTTTACTAATTTGCATCTTATTTCTTGTTTTCTGGTCCTTCTTGTATCAGCAAGTAGTGACCCTACACAGCACACCTCAGATATGATTGTGCCAAACGCACCTCTATAACAGTTCCTGCTTTGCCTCATTAGCGAGGTGAAGCAGGAGGGGAGACCGACAAGATGTATTAACATCTTGTCCGCCTAAGCAGGAGAGCGCTAACTCCCCCCTCCGGCGATGTCTCCTCCTGGAGACAGCGCATCAATTAATACTGATGCGCTGTCTCCTCCCCCCCATCCGACTAACTGTGCATGTGCGGGGATCTCGCTACTCACGTGAGATGTCAGAGCCAGCAGCAGGGAAAGCGCTGTCCCTGCTGTGGGCATAGGGCATTGCCACCTGCAGCTGTCGAAGTCGATAGCTGCAGCCGGTGGAACAGTCAGCGATGCTGACCGTTCATAAATTAGGCAGGAGGCAGGCGCGCAGTACAAAATATCGTAGCTGCGCTACGCCTCCTGCCCCACACCACCGCACGTTAGACACCCGCCATAACGCACGGGGATAGCGCATATTACCCTGATCGTCTAGTAATAAATCTACCCCACAGTCTGTGTCACTATGGTTATTTTGATAACACGATTCTATGCCATGGCCATACAAGGTCATATATTACTACACGAAGTTAGAATTATTAATCATTATTTATATAGTGCCACAAGGCATATATAAATGCAACACCTTACACAGAATGTAAGCATAAACAGTGCAAACAAAATAAGATTGTCAGTATAGTCAGTGGCACAGGATCAGGCACCCCTGGGCAGTCACTAAAGAATCGCTATGGAATGTCCTAGCTACTAAGTTCTTTCTAGCAGCTGACTAGAACCAGACTTGGATGAAACTGAAACTGAATATACTGGATTGGACTTAAACCAACTGGATATTGGACTAAAGCAGAAGTAGGAGAGGGGAGTGCTGGCGCTCTGGGGTTTTAGTGGGATGGTTTGATGTATGGAAAGTAGGGAGCTGGGGACAATAACTGTGGGCTGGGTGTTGTGATAAACAAAGCAGGGTGCAATAACTGTAGGCTGGGTGTTGGGATGATGTATAAAACTGGAAACAATATCTGTAGGCTGGATGTTGCTGATGGAAGTGGTGGGGAGGTCCCCGACTTCGGTTGATGTAATGTTAACCTGTCCCACGGTGAGGCAATGCCTGCTGTCTCACCGATAGGTGGTGGTGTCACGGTACCCAGATCCCTTCACGTCAAGTTCTGAAGTGGATGTGTGTACCTCCAAAGATAACGTAAGTGGTTCAGGGTATGCAGGTGGTATGTAGAAAAAGGTGGTAGTAGCTTACCGTATAGTTCCGATGTATCAGCGGATGTCGATGGTGCGTGATTTCCCAGAGTCCTGACACGGTTCCAGAGTCTAGTGTATCCGTGTGGTGGGTGGAAGAGGACTTGGGGGTGCACCTGTAATAATTGAGAAGTGGACTGGTGTATTTAAAAGGTGCTATTTTATTGTGACTATTAACAGACAGTTAGTAACAATAAAGTATTAACAGTGAAGAGTTTTACCAGTAACAACTGGAGCAAATAAAGCATTAAGTGGGGTAGCAAATAGTTACCATGAGAAGTGTAGCCAAACGCGTTTCATCCTAGATTAGGACTTTTTCAATGGCAGAATTGCGGTGTTGTGTCCTGGGGTTTAAGTAGGGTGGATGTATGCGTTGCAGCTGAGGTGCCCGGCGTCCTAATCACTTCCGGGGGCGTGGGGCTGTGATGCGCATGTGCACAGTCCTGGGCGCTAGAGCCCGATGTGTACAATAGAGTATAGTAAAGAATATAGTACAGAATGCGCATGTGTGAGCACCAGTCAAGGCGCCCGAGTGCTGGGATGATTGCGGAGGATGTGACCGGATGTGGTCAGACGTCTGTAAGGGGCGGGGGTTGCTGGGAATTGTAGTAGTACGGAGACTACACGTATCAGGGTGAAGAGGCTGGGCAGTGCGCCTGCGTCGGGCGGTGGCTGCCGGGGATTGTAGTATTGAGGGTAAAACCGTACTGTAGATGAATAGAGTTGCCTAAGTGGCTGAGGCACATAAAATGGATGAGTGTGTGGGGCACAAATGGACTGATGCGGGCCAGTATAATTTGTAAATAGAGTGTATGGATGGTATGGGGGATATGGATGAACAGAATGTGTGTATTAAAGGATGCTAGACCTGACGTTGTGTAAATAAATAAATAAATGAATGAAGGTCATTAACCGCAGTTGAGGTGATGGGGGCCAGAATTTTGCAGACGGTGGATGTAATTATTTTGACTTGATGAGAGGGGAGACAGTGACAGTGGTGATAATAATGATGCAAAGAGGGTTATCTGGGGTTATATTGTGGATGGGAATATGGGTAATAGGGGGGGACAGGAGTATAGCTGGGGGAACAGTGGTGATGATGGCATTGGATGTATGGGAACCTGGTTGCAGAGGCAGAAAAAATTTAAAATAAAGAGATAAATAAATGATTAAACAAAAACAAAAACAATGGGTGGGGAGCTGTGAACACGTTATGGTGTTAGTGTGACATCGATGTTAGGAAGAATAAGGGGGGAAGGAGGAGGGGGTTATGTAATGGGGAAGGAGAGCGGGAGAGGAATGGACCGAATTGGAAATGGGTAAATATGGTTAAGGGCTGGAGAGGATAAAAAAGGAAGGATGTTGGACTAGACTGGAACCCCAAATGGAACTATACAGGAACAAGATATCTCTTGCAGGACTGGAGTTTGTACGTTTCTGGACAGGCAGGTATAATTAACTTTATCTGCTCTTGAAATTACCGTCAGCTAGATAAGATCTTTAGTTCTGCAGGTAGCAAACGGACAGCAAGAATCGCACCACATATGTTGTTGATAGTTGACAGTAAGCAGTGATATAGTAGCTGGATAAAGCTGAGCTCGGAGAATTATATTACAGTCTATGGAAGATAGAGCTTGTAATACAGGATGCATGTGCCAACAAAAAGCTGGAAATGTACACACTGAATAATATGCATGCTCACTAGGAATTCAGGGGTTAATTTCACTTCAGGACAGGATGCTCCGTCGCCCCACATTGCCGGCATTCCCTTGCTACGGCATCCTTAATAAATGCATATGCATTAAGAGATGTGATTATTAATGCAAAGGACAGCTTTCCTTTGCAATTAAGCGCCATCCCTGGACATGTGCACAGCATTGGCCGCGGGGCATGCTGTGATCCGTGACATACAGTATTCCTCACACAGCACTGCGGAGAGTAGCATATAGGCATATATAGGGTTTCGCCATCTTTTTCTGGTGCTACCCCCTGCAGTGATACCCCGATGTGCTGGTTTCAGTGAATATAAAAATGCGGTAAAAACTCCTAAACATTAACAGGGTTTTTGCGTCATTTTTCAGAGCACACTATTATGATTCTTGAGTCTCCTGTGGAATGTGGGAGGGTTGGCATCTACTGTATGATATAATTGTACAATTTAAAGCTCTAAACTATTTCCTGTCCCTCAAGAAACATGCCTACCCCAGGTTTGGTCCTGAACAACTGCTGAACCTGAAGCTCTGTCACTTGAAGCTGATGCTACTAAAGCTTAATTTTCAGTTTTGTCTCTGTAATGTGACCAATCTTTATGTGTGTCTCAGATCACATACAGTACTATCCTGACATCTTTTTCCAGAGCTCACTTAAAGCAGTTTGTCATAGGGAAAGAGAATCACAATCAATTTTGAGTTTGATTGTGCTACCCATGTTGGCATGGGTCACTCACCTATGGGTGCATGGTTCTAGCTTCAGTTCAAAAACTAAAATAAAAGGTTAATTTTGGGTATATGTTTTGTGGTATAGATTTTATATTGTAAGCTCCAGTGGGCAGGAAAGAAGTGTGTAAAGCACTGCATAACGTAGTATAGGTTGAGTATCCCTTATCCAAAATACTTGGGACCAGGAGAATTTTGGATAACGGATTATTCCGTATGTTGGAATATTTTAATATTTCAGTGATGTATTTTGAAGTATTTTGCATTTATGCTGTTTAAACACATCAACCACATGAAATACACACAAATATATTTTATTTGTTAAAAAAAAAAAACATGAAACAAAGTTTGTGTACTATCTCAGGTACTGAATTTGAATGCTAAGCAATCATTTTCTTGCACATATTTATTGCCAGTTACATATCATGTCCTCAGTAGTGCTGTTACAAATGTCCCCAGCAAGTTTTTAGCAAAAAAATTAAAAATAAATTCACTTTCTGGAATGTATGGTTTTCTGAATAATTTGGATAACGGATATTCGGATAAGGGATACTCAACCTGTAGTACATATATTTAAATAAATATTAAATGTTAAAAATGTTAATAATAATACAGTATCTTCTCTAAAGTCTGACTGGGTCCAATCAAACCATTGATTTCTTGGTTTTGGACGGACCCAGCAGGTGGTTTTGTGTTTTTGCTTTGGATCTGGATCTCAGTTCGTGTTTGGATCTGGAGTGGTTTTGCCAAAACCATCCTTCATGTTTTTTTTGTTTTTTTTTTTGGGGGGGGGGGGGGGGGATCATAAAAACTGCTAAAATTAGATAATTTTATTTTGTTTGTTCCTACAGTATTATTAATCTCAATAAAATTCATTTTCAATAATTTTCAGTCTAGTCTGAAAACCTCACAGCTCACAATATTGTTTTTAGGCCAAAAGGTTGCACCGAAGTAGCTGGATGACTAAGCTAAGCTACACAAGTGGCAGTGGCGTGCGGTGTTTTTAATTAGAAAGTATGTCAAAATTACAAAGAATATATAAAAAAATATATATTTTGTTATTCTAATAATTTTTATAGCCAAAACTCTGAAGTAAAAAGTCTATGGCAGGTGGGGCAGTGCCTCATCTGGCTACCTTTTCTACACATCTCTTATCAAAACTCAGCAAATCTCCGGCAGTTCATACTGCTGCACATGTGTATAATGCTGGCATGTACCCCATGACTCATATATTGTGTGCATACCTGGCTCTGGTACTTGCCAGGGTCGCTTGAGCCATTTACCTCACCGCACATCCCTGACAAGCGGGCAGCATGAACATGTGGCACATCTAGGCACTTCAGTGGATAACAGGATAGCAGTTTTAAAAACTAGGCCCTGTCAGGAACCACAGAAATCAAACTTGAGTGTGCATCATTTACTGGCACACTGGTGCATTCTGTGTCAGACACTGTATGCTGGCACTAGTTGTTGAGATGCCTCAGTGTTGCTTCAACGTTTGACCACGTGTCACCTGGCGTTCTCTGTGGGTCCTGTGGGTCATGGACGCTGCCAAGACACCTGTTCTCCAGGCTTCAGCCAGTTTCCAGATACCCCAGCCCTGCTGCTCTACTGCATCCTGTTACCACCTGTCACCAGAGTTTTACTGTTGCTGTCCCATCTCCAGTCTACTCTGCTGTTTACTACGCTTGACCCAGGATACTCTGCATGGGTCTCAGCTGCCTCTGTGACACCATCACTGAAGCCTGCTTACCGACTCCCAGGCCACATCACTCATTGACTCCAAGGCCACATTGCTAACCGGTTTCCAGACTGCATTGCTCACGGGCTCCTGGGCCACATTGCTCACTATTTCCCAGGCCGCATTGCTCACCAGCTGTTAGGGTTAGTCCACGCTGACCCTAACTCCGTTGTCTCGGACTAGCAGTTGACGGACACGTGCGGTGCTAGGCTTCGCCTATAATAGCCGCGTCCGAAAGAGCCAGTTAAGCCGGCTCTAACCCCGATGCCACCAGGTCTTGTGTGTGACAACGTGTCTGCCAAGGCTAGCCGACAACAAGGGGAACCTCTAACTAGTACGGAGCTAAGCGAGGAGCCCCGAACCTCCTAAGGGGGGTGACTCTTCCGAGATGGCAATAAGGACGTATACAGTCAATGGCAACAATGCTCTGAGGTGGTATATAACAATCAATGGCAACAATGCTCTGAGGTGGTATATAACAATCAATGGCAACAATGCTCTGAGGTGGTATATAACAGTCAATGGCAACAATGCTCTGAGGTGGTATATAACAATCAATGATAATATCAGTGGCAATTCCTGCAACCTTCAAATACACACGGCTGAGATGGCAAACAGCTAACGTAGTAAGAGAGGAAGATATGGGAAACGTTTCCCACTTATCTGGTAGGTGAACAGGAATGCTGCTGAGCACAAGGACAAGGCAGGATCTGGGCTGGAGAGCTGGAGGAAAATCCCGCAGGACAGGTAACCAACAGCTGACAGACAGGACTGGCCTCTGGAACCGGGAACACTCTAGACAGGACGTCAGAACTATATCCGGCGTCTGACTAGTGGCTTGTGGGTGTTTAAATACCCCTGACAACCAATGCCTGCCCTGCAGCAAGGTGTGGATCAGCTGGTGATTATACCCCTTCCTCCCCGCGGCCGCCTGGCGTCCCCCGTCGCCTAGGCAACCGCTGCGGCCGGGGAGGAAGTGGTGATCTCCTGTTCCCTGCCTTACTAGCCCCGCCCGCCGGCGTCGTTATGCAGCGGCGTCCCTGTTGCCTAGCAACAGCCGGGACGCGCTGCTGAGGGATTATCGGGCGGAGGCGGAAGCCGCTAGTGCGGCTGATAACCTCAACCCCGCCCGCCGGCGTCGTCACGCAGCGGCGTCCCTGTTGCTTAGCAACAGCCAGGACGCGCTGCCGGGAGACCGACGGCCGGCAGCGGGAGCCGCTAGTGCGGCTCGTAACACCAGCTTCCATGCTGCTTCGCTCTCTATTGGTTTCCAATCCTCATCACTTACTGGCCCCCAGGTCACCTCGCCCACCAGCTCCCAAGCTGCATACGCTCGAACGGCTATATGGCCACACCAGTGTGCCTTGTTACCAAGCTGCAGCAGTGTTACTCTCTTCCAGTATGCATCTGCTTCACTGGCTACAAGGCTGCACCAGATTTACTGTCTACCAAGCCACACCAGTGTTACCAGTTTCAAAGTCGCATCCACTCCACTGGCTATGAGGGTGCACCAGTGTTACTGACTACCAAGCAGCACCAGTGTTTTCGGCTTCCAAGCGGCATTCACTCCATCGTCTTTTAGGCCGCTCCAGTGTCACCGGCTTTCAGGCCGCATCTGCTTTATTTGAACTTTTGGTTACCAGATTGTTTTAAAGTTTCATCGGTCTCCAGAACACAATGGTAACCAGGGCTCTTGCTATGCTTCTTATTTTCCCATTGAACTTACTGTATATATATTTTTGTGTGCTCAAGAACTCAGTTATACTTACCTGTAACTACCAACATTTTCATTAAATCTGCTTTCATTTAGCTTCAATGGATTTGACATCCTTCAATAGTATTGGAAACTAGTATGATCCCACACTACTGTACATTAAGCCTACTACCTTCAGGTTTCCAGCACCCTCCACTGGCCCACCAGGGGACACAACAGATCCCGGGCCTGGCATGCCCCAAAAGCACATAATGTAAAGAAAAGAGATTCAAGATGGAATTGTCCTTCAGAAAAAAGGTCGAAGGTGGAAATTGCAGGGGCTAGGCAGTAGATAATGTCACTGCATACTTATAGAAGCTGGCAAAGACAAGGATGAGCTAAGGAAGAAAAATGGATGCTCATAGTAGGCTGAGCTGATGAGGGAATACTGGAGTATTATAATGTCCCTGTGTCTCTGTAGGAACTGGCAAAGATGAGGAGTAAGAATGGATGCTCATAGCCTAGCTGACAAAGACATCCTAGTTTATGATACGGGCAGGTGTGAGATAGTGTCACTGCATCTTTGCAAGAGCTAAAAAAGTTGTAGCTGAGGAAGAAAAATGGCTGCTCATAGTAGGCTGAGCTGATGAGATTAGGTCACAGGGTTGTAGCACTCAGAAAGGCACAATTACTCTCTAATGGACAAAACCATCTGCACTGCAGGTGGGGCAGATGTAACATTTGCAGAGAGAAAAAGCTTTGGGTGGGGTTTGTACTTCAAATTTATATCTATATTGCAGTGTAAAAATAAAGCAGCCAGTATTTACCCTGCACAGAAACAATAAAACACCCACATCTAACTCTCTCTGCACATGACATCAGCCCCACCTGCAGTGCATATGGTTTTATCCATTAGAGAGTGATTCTGCCTTTGCAAGTGAATAAAAATAACCCCCAAGGTGGCAAGGAAAGGCTAAGGCCTAGGCCTGTGTTTATGCCTTTAGTCTTGTTCCAGGATTACGTAACGCATCTTCAGTTGACGGTCTCCCCTTATCCCACATGTGTCCAGATGGTACTCCAGTCCAGTCTTCATCTGCTAACTAGTTTTTACAAAGCACAGCAGACAGGCAGCAGCACCCCTGGACTGATAGGGCAGAGGAACACCACTACAGGTCTTATACAGCAGACTTACAATATATGGCAGCATAAAGCAGCACTGCTGGACTAATATAGCAGACATACAGCAGACTTATACAGCAGCACAGGGCAGCACTGCTGGACTTATTATTATTATAATTTTATTTATAAGGCGCCACAAGTGTTTTGCAGCGCCGTACAAAGGAACAATACAGGGAAACAAAACTTGGCATAACATTGAATAAATAACAAAAATACAGTACAAATAAAGAGCGCCACAGAGGCAGACTTATATGGCAGCTCATGGCAGCACCGCTGGACCCATACTGCAGACTTATACAACAGACTTATATGGCAGCACAGAGCAGCACTGCTGGACTTAAGCGGCAGCACAGGATACCACCACTGGACTTATATGGCAGACATACAGCAGCATAGATGAACTTAAACAGCAGCACAGCTGAGTTTTTAAGGCAGACTTATATGGCAGCACAGGGCAGCACCGCAGGAGTAATATGGCAGACTTATACTGCAGCACAGGGCAACACTGCTGGACTCATATGGCACACTTATATGGAGGCAGATAGCAGCCCCACTGTACTTATATGGAAACACAGGACACCGCCAATGGACTTAAACGGCTGACTTATATGGCAGCATAGGACATCACCGCTGGAGATATATACGGCAGACTTATTTGGCAGCACATAGCAAAACCGCTGGACTTATATGGCACCCTACGACACCACCAACGGACTTATACAACAGATTTATACGGCAGCACAGGGCAGCACCGCTGGTTTTATAAAACAGACTTATATGGTAGCACAGACCAGCACCGAATGGCGTAACTACAGAGGGTGCAGGGGATGCAATTGCTATGGGGCCAGAGGGCTTGGGGGGGGGGGCGAGGACACAGCAGGCTATCCCCTGCACCCTTATAATTAATTTTTATATTGCCATGCTGCCGTTCGTGTCCTCCCCCCATCCCCTCATTGGCTATTAGCATTGATGACAAGTAGCCAGCACTCAGGAGACCTGCCGGGGCGCAGTACACCACACCCGCCGGCGCCGGGGAATAAATCACTGTCAGCACCTGTCACCCTGACTGCAGCAGCTGGTGTACAAAAGCCCCGCCGGCGCCGGAATGCAGTTTACACA